>NC_090384.1:104794712-105107261 GCF_036365525.1 Heterodontus francisci
AGCCATGTCCTCTGCCTCCATGCGTAAATCCCCTTTTAGGTCCCTAATCGGCCTGACTCAGCCTTTTACCACCCTTTTACTATTTATGTGCCTATAGAAAAGTTCCTTTGAGCCACGAGACTCTTCTCATACTCTCTCTTTTCTTCTCTTATTTGTATTTCACTTCCCCTCTGAACTTTCTATAATCGGCCTGGTTCTCAAATGTATTAATCAACCTGACATCTGTCATACGCACCCTTTTTCTGCTTCATCTTACTCTCTATCTCTCTCGTCATCCAGGGAGCTCTGGATCTGTTTGCCCTACCTTTCCCCCTCATGGGAATGTACCTCAACTGTACCCGAGCTATCGCCTCTTTAAACGCAACCTATTGTTCAGTTACAGTTTTGTCTTCCAATCTTTGATTGCAATTTACTTGGGCGAGTTTCATGCTCACTCCATTGAAGTTGAACCTTCCCCAATTAATTATCTTTACTCTGGTTTTCTCCTTGTCTTTTTCCATAGCTAATCTAAATCTTATAATACTATAGTCACTGTCCTCTAAACATTCCCCTACTGTCACCATACTGTCACCACTTGACCCACCTCATTCTCCAGAACCAGGTCCAGCAATGCCTCCTTCCTTGTTGAACTGGAAACATACTGATGTAGAAAATTCTCCGGAACACACTCTACAAACTCTTGCCCCTCTCTGCCCTTTACACAATTACTATCCCAGTCTATATTAGGATACAATACCCCATTATTACTATAATCCTTTCACCTCTCTAATTTCATTGCAAATTTGTTCCTCTACTTCCTTCCCACTAGTTGGTGGTCTCTAGAAACCCCCAGTAGTGTAATGGTATCTCTATTGTTTCTTAGCTCTAACTAAATAGATTCTGTCCCTGCCTGCTCTAGGCCATCCTCTCTCTCCAGCACTGTAATGTTCTCCTTAATCAATACAGCTGCTCCTTCCCCTTTCCTTCCTTCCCGATCTTCCTTGAACACCTTATATCCAGGAATATTGAATACCCAGTCCTGTCCTTTTTTGAACCATGTCTCCGTTATTGCCACAACATCATATTTCAATGTGGCTATCTGCACCTACAGCTCATCAACCTTACTTACCACACTCCGTGCATTCATATACATGCACAGTAAACCTAATTTAGACCTTATTACATTCCCCCTTACTCTGACCCCACCTTAATGCCTTACTATTTCCTACTCTAGTGCTATCTGTCTCTCCCAATTCTCTGTGCATCTTGATTTTTCTCTCTAAATTTACCTCCTGGTTTCCACACCCCTGACAAGTTTGTGCTGTTGCTGAGGCTGTAAATTAACAAATCGCCACACATGGACAATGGTCCCAGCCCTCTTGAGATGCCACCCGTCTGGCCTGTACAGGTCCCATCTCCCCTAGAACCGATCTCCCCGCTGTCCAGGCCAATATTTTTCCCCTCAACCAACATCACTAAAACGGATTACCTGCTCATTATCACATTGCTGTTTGTGGGATCTCACCGTGTGCAAATTGGCTGCCACATTTCCTACATTACAACAGTGACTCCACTTCACTAAAGCATTTGATTAGCTGTAAAGCACTTTGGGACATCCAGAGGTTGTTGAAGGTGTTTTAGAAATGCAAGTTTGTTTTTTATTTGAACAGGTGCTGGAAAGAATGCCTGGCCTAACTCCCATATAAAGTAGGTCCAACGCTGTACATTGTGTGGAACGATAGCATAAATTGGCAGATCTCCTGCAGTGCTGCTAACAGTAAGTCAGTTAATGCGCTGTTTTATAATGATGGGCATGTTACATTATGCAGTGCTAATTATTTTAAAATGGCATGAGGTATGTTCACAGTTAAATTACTACTAGTGGGTAAAATTGATAGATTGGCTCTTATATTCTGAGCTCTGGGTCTAAAGAAACCGGTTGAGAGAATGACATTCTCTTTCGGTTATGTTTTCTTGCAGCAGTGTCCAGGAGATTGATCTTTAATTCATAGGGAATCCAGGATATCCTGGAGCATTGGTGCTTCGAGGTTCTGAACTCAGAACTTGCCTTCTTGGCAAGATGAACACTCTTTACTTGACTTGGGTGCTGTGTGGTTGTGGTTCCAATTATCTTGTCCAGCAGTGAAAGCTCAATATAATATAAAATAAAAACAAGAAATGCTGGGACCACTCAGCAGGTCTGGTAGCATCTGTGGAAAGAGAAGCAGAGTTACCAGACCTGCTGAGTGGTCCCAGCATTTCTTGTTTTTATTTCATATTTCCAGCATCCGCAGTATTTTGCTTTTATTTTAGTGAAAGCTCAATGCCTGCCTGGCAAAGTGCCAATCGGACACAGGCAGTTTGAGAGGTAAAGGTTTGTAGGGCAGGGCAGGGGAGAATCACAAGTCTCTAATCAATGAAATCAAAGTTAGTCCAGCTTGCTAAACATCCCCTAAAATAAAAAGCAAAATACTGCGGATGCTGGAAATCAAACAAAAACAAATGCTGCCAGACCTGCTGTGTATTTCCTGCAGGAGCACTTTGCAAGCCTTTCTTGGGACATTTCATTGTACGCACAGTCTGTGCAAGGACAAGCCCTAAATTTGTTTTCACATTACTCGTTTTGCATCAATGCAAAACAGAATTCACTGGTCTTGCAAGTCCATCATACAACAAGGAGATGAAACATTCAGAAACGAGGGAAAGACTTTCTTTTGGACACTTCTCCTCCCCCACCCAACCCTGAGCCCATTCCCAAGAAATGAGGGCACTAATAATGCAATGCACCCTCTAATTTTTTTTTTTGGTTGCACGGTTGATTTATTTAAGTGCACAGCCCCTTTAAATTTTTTGCACAGCCATGCATGCGCAGTAACTTAAAGCAGCCAACTTGTGCGTGGCCTGCTTCTGGGTAGCTGTGCAGTTGAGGAGGAACATTGCTTATGAGTATGCTGCTTGGTGGATATATCTCAATTCTGAGACAGCGGTTGTGGATTCACATCCCACTCTAGAGGCCTGAGCACAAAAATCAAGGCTAATACCCAGTGCCGTACTGAGGGAGTGCTGCACTGTCAGAGGTACTGTCTTTCGGGTGAGATGTTAAGCCAAGTCCCCGTCTGCCCCTTCAGGGGAATGTCAATGATTCCATAGCCACTATTTTGAAGAAGAGCAGGGGGGGTCTCCGCGGAGTCCTGAACCTCAAATCAACATCACTAAAAAGAACAGATTATCTGGCGACTATCATATTGCTGTTTGTGGGATCTTGATGTATGTAAATTGGCTACTGCATTTCCTACATTACAACAATGACTGCACTTCAAAAGTACTTTATTGGCTGTGAATTGCTTTGGGAAGTCCTGAGGTTGTGAAAGGCGCTCGATCAATGCAAGTCTTTCTTCTCCTAATGGAGTTCTGCTCAATAAAGTGTCATTTCCCTCAGGGCTGTTCCTGTAACTCAATAGGCCATTACTAAAAACCACCTAAGACAAGCTTAAACAGGCAGTTGTAACCACTATTCTAAATAGACTGGACTACTTCTTGATGTTATCACAGAATCTGTTGATTGCTGAAAATAAAACAGTGCAACAAGTCTCCTCATCGCTGAACAAAACAAAGAGAGATAAGAACACCAATAGCCCCCAGTCAAGTGAGGCACGAGGCCAGACTCCCAAAACAGATTGAGAAACGCAATGAATGGGCGACAACCCATGGCCAAATTACACAGATTTTTGAAGATGGCAGGACAAGTTGAGAGGTTTTTTTTAATTCATTCATGGCACGTGGGCGTCGCTGGTCAGACCAGGATTTATTGCCCATCCCCAATTGCCCTTGAGAAGGTGGTGGTGAGCTGCCTTCTTGAACCGCTGCGGTCCATGTGGGGTAGGTACACCCACAGTGCTGTTAGGAAGGAATTTCCAGGATTTTGACCCAGTGACAGTGAAGGAACAGCGATATAGTTTCAAGTCAGGATGGTCTGTGACTTGGACAGGAACTTGCAGGTGGTGGTGTTCCCACACATTTGCTGCCCTGGTCCTTCTAGTTGGTAGAGGTCGCGGGTTTGGAAGGTGCTGTCTAAGGAGCCTTGGTGAGTTGCTGCAGTGCATCTTGTAGATGGTACACACTGCTGCCACTGTGCGTCGGTGGTGAAGGGAGTGAATGTTTGTAGATGGGGTGCCAATCAAGCGGGCTGCTTTGTCCTGGATGGTGTCGAGCTTCTTGAGCGTTGTTGGAGCTGCACCCATCCAGGCAAGTGGAGAGTATTCCATCACACTTCTGATTTGTGCCTTGTAGATGGTGAACAGGCCTTGGGGAGTCAGGAGATGAGTTACTCGCTGCAAGATTCCTAGCCTCTGACCTGCTCTTGTAGCCACTGTATTCATATGGCTACTCCAGTTCAATTTCTGGTCAACGGTAGCCCTTAGGATGTTGATAGTGGGGGATTCAGCGATGGCAATGCCATTGAATGTCAAGGGGAGATGGTTAGATTCTCTCGTTGCTTGTTGGAGATGGTCATTGCCTGGCACTTGTGTGGTAAATGTTACTTGCCACATAGCAGCCCAAGCCTGGATATTGTCCATGCTTTGCTGCATTTCTACACGGACTGCTTCAGTATCTGAGGAGTCACGAATGGTGCTGAACATTGTGCATTCATCAGCGAACATTCCCACTTCTGACCTTATGATTGAAGGAAGGTCATTGATGAAGCAGCTGAAGATGCTTGGGCCTAGGACACTACGCTGAGGAACTCCTGCAGTGAGGTCCTGGAGCTCAGATGATTGACCTCCAACAACCACAACCATCTTCCTTTGCGCCAAGTATGACTTCAACCAGTAGACGGTTTTCCCCAATTCCCATTGACCTCAGTTTTGCTAGGGCTCCTTGATGCCATACTCAGTCAAATGCTGCATTGATGTCAAGGGCAGTTACTCTCACCTCACCTCTGGAGTTCAGCTCTTTTGTCCATGTTTGAACCAAGGCTGTAATCAGGTCTGGAGCTGAGTAGCCCTGGCAGAACCCAAACAGAGCATCACTGAGCAGGTTATTGCTAAGCAAGTGCCGCTTGATGGCACTGTTGATGACACCTTCCATCACTTTGCTGATGATTGAGAGTAGGCTGTTGGGGCGGTAATTGGCCGGGTTGGACTTGTCCTGCTTTTTGTGTACAGGACATACCTGGGCAATTTTCCACATTGCAGGGTAGATGCCAGTGTTGCAGCTGTACTGGAACAGCTTGGATAGGGGCGTGGCAAGTTCTGGAGCACAGGTCTTCAGTACTATTGCCAGAATATTGTCAGGGCCCATAGCCTTTGCAGTATCCAGTGCCTTCAGTCGTTTCTTGATGTCACGCAGAGTAAATCGAATTGGCTGAAGTCTGGCATCTGTGATGCTGGGGACTTCAGGAGGAAGCCGAGATGGATCATCAGCATGGCACTTCTGACTGAAGATTGTTGCAAATGCTTTCAGTTATGTGGAGGGACTGGAAAGGCTGGAACTTTTCCCCTTAGAGTAGGGAATCTTCAGAGGAGATTTAATAGAGGTGTTTAAAATTATAAAAGGACTTTGATAGAGTAAATAAGGAAAAGATGTTTCCACTGGCAGGACGGTCGATAACCAGAGGGCAGATTTAAGTCAAAGAACTGGAGGGGGACGTGAGGTTTTTTTTTGTGATCTAGAATGTACTGCCTGACAGGGTAATGGAAGCAGATTTAATAATTTTCAAAAGGGAAATGGGTAAATGCCCAAAATGGAAAAATTTGCAGGGCTATGGGGAAAGAGCAAGTGGTAGTAGGACAAATTGGGCCACTCTTTCAAAGAGCCAGCACAGGTGTGTTGGGCCGAATGGCCTCCTTCTGTGCTGTATAAATCAAAGCCAAACCGGGGACTGTGCCGCACCTCTGTCATTGCCAACCATAACCCACCTCGAGGTGAGTGAATACCACCATGCATAAACCTCTGACCCTAGCAAGTTGAGGATAACAGGCTTGCAGACATTGAAGTCCATCAAAAAAGGAGGAAGATCCAAAATGTGGAATCTAAAAGGATCTTCCATCAATAGCCCAGCGCATACATTCACTCCCTCCATCTCTGGCACACAGTGGCAGCAGTGTGAACCATCTA
Organism: Heterodontus francisci; assembly: GCF_036365525.1. Taxonomy (NCBI): domain Eukaryota; kingdom Metazoa; phylum Chordata; class Chondrichthyes; order Heterodontiformes; family Heterodontidae; genus Heterodontus; species Heterodontus francisci. Next base: position 104,800,809 of record NC_090384.1, read on the forward strand.
CAAGATGTACTGCAGGGGTGGTGCAGTGGTTAGCACCGCAGCCTCACAGCTCCAGCGACCCCAGTTCAATTCTGGGTACTGCCTGTGTGGAGTTTGCAAGTTCTCCCTGTGACCGCGTGGGTTTCCGCCGGGTGCTCCGGTTTCCTCCCACAGCCAAAGACTTGCAGGTTGATAGGTAAATTGGCCATTATAAATTGCCCCTAGTGTAGGTAGGTGGTAGGAGAATGGTGGGGATGTGGTAGAGAATATGGGATTAATGTAGGATTAGTATAAAAGGGTGGTTGTTGGTCGGCACAGCCTCGGTGGGCCGAAGGGCCTGTTTCAGTGCTGTATCTCTAAATAAATAAAACTTGCAAAATCTCTTTTGACAGCACCTTCCAAACCCATGACCTCTACCACCAGAGATGCATGGGAACACCACCCCCTGCAAGTTCCCCTCCAAGTCACACACCATCCTGAGTTGGAACTATATCACCGTTCCTCCATTGTCACTGGGTCAAAATCCTGGAACTCCCTCCCTAACAGCATTGTGGGTATACCTACACTCCAAGGACTGCAGTGGTTCAAAAAGCCGACTCACCATCTTCTCAAGGGCGACTGGGATGGGCAATAAATGCTGGCCTTGCTAGCGATGCTCACATCCCATGAACGAAACAAAAAACATTATAGATTGGACTGGCCTTAATCGCAAAGATTTACAACCACCTTAGGGTGCATTTTGTTTGTTGAGTACCTCTTGGAACGGGCTGCGAGAGGTCTGCTGAAAGTTAAATTCAATTAAATAATAAAAAACTCAATTAATTAATAAAACTCTGGAATTGAAAGCTAATCTCAGTCATGGTGCCATGAAACTATCATCGATGGTCATAAAAACCCAACTAATGTCCTTTTAGGGAAGGAAAGCCCTTAGCCGGTCTGGCCTACATGTGACTCCAGACTCTCAGCAATGTGATTGACTCTTCACTGCCCTCTAAAATTGCCTAGCAAACCAGTCAGTTGTCAAAGGCAATTACGGATGGGCAACAAATGCTGCCCTTGCCAGTGATGCTCACATAAGATCAGAACATAAGAAACAGAAGCAGGAGTAGGCCATTCGGCCCCTCGAGCCTGCTGCCCTTTAATAAGATCATGGCTGATCGGACTGTGGCCTGAACTCCACTTTCCTGTCTGTCCCCCATAACCCTCGACTCCCTCATAAATCAAGAATCTAACTCAGCTTTGACTATATTCAATGTCCCAGCCTCCACTGCTCTCTGGAGAAGAGAATTTCAAAGATTTACCTCCTCCTGAGAAGAAATTCCTCCTCATCTTCATCTTAAAAGGGAGAACCCTTATTTTGAAACTGTGCTCCCTAGCTCTAGATACCCCCAAGAGGAGAAACATCCTCTCAGCATCTACCCTGTCAAGCCCCCTCAGAATCTTACATTCTTCAATAAGATCACCTCTCATTCTTCTAAACTCCAATGAGTACAGACCCAACCTGTTCAAACTTTCCTCACAAGACAACCCCTTCAACCCAGGAATCAGCCTAGTGAACCTTCTCTGAACTGCTTCCACTGCAAGTAGATCACTCCCTAAGATGGGGGACCAAAACTGTACACAGTACTCTAGGTGTGGTCTCACCAATGTCCTGTATAGTTGTAGCAAGACTTCCCTACTTTTGAACTCCATCCCCTTGCAATAAATGCAAACATTCCATTTGCCTTCCTGATTACTTCCTGTACCCGCATGCTAACTTTGCATGTACAAGGACACTCAGTTCTCTCTGCATTGCAGCATTCTGCAGTCTCTTCCATGTAAATAATATTCTGCCTTTCTATTCTTCCTGCCAAAGTGAACAACCTCACATTTTCCCACATTATTCTCCATCTACCAAATTTTTGCCCACTCACTTAACCTATCTATAAGCTCGTTGCAGGCACTTAGTGTCCTCCTCACAACCCGCTTTCCTACTTATCTTTGTATTGTTCACAAATTTGGCTACAATACACTCGGGTCCCTTCATCCAAGTCATTAATATAGATTGTAAATAGTTGAGGCCCCAGCACTAATATCTCTGGCACTCCACTAGTTACCGTTTGCCAACCTGAAAACGCCCCATTTATCCTGACTTTCTATTTCCTGTTAGTTAGCCAATCCTCTATCCATGCCAATATATTACTCCCAACATCATGAGCTCTTATCTTGTGTAGTAACCTTTTACATAGCACCTTATCAAATGCCTTTTGGAAACCCAAATACACTACATAGAGTCATACAGCACAGTAACAGGCCCTTCGGCCCATCGTGTCTGTGCCGGCCATCAAGCACCTAACTGTTCTAATCCCATTTTCCAGCACTTGGCCCGTAGCCTTGTATGCTATGGCATTTCAAGTGCTCATCTAAATACTTCTTAAATGTCGTGAGGGTTCCTGTCTCTACCACCTCTTCAGGCAGTGTGTTCCAGATTCCAGCCATCCTCTGGGTGCAAAGATTTTTCCTCAAATCCCCTCTAAACTTCTTGCACCTTACCTTAAATCTATACCCCCTGGTTATTGACCCCTCCGCTAAGGGAAAAAGTTTCTTCCTATCTAACCTATCAATGCCCCTCAATTTTGTAGACCTCAATTATAGCTCCCCTCAGCCTTCTCTGCTCTAAAGGAAACAACCCCATCCTTTTCAGTCTCCCTTCATAGCTGAAATGCTCCAGCCCAGGCAACATCCCGGTGAATCTCCTCTGCACCTTCTCCAGTGCAATCACATCCTTCCTATAGTGTGGTGCCCAGAACTGTACACAGTACTCCAGCTGTGGCCTAACTAGCGTTTTATACAGCTCTATCATAACCTCCCTGCTCTTATATTCTATGCCTTGGCTAATAAAGGCAAGTATCCCATATGCTTTCCTAGCCACCTTATCTACCTGTGCTGCTGTCTTCAGTGATATATGGACAAGTACACCAAGGTTCATCTGACCCTCTGTACTTCCTAGGGTCCTACAATCCATTGTATATTCCCTTGCCTTGTTTGTCCTCCCAAAATACATCACCTCACACTTCTCAGGATTAAATTCCATTTGCCACAGCTCTGCCCATCTCACCAACCCATCTATATCATCCTGTAATCTGAGGCTTTCCTCCTCCCCATTTACAACACCACGAATTTTCGTGTCATTTGCAAATTTACTGATCATACCTCCTATTCTTTTGGGCCTCCTTATCTCGAGAGACAATGGATACGCGCCTGGAGGTGGTCAGTGGTTTGTGAAGCAGCGCCTGGAGTGACTATAAAGGCCAATTCTGGAGTGACAGGCTCTTCCACAGGTGCTGCAGAGAAATTTGTTTGTTGGGGCTGTTGCACAGTTGGCTCTCCCCTTGCGCCTCTGTCTTTTTTCCTGCCAACTACTAAGTCTCTTCGACTCGCCACAATTTAGCCCTGTCTTTATGGCTGCCCGCCAGCTCTGGCGAATGCTGGCAACTGACTCCCACGACTTGTGATCAATGTCACACGATTTCATGTCGCGTTTGCAGACGTCTTTATAACGGAGACATGGACGGCCGGTGGGTCTGATACCAGTGGCGAGCTCGCTGTACAATGTGTCTTTGGGGATCCTGCCATCTTCCATGCGGCTCACATGGCCAAGCCATCTCAAGCGCCGCTGACTCAGTAGTGTGTATAAGCTGGGGATGTTGGCCGCTTCAAGGACTTCTGTGTTGGAGATATAGTCCTGCCACCTGATGCCAAGTATTCTCCGAAGGCAGCGAAGATGGAATGAATTGAGACGTCGCTCTTGGCTGGCATACGTTGTCCAGGCCTCGCTGCCGTAGAGCAAGGTACTGAGGACACAGGCCTGATACACTCGGACTTTTGTGTTCCGTGTCAGTGCGCCATTTTCCCACACTCTCTTGGCCAGTCCTCCTATATACCTCCTATATTCACGTCTAAATCATTAATGTGCACTACAAACAGCAAATGGTCCCAGCACCGATCCCTACTAGTTCCCCTTTATCCACTCTGCTTGTGACATCCATAAAGATCTCTAATAAATTTGTCAAACATGATTTCCCTTTCACAAAACCATGTTGACTCTGCCTGATTGCATTATGATTTTCTAAATGTCCTGCTATTACTTCCTTTATTATGGATTCCAGCATTTTCCCAATGCCAGGTGTTAGGCTAACTGACCTATGGTTTCCTGCTTTCTGTCTCCCTCCTTTCTTGAATAAAAGATGTTACATTTGTGGTTTTCCAATCTGCTGGGACCTTTACAGAATCTAGGGAATTTTGGAAGTTAACGACCAATCATCCACTATCTCTGCAGCCACTTCTTTTAAGACCCTAGAATGCAGGGGATTTGTCAGCCTTTAGTCCCACTAGTTTTCCTAGTACTTGTTCTCTAGTGATAGTGATTCAAGTTCCTCCCTCCCTTTTGCCTCTTGATTTTCTGCTATTCTTCAGATGCTTTTTGTGGCTTCTACTGTGAAGGCAGATGCAAAATACTTGTTCAAAGTCTCTGCCATTTTTTTGTTTCCCATTATTAATTCCCCAGTCCCATCCTCTAAGGGACCAACACTTACTATAGCCACTCTCTTCCTTTTTATATATTTGTAGAAACTTTTATTGTTTGTTTTTATATTCTGTGCTAGTTTACTCTCATACTCTAATTTCTCACTCTTTATTAATTTTTTGGTCATCCTTTGTTGGTTTCTAAAATTTTCCTAATCTTCTGGCCTAGCACTAATCTTTGCAGCATTGTACACCTTTTCTTTCAATTTAATACCATCCTTAAATTCCTTAGTTAGCCACAGATGGTGCATCCTTCTCATGGTGTGTTACCTTCTCAATGGAATATATCTTTGTTGAGAGTTATGAAATATCTCAACTGTCTTAACTTTTAACTTATTTTCCCAGTCCACTTTAGCAAACACTGTTTTCATACCCTTGTAATTATTTAACTTTCAGACACTAGTTTCAGACCCAAATTTCCCACCCTCAAACTGAATGTGAAATTCTGTCATGTTATGATCACTCTGGCCTAGAGGATCCTTTACTTTGAGGTCAATTATTAATCCTGTCTTATTACACATTACCAGTTTAAAAAAAGCCTCCTCCCGGTTGGTTGCTGAAAGTATTGTTCTAAGAATTGTCCCTAATACAGTCTTTGAACTCATTCTCCAGGCTACCTTTGCCACTTTGGTTAGTCCAATCGATAAGAAGATTAAAATCGCCCACAATTATTACGGTACCTTTCCTACAAGCTCCCATTATTTCTTGATTTATACTCTGTCCTACAGTGTATCTACTGTTAGGGGGCCTATAATCTACTCCAGTGATTTCTTTCCTTTGCTATTTCTTATTTTCACCCAAACTGATTCTACATCTTGATCTTCCAAGCCAAGATCATTTCTCACTACTGTACTGATCACATTCTTTATTAACCCACCTCCTGTTCCTTTCTTCCTTCCTAAATGTCAAACACCCCTGAATATTTAGTTCCCAGCCTTGGTCACCTTGCAACCATGTCTCTCTAATTGCAATCATATCATACCCATTTATTTCTATTTGTGCTGCAAATCTTTTACCATTGTTTAAAAAGGGTGCGAGGGATAGGCCAAATAATTATAGGCCGGTCAGTCTGACCTCAGTGGTGGGTAAGTTATTAGAATCAATTCTGAGAGATAGGATAAACTGCCACTTAGAAAGGAACAGATTAATCAGGGATAGTCAGCATGGATTTGTTAAGGGAACGTCGTGTCTTACTAACTTGATTGAATTTTTGAGGAAGTAACAAGGAAGATTGATGAGGGTGGTGCAGTGGATGTGGTCTGCATGGATTATAGTAAGGCATTTGACAAGGTCCCGCATGGCAGACTGGTCAGAAAAATAAAAGCCCATGGGATACAGGGAAATGTGGTAAGTTGGATCCAAAATTGGCTCAGTGACAGGAAACAAAGGGTAATAGTTGACGGATGGAAAGCGGTTTCCAGTGGCATTCTGCAGGGATCAGTGTTGGGTCCCTTGCTGTTTGTGGTATATATTAATGATTTGGACTTAAATGTTGGAGGGATGATTGGGAAATTTGCAGATGATACAAAAATTGGCCGTGAAGTTGATAGCGAAGAGGATAGCTGTAGACTCCAGAATGATATCAATGGTTTGGTTGGGTGGAAAAGTGGCAAATGGAATTAAATGCGGAGAAGTGTGAGGTGATACATTTGGGGAGGACAAACAAAGCAAGAGAATACACAATAAATGGGAGGATATTGAGAGGGATAAAAGAAGTGAGAGACCTTGGAGTGCATGTCCACAGGTATTGGCCGAGATATGGAATACAAAAGTAGGGATGTAATGCTGGAACTGTATAAAATGCTGGTTAGGCCACAGTTGGAGTATTGTGTACAGTTCTGGTCGCCACATTACAGGAAGGACATAGTTGCTCTAGAGTACAGAGGAGATTTACAAGAATGTTGCCAGGGCTCGAAAGTTTCAGCTACGAGGAAAGATTGGATCAGCTTGGGTTGTTTTCCTTAGAACAGAGGAGGCTGAGGGGTGACTTAATTCAGGTGGACAAAATTATGAAGGGCCTAAATAGAGTAAACAGGAAGGACCGGTTTCTCCTAGCAGAGAGGTCAATTACCACGGGGGCACAGGTTTAAGGTGATTGATAGAAGGATTAGAGGGAACATGTGCAAAACCTTTTTCACCCGGAGGGTGGTGAGTGTCTGGAATTCACTGCCCAGATGGGTGGTGGAGGCAGAAACCCTCAGTTCATTTAAAAAGGTACCTGGACATGCACCTGAAGTGTTATAACCTGCAAGGCTGCGGACCAGGTTTTGGAAGGTGGGATTAGAATGGACAGATAGATTTTTTCAGCCAGTGTAGACACGACGGGCTGAATGGCCTCCTTCTGTGCTGTAACTTTTCTTTGGTTCTCATTCATCCATCTTGTTATGACTGTTGCACACATGAGCAGAGATGCAGGGTAATGAAGAGGCATACATTAATCAGAGTGTGGCAGGAAGGGACAGAAAATACAAACGTAAGAGTACAGCAGAAATTAGAACCAAAGTAGGTAAAAATGGTAAAAAGTCAAAGCTTAAGGCTCTTTATCTGAATGCACGTAGCATTTGTAACAAGATAGATGAGCTGATGGCACAAATAGAAATAAATGAATATGATTTGATAGCTATCGCAGAGAAATAGTTGCAGGATGACCAGGATTAGAAACTCAACGTTCAAGGATATTCGACGTTCTGGAAGAATAGGCAGAAAGGAAAAGGAGGTGGGGTAGCTTTGTTATTAAAGGAAGGGATCAGTGCAGTTGTGAGTAATGATATAGGTGTAAAAGATTGTGATGTAGAATCTGTTTGGGTAGAAATAAGGAATAGCAAGGGAAAGAAATCACGGATGGGAGTGATCTATAGGCCCCCAAGGAGTTGCCTCTTTGTAGGACAAAGTATTAATCAGGAAATAATGGAGGCGTATAAGAAGGGCACTGCAATTATCATGGGTGATTTTAATATGCATATAGACTGGACAAATCAAATTGGCTAGGGTAGCATGGAAGACGAATTTGTAGAGTGCATCGGGGATTGTTACTTAGAGCAGTACGTTGCAGAATCTGCCTGGGAATAGGCTATTTTAGATTTGGTATTGTGTAATGAGGTAGGATTAATAAGAGATCTCATAGTTAAGGATCCTCTAGGGGGAAGTGATCATAACATGGTCGAATTTCAAATTCAGTTTGAAGGCGAGCAACTCGGGTCTCAAACCAGTGTCTTCAACTTGAACAAGGGCAATTACAGAGGTATGAAGAATGAGTTGTCTAAAGTGGGCTGGGAAGATAGACTACAGGGAAAGTCAGTAGATGATCAGTGGCAGACTTTTAAGCAGATATTTCGTAACATTCGGCAAACATTTATTCCTGTCAGAAGGAAAGACTCGATGAGAACGATGAATCACCCGTGGATAACAAAAGGAAGTTAAGGAGAGTATCAAATCAAAAACAAAGGCGTACAAAGCAGCGAAAGCTATTGGTAGGCCAGAGGATTGGGAATTTTTTAGAAAACAGCAGTGGATGACTAAAAAACTAATAAAGAGGGAGAAAACTGATTACGAGTGTAAATTGGCAAGAAATATAAACACAAACAGTCAGAGCTTCTACAGCTATATAAAAAGGAAGAGAGTAGCTAAAGTGTGGGACTCTTAGAGGATGAGACTCGGGAATTAATAACAGGGAACAGGGAAATGGCAGATAATTTAAACCAATATTTTGCTTCATGGAGGACACTATAAACATCACAATAATAGATGAACAAGGTGTAAATGGGAGAGAGGAACTTATAACAATCTCTATCATGAGGGAAAAGGTGCTGGACAAACTGATGGGACTAAAGGCAGACTAGTCGCCAGGACCTGATGGTCTGATTCCAAGGGTTTTAAAAGAAGTGGCTGCAGAGATAGTGGAGGCATTGGTCATAATATACCAAACTCACTGGATTCCGATAGGGTACCAGCGGATTGGAAAACCACTAACGTGACACCCCTATTCAAGAAAGGAGGGAGACAGAAAGCAGGAAACTATAGACCAGTTAGCTTAACATTGGTAATTGGGAAAATGCTAGAGTCCATTACGAAGGAAGAAATAGCAGGACATTTAGAAAAACATAATGCAATCAAACAGAGTCAACATGGTTTTATGAAAGGGAAATCATATTTGACAATTTTGTTACAGTTCTTTGAGGATATAACAAGCAGAGTGGATAAAGGGGAACCAGTAGATGTTGTGTATTTGGATTTTCAGAAAGCTTTCAATAAGGTGCCACATAAAAGGTTATTGCACAAAATAAGAACTCAGGATATTGGAGGTAATGTGTTGGCATGGATTGAGGATTGGCTAACACACAGAAGTCACAGAGTCGGGATCAATGGGTCTCTTTCAGGTTGGAAAGCTGTAACTAGTGGGGTGCCACAAGGATCGGTCCTAGGGCCTCAACTATTTACGATCTATATTAAATGACTTGCAGGAAGGGACAGAGTGTAGTGTATCCAAATTTGCTGATGATACAAAAATAGGTGGGAAGGCATGTTGTGATGAGGACACAAAGAATCTGCAAAGGGATATAGATAGGTTAAGTGAGTGGGCAAAAACCTGGCAGATGGAGTTCGATGTGGGCAAGTGTGAGGTCATCCTCTTTGGTAGGAAAAATAAAAAGGCAGATTATTATTTAGATGCAGAAAGACGACAAAATACTGCAGTACAGAGGGATCTGGGTGTTCTTGTACAGGAAACACAAAAAGTTAGCATGCAGGTGCAGCAAGTAATTAGGAAGGCAAATGGAATTTTGGCCTTTATTGCTAAGGGGTTAGAGTTTTAAAAAAGGGAACTCGTTACAACTGTTCATGGTGTTGGGGAGGCCACACCTGGAGTACTGCATACAGTTGTGGTCCCCTTATTTAAAGAAGGATATACTAGCATTGGAGGCAGTTCAGAAAAGGTTCACTGGGCTGATTCCTGGGATGAAGGGGTTGTCTTATCAAGAATGGCTAAACAGGTTAGGCCTTTATTCATTGGAATTTAGAAGAATGAGAGGTGATCTTATAGAAACATATAAGATTCCAAAATGGCTTGACAGGGTAGATGTTGAGAATATGTTTCCACTAGTGGGGGAATCTCGAACTAGGGGACATAGTTACAGAATAAGGGGGCACACATTTAAAACTGAGATGCGAAGGAATTTCTTCTCTCAGAGGGTGGTGAATCTCTGGAATTCTCTACCTCAGAGTTGTGGAGGCTAGGTCACTCAATGTATTTAAGGAGGAGGTAGATAGATATTTGAAATCTCGGGGAGTCGAGGGTTCGGCAGAGCAGGCCTGAAAGAGGAGTTGAGTCCTGGGGCAGATCAGCCATGATCTTATTGAATGGCGGGGCAGGCTTGAGGGGCTGAATGGCCTACTCCTGCTCCTATTTCTTATGTTCTTATGCATTCAGATAAAGAGCCTTCAATTCTGTCTTTTTACCATTTTCCCATTCTCTGACCTTATTTGCTGGTGCACTCTTGGGCGGGATTTTATTCGGAAAAAGCGATGCAGAGGACCCCACGTCACCTCTTCTCTGGAGAAGAGCCAATTAGGCACTTAAGTGGACAGCAATGAGCCTTCCATGGAAACAAAGACGCCGGTGATGGAATTCCGCCCTCTGAGAGATGCTGGCCAATCAGTGGCCAGCAGGTCTTTCACTGAGCAGCCCCACCGCAGAGGCGGTGGCTGCTGTCGGTGGAGCACCCACCCGAGGCCAGGAGCGGTGCTGGACCCAGGCCACAGGTAGATCAGGGTGGGACGGGTCTTGTGGGGTGAGTGTCACAGGGGAGAGGGGTGTGGGGGGGGGGGGGATCGTTAGCAAGGGCAGGGGGGGTGGCTGTCAGCGGGCTCCTCGCTTCCCGATGTCAGAACCCTTATTCAGGCGCGAAGTGCCTTTTAATGAGGGGTCCACCCAAGCCCCCAACCCCTGGAGCCGGAAAACAGCCCACATGGTTTATCGTGCTGTACTTACCAAACGGCGACAGGGCCACCTGCTGTCCGGCTAATTGCAGCAGCAGAGGAATGAGGCACTTAATTGGGCATTAATTGCCCTGTTAAGGGCCTCGATTGGCAGCAGGACGGGAAGGCCGTTCACAGACCTCCCCGCCCTGGACTTAATTTTGGCTGATTGAATGCTCTCCAAGCCTCCATACCCACTGCACGGGAGAGCATAAAATTCCCCCCTTATGTTTGTACGCTCGGTCCCTTCCTGTCACGCTTTAGTTATCGTTACTCATTACCCTTATCGCTACCCTGCACTATTGCCTTGTCCTTTATCATTGATCTTCTTAACTTTCCCCTCACCTGAAGCCCCCTCCCCCACTATTTTGTTTAAAGCCTCCTCCAACTACTGCCCTAGATATATGATTCACCAGAACACTTGTCCCAACAAAGACCAATCCAATGACACAGCTCCCACTTTCCCCAGTACTGGTGCCAGTGCCCATGAATCAAACCCCAATTCTCCCACACCAATCTTTGAGCCACACTTTCTGATCTTATTTACCTTATGCCAATTTGCTCTCATGAAAATTTTTTTTTTTTTTTAAAAAGGTGGAAAGGCATTGCAGAACATTGCTTACTGATGTTCTGTTAACCCACGAACACAGCAGAGAAAGAGGAGCAAGTCCAATTCATCACATTCACCCCAGTTCAAAATAAGCAACAGGGACATCCCACCTCCTTTCCACCTCGGGGCCTCAGTCCAATAAGTCAAGGAATTGATACATAGAGATCCACAAAAGGTAGATTGTGGGATCTTGACAGGAGCATTTGAAATAGGTGAACTCTGAAAATGGACCAACTTCAAAATAGCAACACTGCACAATGGAAGCTAGGAAATGAACTCACAGACTATGTCCTCAAGATGTTTCGAAGGTAGGAGGGAAATTGACGCAGTATTAATGGGGCACATCTTGGGTAATCAATTTTCCCCAAAATAACACAATCCCAAACTGGTCCAATATCTCGAGATTCAGGCACACTGGACTGCACAGTCCCAAATTCAGGGCAGGAAAGGAAGAGAGAAGGCAGCCAAGAAATTCAACTTGCACCTAAAACAAGTGCAAAGTTGGCCAAGCGTCGTCACTAGAACGGCAGCTAAATCCAGGCTCTGGGCATGAGAAAACTGGCACAGGCGAACTGCGGGAGCCAAACCGGCCCTCACTGCAGCTCGTCCATCGGGTAGTAACATAGAAATACGAGGTCATTCAGCCCCTCGAGCCTGTTCCGTCATTCAATCTCAACTCCATCCTTGGCTTTTTATGCCCATGTCCAGCAAAAATCTATCACTCTCAGATTTAAAATTATTATTTGAGCTAGTATCGATTGCTTTTTGTGGGAGAGTGTTTCACATTTCAACCACCCTTTGCATGAAGTGTTTCCTAACTTCTGCCCTGAATGGCCCGACTCTGATTTTAGGTTATGACCCCTTGTCCTAGACTCCCCCACTGGCAGAAAAAGTTTCTCTCTCTCTCTACCCTATCAATTCTTTTTGAAACCCGAAAAATATCAATCAAATCACCCCTTCCATTCTATATTCCAGGGAATACAAGCCTAGTTTATGTAATCTAAAGGGCAGCATCATTCTGTACTAATATAAAAGCAAAATACTGCGGATGCTGGAAATCTGAAATAAAAACAAGAAATGCTGGAACCACTCAGCAGGTCTGGCAGCATCTGTGAAAAGAGAAGCAGAGTTAACGTTTCGGGTCAGTGACCCTTCATCATTCTGTACTGAGCTGGTTAGCTCTGGTGTAGGGAGATGGAGGGTTTGGTGGGTGAGGGGAAGAGGTGGGTGAAGGCAAGGGGCATTCAGTCTTTTGTGGCAAACAAGTGCTGTTTTCCAGTCATAGCTAAAACTTACAAAACCAGTCAGATCAGAAGAGACAGGAATTCCTACCAGAGCTGATGACAGATTAATGTTCATTCAATGTCATGCAATGCGGGTAAACCTCAATTTGAAGTCAATGGAATGGGAAATTGAGCGGGGTACAGAATGGACAGTTAGTCACCAACATTCATAGGAACAGGATGAGGCCATTCAGCCCCTTGAGCCTGCTCCGCCATTCACCTAGATCATGGCTGATCGGTATCTTAACCCCATTTACTTGCCTTGGTTCCGTAACCCACAATACCCTTGCCTAACAAAAATTGATCACAGTTTTGATATTTTCAATTGACCCCCAGCCTCAACAGCTTTTTGAGGGACAGAGTTCCTGACTTCCACTACCCTTTGTGTGAAGAAGTGCTTCCAGACATTACCCCTGAATGACCCAGCTCTAATTTTAAGATTATGCCCCTTGTTCTGGACTTCCTCATCCTATCATATCCTTTATTCGTAGAATTACAGAATGTTGGGGGGGTTTAAACTAATTTGGCAGGGGGATGGGAGACAGAGTGGAGGTATAGTAGGGGGTAATGCACAGTCAAATGTAGAAGAGAAACTAAGTCAGTCTGGAAGGCAGAGTAAATAGAGACCTGTTAAGACACAAGCGAATAATGCAAGGTTGGATTGCATCTATTTCAATGCAAGGAGTCTTACAAGTAAGGCAAATGAATTGAGTTGATTAACACATGGGAATATGATATTATCGCTATCACAGAGACATGGTTGAGGGAAGGGCAGGACTGGAAGCGCAATAATCCAGGGTATAGAATCTTCAGGCGTGACAGGGAGGGGTTAAAAGAGGAGGTGGCATTGCACTGTTGATCAAGGAGTCAATTACTGCAGTAAGGAGGGATGATATCTTAGAAGGTTCCTCTAATGAGGCCATATGGGTAGAACTTAAAAACAAAAAGGGGGCAATCACTTGGCTGGGAGTGTACTACAGGCCTCCAAACAAACAAACAGTCAGGGAGAGTTAAAGGAGCAGATATGCAGGCAAATCTCAGACAGGTGTAAAAATAATAGGGTAATAATAGTAGGGGATTTCAACTTCCCCAATATCAGCTGGGATGGTCTTAGTGCAAAAGGCTTAAAGGGGGCAGAATTCTTCAAGTGCATACAGGAGAGCTTTTTGAGACAGCACGTAGAAAGTCCTACAAGAGAAGGGGCAGTACTGGACCTAATCCTAGAGAATGAAGCCTGGCAAGTGGTAGAAGTGTCAGTGGGGGAGCATTTCGGGGATAGTGACCATAACTCTAAGATTTAAGGTAGTAATGGAAAAGGACAAAGATGGATGTCGAGGGATATAGAGGATTGGATAAAAAAAAAAGGCAGGCTTATGGCAGATTCGGAGCGCTGAAAACAGTGGAGGCCCTAGAGGAATATAGAAAGTGTAAGGGGGTACTTAAAAAAGTAATTAGGAGAGCAAAGAGGGGACATGAAAAAACACTGGCGGGCAAGATAAAGGAAAGTCCTAAGGCATTTTATAAGTATATTAAGGGCAAGAGGATAACAAGGGAAAGAGTAGGGCCCATTAGGGACCACAGTGGCAATCTGTGTGTGGAGCTGGAGGACATAGGTGAGGTTTTAAATGATTATTTTTCATCTGTGTTCACTATGGAGAAGGACGATGTAGGTGTAGAGATCAGGAAGGGGGATTGTGATATACTCGAACAAATTAGCATTGAAGGGAGGAAGTATTAGAAGTTTTAGTAGGCTTAAATGTGGATAAATCCCCAGGCCCAGATGAGATGTATCCAGGCTGTTATGTGAGGCAAGGAAGGAGATAGCAGGGGCTCAGACAAAAATTTTCAAATCCTCTCTGGCCACAGGAGAGGTACCAGATGACTGGAGGACAGTGAATGTGGTACCATTATTCAAGAAGGGTAGCAGGGATAAACTAGGAAATTACAGGCCGGTGAGTCTAACATCAGTGGTAGGGAAACTATTAGAAAAAATTCTGAGGGACAGGGTTAATCTCCACTTGGAGAGGCAGGGATTAATCAGGAATAGTCAGCATGGCTTTGTCAGGGGGAGATCCTGTCTAATAAACTTGATTGAATTTTTCGAGGAGGTGACCAGATGTGTAGATGAGGGTAAAACAGTTGATGTAGTATACATGGATTTCAGTAAGGCTTTTGGTAAGGTCCCGCCTGGGAGATTGGTTAAGAAGGTAAGAGCCCATGGGATCCAGGCCAATTTGGCAAATTGGATCCAAAATTGGCTTAGTGGCAGGAAGCAGAGGGTGATGGTCAAGGGTCGTTTTTGCGAGTAGAAGCCTGTGACCAGTGGTGTACCATATAGATCAGTGCTGGGACCCTTTCTGTTTGTTGTGTACATTAATGATTTAGACGTGCGTATAGGAGGTATGACCAGTAAGTTCACAGATGACACAAAAGTTGGTGGTAAATAGTGAGGAGGAAAGCCTTAGATTACAGGACGATATAGATGGGCTGGTAAGATGGGCGGAGCAGTGGCAAATGGAATTTAATCCGGAGAATGCAGAGGTGATGCATTTTGGGAGGACTAACAAGGCAAGGGAATATACAATGGATGGTAGGACCCTAGGAATTACAGAGGGTCAGAGGGACCTTGGTGTACTTGTCCATAGATCACTGAAGGCAGCAGCACAGGTAGATAAGGTGGTTAGGAAGGCATCTGGGATACTTGCCTTTATCAGCCGAGGCATAGAATATAAGAGCAGGGAGGTTATGATGGAACTGTATAAAAGCTAGTTAGGCCACAGCTGGAGTACTGTGTACAGTTCTGGGAACCACACTATAGGAAGGATGTGATTGCACTGGAGAGGGTGCAGAGGAGATTCACAAGGATGTTGCCTGGGCTGGAGCATTTCAGCTATGAAGAGAGACTGAAAAGGCTAGAGTTGTTTTTCTTAGAGCAGAGAAGGCTGAGGCCGGTGGTGGGGGGGGGGGGGGGGTGGGGGGGGGGGGGGAACCTGATTGAGGTATAAAAAATTATGAGGATAGGATAGATAGGAAGAAACTTTTTCCTTTAGCGGAGGAGTCAATAACCAGAGGCATAGATTTAAGGTAAGGGGCAAAAGGTTTAGAGAGGATTTGAGGAAAAAAAGATTTCACCCAGAGGGTGATTGGAATCTGGAACACACTGCCTGAAGGATGTGGTAGAGGCAGGAACCCTCACAACAATTAAGAAGTATTTAGATGAGCACTTGAAACGCCATAGCATACAAGGCTACGGGCCAAGTGCTGGAAAATGTGATTAGAATAATTAGGTGCTTGATGGCCGGCACAGACACGATGGGCCTCATGGCTTGTTTCTGTGCTGTATAACTCTATGACTCTAATGTCTACATCACAGAAGGAGGCCATTCAGCTTGTTGTGTCTGTGCCAGTTTTCTGCAAGAGCAGCTCACCTAATCCCACTCTCCTGCCTTTTCTCTGTAGCCCTGCATTTTTTTTTATGCTTCAGATAATTATCCAGTTCTCTTTTCAATGTCTCGATTGAATCTGCCTCCACCACACTCTCAAAATCAGAGAATCACAGAATTGTTATGGTGCAGAAGGAGGCCATTCGTCCCATCGTGTCTGCACCAGCTCTCTGAAAGAGCAATTCACTTTGAGCCAATTCCCCTGCCTTCTCCCTGTAACCCTGTACATTCTTCCTTCTAGTTCCTTTTTGAATTCTTCAGTTGAACCTGCCTCCACCACACTCTCAAGCAGTGCATTCCAAACTTTAACCACTCGCAGTGTTTTTTTTTAAATTCATTCATGGGATGTGGGCGACGCTGGCTAGGCCAGCATTTATTGCCCATCCCTAATTGCCCTTGAGAAGGTGGTGGTGAGCTGCCTTCTTGAACCACTGCAGTCCATGTGGGGTAGGTACACCCACAGTGCTGTTAGGAAGGAATTTCCAGGATTTTGACCCAGTGACAGTGAAGGAACAGCGAACTAGTTTCAAGTCAGGATGGTGTGCGACTTGGAGGGGAACTTGCAGGTGGTGATGTTCCCATGTATTTGCTGCCCTTGTCCTTCTAGTAGGTAGAGGTCACGGGTTTGGAAGGTGCTGTCTAAGGAGCCTTGGTGCATTGCATCTTGTAGATGGTACACACTGCTACCACTGTGCGTCGGCAGTGGAGGGAGTGAATGTTTGTAGATGGGGTGCTAATCAAGCGGGGTGCTTTGTCCTGGATGGTGTCGAGCTTCTGGAGTGTTGTTGGAGCTGCACCCTTCCAGGCAACTGGAGAGTATTCCATCACACTCCTGACTTGTGCCTTGTAGATGGTGGACAGGATTTGGGGAGTCAGGAGGTGAGTTACTCGCCTCAGGATTCCTAGCCTATGGGGCGATATCGGTGTAAATATGATTTTCCTCATGTTGCCTTTGATTCTTTTGCCAATCACCTTAAATCGGTGTCCTCTGGTTCTCAACCCTTCCACCAAGGGAACAGTTTCTCTCTAACTACGCTGTTCAGACCCTTCATCATTTTGAACACCTCTACCAAATCTCCCCTTAATTTTCTCTTCTCCAAGGCGAATAGCCCCAGCTTCTCCAATCTAATCACGCAACTGAAGTTCCTCATCACGGAACCATTCTCGTGAATTATTTCTGCACCCTCTCCATGCCTTCACAACCTTCATAACGTATGAAGCCCAGAATTGGACACAGTACTCAGTTGAAGCCGATCCAGGGTTTTATACAGGTTCATCATAACTTCCTTGCTTTTATATTCCATGCCCTTATTTATAAAGCCTAGGATCCCGTATGCTTTATGGAGTCATTTATGCTGGGGATATTGGCCACCTCGAGGACTTCTGCATTGGGGATACTGTCCTGCCACCTGATGCCAAGGATTCTCCGGAGGCAACGAAGATGGAATGAGTTGAGTCCTCACTCTTGGTTGACATACGTTGTCCAGGCCTTGCTGCCATAGAGCAAGGTACTGAGGACACAGGATTGAAACACTCGGACTTTTGTGTTCCGTGTCAGTGCGCCATTTTCCCACTCTCTTGGCTAGTCTGGACATAGCAGCGGACGCCTTTCCCATGCACTTGTTGATTTCTGCATCGAGAGACAGGTTACTGGTGATAGTTGAGCCTAGGTTGGTGGACTCTTGAACTACTTCCAGAGTGTGGTCGCCAATAATGATGGAATGCAGAAGTCCTCGAGGCGGCCAACATCCCTAGCATATACACCCTACTGAACCAGCGGTGCTGGAGATGGCTTGGCCATGTGAGCCGCATGGAAGATGGCAGGATCCCCAAGGATGCATTGTACAGCGAGCTCGTAACTGGTATCAGACCCACTGGCTGTCCATGTCTCCGCTTTAAAGACGTCTGCAAATGTGACATGAAGTCCTGTGACATTGACCACAAGTCGTGGGAGTCAGTTGCCAGTGATTGCCAGAGCTGGCGGACAGCCATAACGGCGGGGCTAAAGAGTGGCGAGCCAAAGAGACTTAGCAGTTGGCAGGAAAAAAGACAGAAGTGCAAGGAGAGAGCCAACTGTGTAACAGCCCAGAAAACCAATTTTATCTGCAGTGTCTGTGGAAGAGTCTGTCACTCTAGAATTGGCCTTTATAGCCACTCCAGGCACTGCTTCACAAACCACTGACCACCTCTAGGCGCTTACCCATTGTCTCTCGAGACAAGGAGGCCAAAGAAGAGTCATTTATGGCACAGAAGGCAGCCATTTGGCCCATTGTCTTGGTTTTGGCCTTCAGCTAGTTGAGGTTGAAGAGTTTACCATCAGTGCAATATGTTATTACCTCATCCGGGGGGGAGCCTGTCAGTAATAAGTTGCACCATTGCTACCAGAAAGATTGAGAATAGTGTTGGTGCAATGATACACCCGTTTGATGCCTACTTTGACAGGGATGGGGTCTGTGGTGAAGCCATTGCACTGTACTGTCATTTGCATATTGTCATGTCAGAGACGGAATATATTTGTGAATTCAGCTGAGCATCCACATCACTGTAGCACCTTCCAAAGGACAGTTTGATTCACTGAGTCAAATGCTTATGTGAGATGGAAGAAAGCCATGTACAAATGGATGGTCTGCTCTCTATACATTTCCTGAAGTTGACATGCTGTGAAGATGATGTTGGTTATTCCTCTGGCGGGTTGGAAGCCACACTGGAACTCTGGAAGGATCTCCTCTGCAAGTGATGAAAGGTGATTAAGAAGCATCCTAGCTAGGATTTTGACAACAGTTGAAAGCAATGCTATACCTCTAATTTCAACTGGTCTCCTTTCTTGAAGATTGTGATCAGCTCTAAAGTCATCTGGAATTTCTTAATTCTGCAAGAGCTTCACAAGTAGGCCATGTATGCGAGAGATCAGTATGTCTCCTCCTTGTTTCAGTACTTCGGCAGGGATATTGTCAGGATCAGAAGCTTTGTTGATTTTTGTTGACAGCAGTTATCATTTTGTCAAGTGTTGGATCATCATCTAGCTCACCTCTGATTGGATGTTTTGGGGGGTTCTCCAGCATCTACAGGTCCACCATGGAGTTCTGATTGGGTAGTTCTACAAAGTGCACTTTCCAGAGGGTGTTGAAACTGCCTGTGTCTTTGAGGAGAGTCTCTTCATCTTTGGATCTTACTGATGGGGCGGGTTGCAGCGACCAACTCCGTTGGCAGCTGATGAATAACCAGAACAGCCTCCAGATACGGAGGCCAGCTGCTAATTAAACAGGACCTGTCCTGACTAGTTAGTAGACACGGGTCGCAAGGGCAGGGAGTTTAGGGTGAGGTAGAAGGGGGTGATGAGCGAAAAATATTGGGCCAGGACATTGAGAAGAATTCCCAGAATCACAGAACATAGGAACAGCAGTAGGCCATTCTGCCCATCGAGCCTGCTCCGCCATTCAAACAGATCATGGACGATCATCTACCTCAACACCACTTTCCCGTGCTATCTCCATATCCCTTGATGTCATTCATTTCCAGAAATCTATCGATCTCTGTCCTGAACATGCTCAAAGATTGAGATTCCACAGCCCTCTGGGGTCGAGAATTCCACATATTCACCATCGTCTGAGTGAAGAAACTCCTCCTCATCTCAGTCCTAAATGGCCTGCTCCTTATTCTGAGACTGTGTCCCCTGGTTCTAGAGTCACCGGCCAGGGGAAACATCCTATCTACATCTACCCTGTCACGCCCTGTCAGAATTTTGTAAGTTTCAATGAGATCACCTCTCACTCTTCAAAACTCGAGAGAATACAGGCCCAGTTTATGCAATCTCTCCTCATAAGACAATCCCTCCATCCCAGAGATTAGTCTGGTGAACCTCCGTTGCACTCCCTTTATGGTAAATATATCCTTCTTTACATAAGGAGACCAAAACAGTACACAATACTCCAGGTGTGGCCTCTGACTACAAAATACTGCAGTACAGAGGGATCTGGGTGTTCTTGTACATGAAACACAAAAAGTTAGCACGCAGGTGCAGCAAGTAATTAGGAAGGCAAATGGAATTTTGGCTTTTATTGCTAGGGGGTTGGAGTTTAAAAATAGGGAAGTTTTGTTACAACTGTACAGGCTGTGAGGCCACACCTGGAAAACTGTATGCAGTTCTGGTCCCTGTATTTAAGGAAGGATATACTAGCATTGGAGGCAGTTCAGAAAAGGTTCACTAGGCGGATTCCTGGGATGAAGGGGTTGGCTTATCAAGAACAACCAGTTAGGCCTTTATTCATTGGAGTTTAGAAGAATGAGAGGTGATCTTATCAAAACGTACAAGATTCTAAGGGGACTTGACAGGGTAGATGTTGAGAAGATGTTTCCACTGGTGGGGGAATCTCAAACGAGGGGACATAGTTACAGAATAAGGGGGCACACATTTAAAACTGAGATGCAAAGGAATTTCTTCTCTCAGAGGGTGATGAATCTCTGGAATTCTCTGCCTCAGAGAGTTGTAGAGGCTAGGTCATTAAATGTATTTAAGGAGGAGGTAGATAGATTTTTGAAATCTCGGGGAGTCGAGGGTTTGGCGGAGCAGGCCCGAAAGAGGAGTTGAGGCCCGGGACAGATCAGCCATGATCTCATTGAATGGCGGGGCAGGCTTGAGGGGCTGAATGGCCTACTCTTGCTACTATTTCTTATAGAACATAGAACATTACAGCGCAGTACAGGCCCTTCGGCCCTCGATGTTGCGCCGACCTGTGAAACCATCTGACCTACACTATTCCATTTTCATCCACATGTCTATCCAATGACCACTTAAATGCCCTTAAAGTTGGCGAGTCCACTACTGTTCCAGGCAGGGCGTTCCACGCCCCTACTACTCTCTGAGTAAAGAAACTACTTCTAACATCTGTCCTATATCTATCACTCCTCAACTTAAAGCTATGTCCCCTCGTGTTTGCCATCACCATCCGAGGAAAAAGACTCTCACTATCCACCCTATCTCACCCTCTGATTATCTTATATGTCTCTATTAAGTCACCTCTCCTCCTCCTTCTCTCCAACGAAAACAACCTCAAGTCCCTCAGCCTTTCCTCGTAAGACCTTCCCTCCATACCAGGCAACATCCTAGTAAATCTCCTCTGCACCCTTTCCAAAGCTTCCACATCCTTCCAATAATGCGGTGACCAGAACTGCACGCAATACTCCAGGTGCGGTCTCACCAGAGTTTTGTACAACTGCAGCATGACCTCGTGGCTCCGAAACTCGATCCCCCTACTAATAAAGGCTAACACACCATATGCCTTCTTAACAGCCCTATTAACCTGGGTGGCAACTTTCAGGGATTTATGTATCTGGACACCAAGATCTCTCTGTTCATCTACACTACCAAGAATATTCCCATTAGCCCAGTACTCTGCATTCCTGTTACTCCTTCCAAAGTGAATCACCTCACACTTTTGCACATTAAACTCCATTTGCCATCTTATGTTCTTATGTCCTCACTAAGGCGCTATACAATTGCAGCAAGACTTCTTTACTCCACTACTCAAAATTCTCTTGCGATGAAGGCCAACATAGCACTTGCCTTCCTAATTGATTTTTACACCTGCAGAACTCCCCTCCTCTTCTTCAAAATAGTGGAGGTGGGGTCTTTAACTTCGCCTGAGAGATGGTTTAAGGTCTCATCCAAAAGATGAAAGGAGTACACCTTCAGTACGGCACTGGCAGTGTCCGCCTGGATTATGTGCTCAAATCTCTGGAATGGGCTTCAATGTACAACCTTCTGACTCAGAGGCAAGAGTGCTGCAGCTTTATTTCACTAGGATATCATAGGTTGTAAAAGTACTTCAGGACAGCTAGACCACATCAAAGGGGCCCTTTAATTCCACATTTACTTTTTTCTACAGTCAATGTTTAACTGTACCATACACAAGTAGATTCACAGGATGCAATTAGACAAATGGAGCTGTGCCAGCTCTCAAAGTGCTACCCATTTAATCCCATTCTCCTGCTCTCACAACCTCCAATGTTGCTTTTCCCCAAGTATTGATCTATATTTCTCAAGGATCATTAGTAAACAGAGAGTAGATCACAATACTGATGAAAGGTCACAAACCTGAAACGTTAACTCGGTTTCTCTCCACAGATAATGCCAGACCTGCTGAGTGTTTCCAGCACTTTCTGTTTATGTTTGAGATTTCCAGCATCCGCAGTATTTTGCTTGTGTACGAGATCAGAGTGACTGGATTGTGAGTAAACAGATCCCAGATAAATATTCCAAGTCGGACCCTCACCGTCGTCTCTGAAGTTAGAGCCCCAGTTCTTTGTTTAGAAAATAGTTAAACCTCAGAGGCACTTGCTTCCTCTCCAGTTTTGTTGAAAACAAATTAAAACTTCGTACCTTCAAGCTGTAGTGATTAGAAAGGGCACCAAAAGTTCAGTTCAGTGCTGTGCTCGCCTGGATATGCTAAAAGTTCTTTAGCTTTCCTTGCAGCGCTTTTATGAGGCTCCTCCCCTACCCAACATCACACAATCTGTCTGCCTTTCAACTTTTTTTGGGCTCTTGGTTTGATTAAGCAGCCGCAGCTGACCGTTTCAGCACACACCATGTGTTCCGAGTTTCGGATCAGTTTGACAGGGGCTGATCGCGTGTTTGGCGAGTGCGCTGTGAGTTTGAACCCCGGCTGCAACAGGAAAGAGCCACTTTCTACAACGCCTTCATTTGAAGCTGACTCCCTCCTAGTCATAGAGTTAGACAGCACAGAAACAGGTCCTTTGGCCCATCATGTCCGTGCCAGCCATCAAGCACCGATCTATTCAAAATCCATTTTCCTGCACTTGGCCCCTAGCCTTGGATGCTGTGACGTTTCAAATCCTCAGCTAAATACTTCTTAAATGTTGTGAGGGTTCCTGCCTCTACCACCCCTTCAGGCAGTGTGTTCCAGATTCCAACCACCTTCTGGGTGAAATCTTTTTTCCTCAAATCCCCTCTAAACCTCCTGCCCCTTACCTTAAATCTATGGCCCCTGGTTATTGACATCTCCGCTAAGGGAAAAAGTTTCTTCCTATCTACCTTATCTATCCGGCACAGTGGCGCAATGGTTAGCACCGCAGCCTCACAGCTCCAGTGACCCGGGTTCAATTCTGGGTACTGCCTGTGCGGAGTTTGCAAGTTCTCCCTGTGTCTGCGTGGGTTTTCGCCGGGTGCTCCGGTTTCCTCCCACCTCCAAAGGCTTGCAGGTTGATAGGTAAATTGGCCATTGTAAATTGCCCCTAGTGTACGTAGGTGACTGGTGGGGATGTGGTAGCGAATATGGGGTTAATGTAGGATTAGTATAAATGGGTGGTTGTTGGTTGGCACAGACCTAGTGGGCCGAAGGGCCTGTTTCAGTGCTGTATCTCTAAAATAAAAAAAATGCCCCTCATAATTTTGTATACCTCAATCAGGTCCCCCCTCAGCCTTCTCTGCTCCAAGGAAAACAACCCTAGCCTATCCAGTCTCTCTTCATAGCTGAAATGCTCCAGCCCAGGCAACATCCTGGTGAATCTCCTCTGCACCCTCTCCAGTGCAATCACATCCTTCCTATAGTGTGGCGCCCAGAACTGTACACAGTGGTCCAGCTGTGGCCTAACTAGCGTTTTATACAGCTCCATCATAACCTCCCTGCTCTTATATTCTATGCCTCGGCTAATAAAGGCAAGTATCCCATATGCCTTCCTAACCACCTTATTTACCTGTGCTGCTGCCTTCAGTGATCTATGGACAAGTACACCAAGGTCTCTCTGACCCTCTGTACTTCCTAGGGCCCTACCATCCATTGTATATTCCCTTGCCTTGTTTGTCCTTCCAAAATGCATCACCTCACACTTCTCAGGATTAAATTCCATTTGCCACTGCTCCGCCCATCTTACCAGCCCATCTATATTGTCCTGTAATCTAAGGCTTTCCTCCTCACTATTTACAACACCACCAATTAAGTGTCATCTGCAAACTTACTGATCATACCTCATATATTCATGTCTAAGTCATTAATGTACACTACAAACAGCAAGGGTCCCAGCACCGATCTATATAGTACACCACAGGTCACAGGCTTCTACTCGCAAAAACAACTCTCGACCATCACCCCCTACCTCCTGCCACTAAGCCAACTTTGGATCCAATTTGCCAAATTGTCCTGGATCCCATGGGCTCTTACCTTCTTAACCAATCTCCCGTGCGGGACCTTATCAAAAGCCTTACTGAAGTCCATGTAGTCTATATCAACTGCTTTACCCTCATATACACATCTAGTTATCTCCTCGAAAAATTCAGTCAAGTTTGTTAGACATGATCTCCCACTGACAAAGTCATGCTGAGTATCCCTGATTAATCTCTGCCTCTCCAAGTCGTGATTAATCCTGCCCCTCAGAATTTTTTCTAATAGTTTCCCTACCACTGATGTTAAATTCACTGGCCTGTAATTACCTGGTTTATCCCTGCTATTCCTTACCTGGAATCATACAATGGTTACAGCACAGAAGGAGGCCATTCAGTCCATCATGTCTGTGCTAGCTCTCTGTAAGAGCAACTCACCTGGTCCCACTACCATGCCTTTTCCCGTGGTCCTGCAGATATTTTTCTCTTCAGATAATTGTCTATTTCCACTTTCAAAGCCTGGATTGAACCTGCCTTCACCACACTCTCAGGCAGTGCATTCCAGATCCTAACCACTCGCGGTGTAAACATGTTTTCCTCATGTCGCCATTGGTCCTTTGCCAATCACCTTAAATTGGTGTCCTCTGGTTCTCAATCCTTCCACCAATGGGAACAGTTTCTCCCTATCTACTCTGTCCAGACCCCTCATCATTTTGAAAACCTTTATCAAATCTCCTCTTAATCTTCTGTTCTCCAAGGGGAACAGCCCCAGCTTCTCCAATCTATCCACATAACTGAAATTCATCATCCCTGGAAACATTCTCATTAATCTTTTCTGCACCCTCTCTAATGCCTTCACATCCTTCCTAAAGTGAATCACTTCACACTTCTCTGCTTTAAATTTCATCTGCCACTTGTCCACCCATTCCACCAACCTGTCTATGTCCTCTTGAAGTTTATCACTGTCGTCCTCACAGTTCACAATACTTCGAAATCTTGTATCATCTGCAAATTTTGAAATTGTACTCTGTACCCCCAAGTCTAGGTCTTTAATATATGTCAAGAAAAGCAGGGGTCCTAACATTGACCCCTGGGAAACCCCACTATCTACCTTCCTTCGGTCCAAAAAACAACCATTCACCACTACACTCTGTTTCCTGTCACTCAGACAACTTTGTACCCATGTTGCCACTGTCCCTTTTATCCCATGTGTTTTAACTTTGCTGACAAGCTGTTATGTGGCACTTTATCAAATGTACACCACACCAACTGCATTACCCTAAAATAAAAGCAAATAAAAACAAGAAATGCTGGAACCACTCAGTAGGTCTGGCAGCATCTGTGGAAAGAGAAGCAGAGTTAACGTTTCGGGTCAGTGACCCTTCTTCGGAACCTTATCAATTCTCTATATTACCACATCAAAAACTCAAGCAAGTTAGTTAAATCCCTTTTTGCACTTAATAAATCCATGCTAGCTTACCTTAATTAGTCCACATTAGTCCAAGTGACCGTTAATTTTGTCCCCAATTATCTTTTCTAAAAGCTTCCCGACGACACAGGTTAAACTGACTGGCCTATAGTTTCTGGACTCATCCTTACACCCTTTCTTGAACAAGGGTGAAACATTTGCAATTCTCCAGTCATCTGGCATCATTCCTGTATTTTTTTTTATTCTTTCGTGGGATGTGAGCATTGCTGGCAAAGCCAGCATTTATTGCCCATCCCTAATTGCCCTTGAGAAGGTGGTGGTGAGCTGCCTTCTTGAACCGCTTCAGTCCATTTGGGGTAGGTACACCCACAGTGCTGTTAGGAAGGGAGTTCCAGGATTTTGACCCAGTGACAGTGAGGGAACAGCGATATAGTTCCAAGTCAGGATGGTGGCTTGGAGGGAAAATTGCAGGTGGTGGTGTTCCCAGGCATCTACTGCCCTTGTCCTTCTAGGTGGTAGAGACCGTGGGTTTGGAAGGTGCTGTCTAAGGAGCCTTGATGAGTTGCTGAAGTGCATCTTGTAGATGGTACACACTGCTGCCACTGTGCATCACTGTTGAAGGGAGTGAATGTTGAAGGTGGTGGATGGGGTCCCAATCAAGCGGGCTGCTTTGTCTTGGATGCTGTTGAGCTTCTTGAGTTTTGTTGGAGCTGCACCCATCCAGGCAAGTGGAGAGTATTCCATCACATTCCTGACTTGTTGCTTGTAGATGGTGGACAGGCTTTGGGGAGTCAAGAGATGAGTTACTCGCCGCAGGATTCCGAGCTTCTGACCTGCTCTGGTAGCCACAGTATTTATATGGCCACTCCAGTTCAGTTTCTGGTCAATGGTAAGCCCCCAGAATGTTGATAGTGGGGAATTCAGCGATGGTAATGCTGTTGAATGTCAAGGGGAGATGGTTAGATTCTCTCTTGTTGGGGATGGCCATTGCCTGGCATGTGTGGCGCGAATGTTACTTGCCACTTATCAGCCCAAGCCTGGATATTGTCCAGGTCTTGCTGCATTTCTACACGGACTGCTTCAGTATCTGAGGAGTCACGAATGGTGCTGAACATTGTACAGTCATCAGTGATCATTCCCACTTCTGACCTTATGATTGAAGGAATGTCATTGATGAAGCAGCTGAAGATGGTTGGGCCTAGGACACTACCCTGAGGAACTCCTGCAGTGATGTCCTGGAGCTGAGATGATTGACCTCCAACAACCATAACCATCTTCTTTTGCGCTAGGTACGATTCCAACTAGCAGAGAGCTTTCCCCCCCCCTCCCCCGATTCCCATTGACTCCAGTTTTGCTGGGGCTCCTTGATGCAATACTCAGTCAAATGCTGCCTAGATGTCAAGGGCGGTCACTGTCACCTCACCTCTTGTGTTCAGTACTTTTGTCCATGTTTGCACCAAGATTGTAATGAGGTCAGGAGCTGAGTGGCCCTGGCGGAACCCAAACTGAGCGTCACTGAGCAGGTTATTGCTAAGCAAGTGCTGCTTGATGGCACTGTCAATGACATCTTTCATTACTTTATTGATGATCGAGAGTAGGCTGATGGGGCAGTAATTGGCTGGGTTGGATTTGTCCTGCTTTTTGTGTACAGGACATACCTGGGCAATTTTCCACATTGCCGGGTAGATGCCAGTGTTGAAGCTGTACTGGAACAGCTTGGCTAGGGGCGCAGCAAGTTCTGAAGCACAGGTCTTCAGTAATATTGCCGGAATGTTGTCAGGGCCCGTAGCTTTTGCAGTATCCATTGCCTTCAGCCGTTTCTTGATATCACGTGGAGTGAATTGGATTTGCTGAAGAATGGCATCTGTGATGCTGGGGACTTCATGGGGAGACCGAGATGGATCATCAAATGCTTCAGCCTTATCTTTTGCACCGTTGTGCTGGGCTGCACCATCATTGGGGTTTGGGATATTTGTGTAGCCACCTCCTCAAATTAGTTGTTTAATTGTCCACCACGATTCACCACTGGATGTGGCAGGGCAACAGAGCTAAGATCTGATCCGTTGGTTGTGGGATCGCTTAGCTCTGTCTATCGCGTGATGTTTACGCTGTTTGGCATGGTGATTGTGCCACACAACACAATGGAAAGTATCCTTAATGTGAAGACGGGACGTCATCTCAACAAGGACTGTGCGGTGGTCACTCCTACCAATACTGTCATGGACAGATGTATCTGCGGCAGGCAGATTGGTGAGGATGAGGTCAAGTACTTTTTTCCCTCATGTTGGTTCCCTCACCACCTGCCACAGACCTAATCTAGGAGCTATGTCCTTCAGGACTCAGCCAGCTTGGTCAGTAGTGGTGCTACCGAGCCACTCTTGGTGATGGACATTGAAGTCCCCCACCCAGAGTATATTCTATGCCCTTGCTACCCTCAGTGCTTCCTCCAAGTGGTGTTCAACATGGAGGAGTACTGATTCATCAGTTGAGGGAGGGCGGTAGGTGGTAATCAGCAGGAGGTTCCCTTGCCCATGTTTAACCTGATCCACGAGACTTCATGGTGTCTGGAGTCGATGTTGAGGAATCTCATGGCAACTCCCTCCTGACTGTATGCTACTGTGCTGTAAACTCTGCTGGGTCTGTCCTGCCGGTGGGACAGGACATACCCAGGGATGGTGATGGTCGTGTATGGGACATTGTGAGGTATTTTTAAAAATTTATAGGGCGGCACAGTGGCGCAGTGGTTAGCACCGCAGCCTCACAGCTCCAGTGACCCGGGTTCAGTTCTGGGTACTGCCTGTGCGGAGTTTGCAAGTTCTCCCTGTGACCCCGTGGGTTTCCGCCGGGTGCTCCGGTTTCCTCCCACAGCCAAAGACTTGCGGGTTGATAGGTAAATTGGCCATTGTAAATTGCCCCTAGTGGTGGTAGGAGAATGGTGGGGATGTGGTAGGGAATATGGGATTAATGTAGGATTAGTATAAATGGGTGGTTGTTGGTCGGCACAGACTCGGTGGGCCGAAGGGCCTGTTTCAGTGCTGTATATCTAAACTAAACTAAACTAATTCATGGGATGTGGGTGTCGCTGGCTAGGCCAGCATTTATTACCCATCCTTAATTGCCCCTGAACTGAGTGGCTTGCTAGGTCACTTCAGAGGGCAGTTAAGATTCAACCACATTGCTGTGGGTCTGGAGTCACATGTAGACTAGACCAGGTAAGGATGGTAGATTTCTTTCCCTAAAGGACATTAGTGAACCAGATGGATTTTTACAACAATCGACAATGGTTTCATGGTCACCATTCGACGAGCTTTTAATTCCAGATTTTTTATCAATTGAATTCAAATTTCACCATCTGCCATGGTGGGATTTGAACCCTTGTTCTCAGAGCATTAGCCAGGGCCTCTGAATTACTAGTCCAGTGACATTACCACTACGCCACCACCTCCCCATATTCAGTGAGTATGACTATGTCAGGCTGTTGCTTGACTAGTCTGTGGGACAGCTCTCCCAACTTTGGCACAAGCCCCCACATATTAGTAAGGAGGACTTTGCAGGATCGACAGGGCTGGGTTTGCCGTTGTCCCTCATGGCAGACTGGTGCAAAAGGTGAAGTCACACGGGATCAGAGGGGAGCTGGCAAGATGGATACAGAACTGGCTCGGTCATAGAAGACAGAGGGTAGCAGTGGAAGGTGCTTTTCTGAATGGAGGGCTGTGACTAGTGGTGTTCCGCAGGGATCAGTGCTGGGACCTTTGCTGTTTGTAGTATATATAAATGATTTGGAGGAAAATGTAGCTGGTCTGATTAGTAAGTTTGCGGACGACACAAAGGTTGGTGGAGTTGCGGATAATGATGAGGATTGTCAGAGGATACAGCAGGATATAGATCGGTTGGAGACTTGGGCGGAGAAATGGCAGATGGAGTTTAATCTGGACAAATGTGAGGTAATGCATTTTGGAAGGTCTAATGCAGGTGGAAAGTATACAGTAAATGGCAGAACCCTTAGGAGTATTGACAGGCAGAGAGATCTGGGCGTACAGGTCCACAGGTCACTGAAAGTGGCAATGCAGGTGGATAAGGTAGTCAAGAAGGCGTACGGCATGCTTGCCTTCATCGGTCGGGGCATAGAGTATAAAAATTGGCAAGTCTTGCTGCAGCTGCACAGAACTTTAGTTAGGCCACACTTAGAATATTGCGTGCAATTCTGGTCACCACACTACCAGAAGGACGTGGAGGCTTTGGAGAGGGTACAGAGGAGGTTTACCAGGATGTTGCCTGGTCTGGAGGGCATTAGCTATGAGGAGAGGTTGGATAGACCCGTATTTTTTTCACTGGAACGACGGAGGTGGAGGGGTGACATGATAGAGGTTTACAAAGTTATGAGCGGCATGGACAGAGTGGATAGTCAGAAGCTTTTTCCCAGGGTGGAAGAGTCAGTTACTGGGGGACATAGGTTTAAGGTGAGAGGGGCAAAGTTTAGAGGGGATGTGCGAGGCAAGTTCTTTACACAGAGGGTGGTGAGTGCCTGGAACTTGTTGCCGGGGGAGGTGGTGGAAGCAGGTACCACAGAGATGTTTAAGAGGCATCTTGACAAATACATGAATAGGATGGGAATAGAGGGATACGGACCCCGGAAGTGCAGAAGGTTTTCGTTTAGGCAGGCGTCAAGATCTGTGCAGGCTTGGAGGGCCGAATGGCCTGTTCCTGTGCTGTACTGTTCTTTGTTCTTTGTTCTTTGTTTCCGGTGCCTAGTTCTATGCCAGGTGGTCCGTCCAGTTTCATTCCTTTATTAACTTTTAGCGGTTAGGTACAACTGAGTGGCTTGCTAGGCCATTTCAGAGGGCATGTAAGAGTCAACCACATTGCTGTCGGTCTGGAGTCACATGTAGGCCAGACCAGGTAAGGACAGCAGATTTCCTTCCCTAAAGGATATTAGTGAACCAGATGGATTTTTGCGACAATCGACAATGCAGACACGGATGTGGATTTGAGTGCAAGAGATGCTGAGGGTCTTGTGTCTCCATTTTGATGTACCAGTCTCTTTAAAATTTTTCCAATGTTTTGGAACTCCAGTTTGGTTCTGTATTTTCATCACTGCACTTCTCTTGAGCGTGACATATTCAAACTGTTAAAGTAATATCACAACAAACGTCATTGCCTGGAACTTGCGTGGTGTGAATGTTACTTGCCAATTATCAGCCCAATCCTGAATGTTTTCCAGATGCTGCTGCATGTGGACACAGACTGCTTAAGTAACTGAGGAGTCATGAATGGTCCTGCACACTAAGCAGCGTTATGATCCCCGTGGGGACCAACAACAAACCAAAAAATTCAAATCCACCAACTGACACCAATTTAAGAAACAAAGTGGACAAGATTTCACATATAAATTTTACTTGAACACTCAAACCAAAACCAACATAAATTAAACATGGACCAACAGTTAAATCACAGTCAATATATATCTTAAAGGTTGCACGTTAATTATCAGTTGCAACAAGGATATATCTCAAAAGTCCTTTGACAATCCTTTCAGTAAAATGACATCAAACAGTTCCAAAGTCCTTCAGGTCTTTCAACATTTCAAGTAGATCTCCAGATCCCGTCTGCCCAAGCTGCAAATATTGGCTTCCACTCAATGGTAGCTTCTCTTCAATCCAAACCTCGCCGATAACGTCTCCACTAAAATTGCACATCCTTCTGGCACTTCTGTGGTTTTGCTTGCAACAGTCCTGGTGGTGTAGCTTCACCAGTCTTGACTTAGGTGCCTCTTGCACCAGAAACAATTGTAGTGACTTTTATTTTCCAAAGGGTAGCTCCCAGAAAACAGGTTCAGTTTAGCAGCTCTGGGAAACTTTTTAAAACAACACTCAGCTTTATAGCTTTTGTAGTCTCTTTAAACAACCACTCTCAAACGTCTGCTTGTGAAACTGAAACCCTAAGATCCAATCACATGCTTCTGGTAAAAAAAAAACTGCGTGTTTGTTCTCAGTCATCAGACTGTTTGTTTGACTCCCCAGAACCTGGAAGCCCTTTATTTTCAATTTCAAATCAGAGACTGTCTCCAAAAAAACAAACAAACACAAGCTGTATAGAACTCAGTCTACACATGAAGATTCCATCACAGCAGTCATCAGCAAACATCCCCAATTCTGACCTTATGATCGAGGGAAGGTCTCAGGAGGATTGGAAGATTGCCATCGCCAGTGCCTCTGCAATTTCAACCCCTACTTCCCTCATAATGCTTGGATGCATCTTATCTGGTCCTGGTGACTTACCATCTTTAAGTATAGCCACCCTATCTAATACATCTTCCTTGTCAATTTATAGCCCAATAAGTTTCTCAACTACCTCCTCTTTCACTATGACTTGGGCAGCATCTTCTTCCTTGGTAAAGACAGATGGAAAGTATTCACTTAATAGATCAGCCATACCCTCTGCCTCCATGTGTAAACCCCCTTTTAGGTCCCTCTTTGGTCCCACTCCTCCTTTTACCACCCTTTTACTATTTATATGCTTTAGAAGACTTTTGGATACCTTTTTTATGTTGGCTACCAGTCTCTTCTCATACTCTCCCTTTGCTTCTCTTATTTGTTGTTTCATTTCCCCTCTGAATCTTCTATATTTAGGTTCTTACTCGTATTAGCTACCTGACAACTGTCTTATGCACCCGTTTTCTGCTTCATGTTACTCTCTTTCTGTCTTATCATCCAGGGAGCTCTGACTTTGTTTGCCCTACCTTTACCCCTTATGAGAATGTACCTTGACTGTACCCGAGCTATAGAAACATAGAAAATAGGAGCAGGAGTAGGCCATTCAGCCCATAGAGACTGCTCCGCCATTCATTATGATCATGGCTGATCATCCAACTCAGTAACCTGTTCCCGCTTTCCCCCATATCCTTTGATCCCTCTCGCTCCAAAAGCTATATCTAACTCCTTCTTGAAAACATACAATGTTTTGGCCTCAACTGCTTTCTGTGGTAGTGAATTCCACAGATTCACCACCCTCTGGGTGAAGAAATTACTCCTCATCTCAGTCCTGAAAGGTTTACCCTGTATCCTTAGACTATGACCCCTGGTTCTAGACTCCCCCACCATCAGGAACATCCTTCCTGCATCTACCCTGTCATGTCCTGTTAGAATTTTATAGGTTTCTATGAGATCCCCCCTCACTCTTCTGTACTCCAGCGAATATAATCCTAACCAACTCAATCTCTCCTCATATGTCAGTCCCACCATCTCAGAAATCAGTATGGTGAACCTTACTACACTAGCCCTAATCCCATGCACTTTAATTTTACATGCTAATCTCTTATGTGGGACTTTGTCAAAAGCCTTCTGAAAGTCCAAATAAACCACATCCACCGGCTCCCCCTCATCAACTCTACTAATTACATAGTCATAGACATACAGCACTGAAACAGGCCCTTTGGCCCACTGAGTCTGTGCCAACCAACAACCATCCATTTATACTAATCCTACATTGATCCCATATTCCCTACCACGTCCCCACCATTCTCCTACCTATACTAGGGGCAATTTACAATGGCCAATTTACCTATCAACCTGCAAGTCTTTGGGAGGAAACCGGAGCAGCTGGCAGAAACCCACACGGTCACAGGGAGAGCTTGCAAACTCCGCACAGGCAGTACCCAGAATCGAGCCCAGGTCGCTGAAGCTGTGAGGCTGCAGTACTAACCACTGCGCCACTGTGCTGCCGATCCTTGAAGAATTCCAGTAGATTTGTCAAGCACGATTTCCCTTTCGTAAATCCATGCTGACTCTGCCCGATTCTACCACTGTTCTCTAAGTGCTCTGCTGTAAAATCTTTGATAATGGACTCTAGAATTTTCCCCACTACCGACGTCAGGCTGACTGGTCTGTAATTCCCTGCTTTCTCTCTACCTCCCTTTTTTAAATAGTGGGGTTACATTAGCTACCTCCAATCTGTAGGAACTGTTCCAGAGTCTATAGAATCTTGGAAGATGATCACCAATGCATCCACTATTTCTGGAGCCACTTCCTTAAGTACTCTGGGATGTAGATTTTCAGGCCCTGGGGATTTATCGGTCTTCAATCCCATCAATTTCCCCAACACCATTTCTCTACTAATACTGATTTCCTTCAGTTCCTCCCTCTTACTAAATCCTGTATTCCCCAACATTTCTGGTATGATATTTGTGTCCTCCTTTGTGAAGACAGAACCAAAGTATGCATTTGGTTGGTCAGCCATTTCTTTGGTCCCAATAATAAATTCCCCTGTTTCTGACTGTAAGGGACCTACATTTGTCTTCACCAATCTTTTTCTCTTCACATACCTATAGAAACTTTTACAGTCAGTTTTTATGTTCCCTGCAAGCTTACTCTCGATTTTCCCCTTCTTAATCAATCCTTTGGTCCTCCTTTGCTGAATTCTAAACTGCTCCCAATCCTCAGGTCTGTTGTTTTTTTCTGGCGAATTTATATGCCTCTTCCTTGGATCTAATGCTATCTCTAATTTCCCTTGTAAGCCATGGTTTGGCTACCTTTCCCGTTTTACTTAAGCGCCAGACAGGAATAAACAATTGTTTCCCTAATGACACTTGATACACTTGACCCACCTCATTCCCCAGAACCAGATCCAACAATGCCTCTTTCCTCATTGAACTGGAAACATACTGATGTAGAAAATTCTCCTGTACACACTTGTTACGATCAGGTGAGGAGGGGTCGAAAGGCTGCCCTCTTGTCCCTCTTCTTGTTTCACCGCAACTGGGTTTATCTCTTTTAAAAAATGGATATGCTTACCAATTCAGTGAGTGTTTAACCATTTACATGTTATGCTCATAAAAGAACCAATCAGATAGGTTTTCTTGAGTTTAAACAAGAAAGAGGTTAGCTTTATTGTACTTAAAACAAAACCCAATCTAAATAAAATAATAAACTACACTCCAACACACACACACAGACACATGAGAATCGCACAGATGCAAATAGATTACAAGGTGGAGAAGAATAGATTGGTTGGTTCAGGGTCCAGATCAATAAAAAAGAGTATACAGGCTGTGGAGTTTGGTAACTCAGTTGTCTTCCAGATGAGCTGGGGTGGTCTTGAGGGTTCCAGTTTGTAGATATGGCCAACTGATTCAAGGTTCTCTTGGAGACAGTGATGCAGATGGTTTTCTTCATGGGGTCTCTGTCTGCAAGAATGTTAGGTTTGGATGGTTGCAGCCAGCAGGCAGGGTTCGAACTTGCAAGGTGGCCTGGAGAGAGAGAGTCAGAGGGAACCCCACTTGGGTCCTTTACTGGTCAGTCTCAGGTACTTGTCTGTCTGCAACAAGAAAGAGCAGCTAGTTTCACACAGGTGGCTGGTCTGTCACATGATGGAACAATGTATTCTCTCTCTTGCAGCTTAATTAGATCATGCCTAAGAATGTCAGTCTCTCTCAGGGTCCATTGTTCCAGTGATTACCCTTTGAGTGGTCCGTCTCCACCAATGTTAATGTTCCAAGATTGCCTTTAATGTCTTGTTAATGAAGGCAGGATAGTTAGCCCATTCAAAATTCTTAGGTCATTGTTCTGACTAAACCTTACATCTACACCTCGATACATTGGAATGTAGCGTATTTGGTGCAAATTGCAGGGGCCATTTTAACTGCTAGCAGTCATCTTTTATCAGTTTCTTTTTCTCCTGTTCATAAAGTTTAATTCAGGTTTCCAATTGATGGATTACAAAATCATCATTCCACATACCATGTGTTTATGACATACTCCAGAAACTCTTGTTCCTCTCTGCCTTTTACACTACTACTATCCCAGTCTATATTATGATAATTAAAGGCCACCATTATAACTACTCTATAATTCTTCGACTTGTCTGTAATTTCCTTGCAAATTTGTTCCTCCATATCTTTCCCACTAGTTGGTGGCCTATAGAATATCCCCAGAAATATAATGGTATCTCTATTGTTTCTTAGATCTAACCAAATAGATTCTGTTCTTGCCCCCTCTAGGACATCCTCTCTTTCCATCACTTTAATGTTCTCCTTTATCAATAATGCTACCTCTTCTCCTTTGTTTCCTTCCCTATCTTTCCTGAACCCCTTAATTGAAACTGTAATAAAAACAAGAAATGCTGGAACCACTCAGCAGGTCTGGCAGCATCTGTGAAAAGAGAAGCAGAGTTAACGTTTCGGGTCAGTGACCCTTCATCGGAACTGACAAATATTAGAAAAGTCACAGGTTATAAGCAAGTGAGGTGGGGGTGGGGCAAGAGATAACAAAGGAGGTCTAGATTGGACCAGGCCACATAGCTGACCAAAAGGTCACGGAGCAAAGGCAAACAATATGTTAATGGTGTGTTGAAAGACAAAGCATTAGTACAGATTAGGTGTTAATACACTGAATATTGAACAGCAGCAAGTGCAAACCTGAAAGAAACAGTGGGTAAGCAAACTGAACAAACTAAGATGAAATGAAACAAATGCAAAAAAAAGATTGTAAAAAATCTGCTGAGTGGTTCCAGCATTTCTTGTTTTTATTTCTGATTTCCAGCATCTGTAGTATTTTGCTTTTAATTGAAACTGTCTTCACTTCTCTAATTGAAACTATTTCCTCTAATTCATAGAAGCATAGAATGGTTACAGCACAGAGGGAGAACGTTCAACCTGTTGACCCTTTACTGGCTCACTGCCAGAGCAATCCAGCTAGTCCCACTCCCCAGAGTCCTGCATTTTTTCCTCCTTCATGTCTTTATCGAATTACTTTTTCAAAGCTTTGATTGAATCTTCCTCCACCACACTCTCAGGCAGTGCATTCTGGATGCTAACCACTTGCTTTGTGAAAAATCTTTTCCTCATGTCACCTTTGGTTCTTCTGCCAATCACCTTAAATTGGTGGCTTCTGGTTCTCAACCCTTCCAACAATGCGAACAGTTTCTCTCTATCTACTCTGTTTAAGAACAACCCTAGCCTATCTAATCTATCCACATAACTGAAGTCCCTCATTCCTGGAACTACTCTCCTGAATTGTTTCTGCACCCCCTCAAAAGCCTTCACACACTTCTTAAAGTGCGGTGCCCATAGTTGGACACAATGCTTTCAGTTGAGGCCGAACCAGTGTTTTATAAAAGTTCATTCTGTTATTGACAGAATTGAGAGAGAACTGAAACCCCAGTCCCCTTCCCTTTACTGTTTGTAATCAGGGTGTTTTTCACAAGGAAGATGTGCATGTTTCTTAACTCCTGAGTGTATGGCCAACACAAATAACCATGTGCACACTTTTCAGGGTTTAAATAAAGAGGATTATTTTTATTCACATGTTCACTGCAAAAGTCTAATGCTCCAACACTCACACGGCACTCTCACACTCGAGAAAGAAAGCCAAGAAAAGGGTAGTGCACTTTTACAAATTGCAAACAAAGAAATCGCTTGTAAGTCACATGATTCGGTTCGCCTTGGGGAAAAGGCATGTGTTTTCACTCCTGAAGCGTAGTTACATGGATTCGATAGTCGGAGTCGTGTATCGAAGTGGTTGCAGGATTCTCTCAAAGAGGTGGATTTTCAGCAGGTCATGAAGTTAGTTGCTTGTAGTCTCATCACTAGGAGGTTGGTTTTCTGTACTGGTGGACTTGAAAAGGAACAGGTTCAGATGTCTTAAGATGTTAGAGCATCTGGCTCTTTTATGGCCTGGTCTGATTGCTGCTTTTTCTGCCGTCTGTATTTTAAAAGATTTTTAAAAAGAGACCAACATGGCTGCCCCACCATGTGATGTCTCACAGTTCCTTTTCCAAATATGGTGGGGTCCAGGTTGATTAGCCTCATCCTGGTTTATTGTTTTAAGACATTCATCCTGAGGAGGGTTAAGACAATCTTCTTTGTCTCAGGAGAAACCCTTTCAACTCAGGAATGTCTCCTGATGGTTTCAGGATGGGCGTTGATGACACTCTTAGTCTGGAAGATAATCTTTTGTCCTTTCAGACAGCTGAGGTCAGCTGACCTTTGGCTGCCATCTTTACAGCCCATGTCCACTTTTAATGTCCATTGTGGTTCATTTAAAACAAGTGGAAAATTCAGGTTCCAGAAGATGCTATGCTGCACATAGTCCATTTTTAAAGTTATGAATAGGACTTGCCTGTACTGGGCATGACAATTATAACATCCTTGCTTTTGTACTCTATGCCTCTATTTATAAAGCTCAGAATCCTGTATGCTTTATTAACTACTTTCTGAACCTGCCCTGTCACCTTCAATGATTTGTGCACATATACCCTCAGGTCCCTCTGCTCCCACATTCCCCTTAGAATTGTACCCTTCAGTTTTTCCTACCAAAATGTATCACTTGTGCAAAACACCAACAAGATGGTTAAAAAGGGGTAAAAATAGAATGAGAGTAAACTAGCCAGGAATATAAAATCAGATTGTAAGAGCTTTTACAGGTACATAAAAAGGAGGAGAGTAGCTAAAGTTGGTTCCTTGGAGGCATAGACAGGAGAAATTATCATGGGGAATGAGGAAATGGCAGAGACGTTGAACAAATATTTTGTGTGTGTCTTCACGGTAGAAGACATAAATTACTTACCAGAAATAAAGGGTAAACAAGGGGTTAATAAGAGTAAGGAACTTAAGATAATTAATATCAGCAGAGAAAAAGTATTGGAGAAACTAAAATCTGACAAATTCCCGGGACCTGATGGCCTACATCCTAGGGTTCTAAACGAGATAGCTGCAGAGACAGTGGATGTGCTAGTTATGATTTTCCAAAATTCCCTAGATTCTAGAATGGTCCAGCGGATTGGAAATTAGCAAATATAACACCGCTACTCAAGAAAGGAGGGAGAGAGAAAACAGGGAACTACAGGCCAGTTAGCCTGACATCAGTTGTTGGGAAATTGCTGGAATCTATTATGAAGGAAGTCTTAATAATACACTTAGAAAATCATAGTATGATCAGACAAAGTCAACATGATTTTATGAAAGGAAGTCGTGTTTGACAAATTTGTTCAAGATTTTTGTGAATATCACTAGTCGGATAAATAAAAGGGAACAAGTAGATGTAGTATACTTGGATTTCCAAAAGGCATTCGAGAAGATGCCACACAAGAGGTTAATACACAAGATAAGGGCTCATGGAGTTGGGGGTAATATATTAGCCTGGATAGAGGATTGGTTAATGGACAGGGAGCAGACAGTAGGGATAAACAGGGCATTTTCAAGTTGGCAGGCTGTGACTAGTGGAGTGCCACAAGAGTCAGTGCTAGGGTCTCAGCTGTTTACACTCTATATTAATGACTTAGACGAAGAGACAGAGAGTAATGTATCTAAGTTTACTGATGATATAAATATAGGTGGGAATGCAAGCTGTGAGGAGGACACAAAGACTCTGCAAGGAGATACAGTCTGGTTAAGTGAGTGGGCAACAAGAAGGCAGATGGAGTATATTGTGGGGAAGTGCAAAATTATTCACTTTGGTAGTAATAGAAAAACAGAATTTTTTAAAAAGGCGTGAAACTTCTAAATGTTGATGTTCAGAGGGAATTGGGTGCACGTGTACAAGGAACACAGAAAGTTAGTATGCAGGTACAGCAAGCAATTAGGAAGACAAATGGCATGTTGGCCTTTATTGCAAGGGAATAAAGGAATACAGGAGTACAGGAATAAGAAAGTCTTGCTACCGGTCTACAGGGTTTTGGTGAGACCACATCTGGAGGACTGTGTGCAGTTTTGGTCTCCATATTTGAGGAAGGATATACTTGCATTGGAGGCGGCACAGCAAAGATTCACTAGATTAGTTCCTGAAATGAGAGGGCTGTCCTATGATGAGAGGCTCAGTAAATTTGGCCTATACCCTCTGGAGTGTAGAAGAATGAGAGGTGATCTCATTGAAACATACAAGACACGGAGCGAAGAAAAAAACAGGAACTGCTAGAAATACTCAGCAGGTCTGGCAGCATCTGTGCAGAGAGAAACAGAGTTAACATTTCAGGTCTGTGACCTTTCTTCAGGCACTAAGAGGTTGTTTCCTCTGGCTGGGGAATCTAGAACAGAGGATACAATCTCAGGATAAGGGGCCAGTCATTTAGAACTGAGAGGAAGAGAAGTTCTTCTCTCAAAGTGTTGTGAATCTTTGGAATTCCCTACCCCAGAGGTTGTGGATGCTCCATCATTGAAAATATTTAAGGCTGAGATAGAGGTCTCTCAGGGAATCAAGGGATATGGGGAACAGGCAGGAAAATGGAGTTGAGGCCAAGGATCAGCTATGACCATATTGGATGGCGGAGCAGGCTTGAGGGGCCGTATGGTCTAATCCTGTTCCTATTTCTTATGTTCATCTGCCACTTGTCTGCCTTTTCCACCAGCCTATGTCCTTTTGAAGTCTATCACTAACCTCCTCGTTGTTGACTACACTTCCAAGTTTTGTGTCACTTGCAAATTTTGAATTTGTGCCCGATACACACAGGTATAAGTCAGTAATATTTATTGTGAAAAGCAGTGCTCCTAGTATGGACCCCTGAGGAAACCTACTATATACCTTTGTTATGCCAATATGTTTTGTTGAATGATAATTTTCTTTAACCCACTGATTGGAGATCTGAATTTATATTTTTTTAAAAGACATTTAAAAAAGATGACTTTGCTAGCAGCTTAGGATGGTCGCCTAATTTGCAACACTGTATCCGACACTGCAAGGGCTGTGAGGAGGGAGACAAAATGTCTGCTAATCACCCAGCAAGAACCAAGACTCAGGAAGTTTAAGGGAACTACTTGTTCTCCTTCTTTTAGCAAGAAGAAGAAATACTGCTGACTGCTATGTTTGAATGACTGAGTGACTGTCATGTGACAAGCCACTCCCCATCTGTGGTTTTAAGCTGGTGTTTTCTCTGCAGCAGAGGAGAAGCAACCAGACTCTGATATGATAGCCCTCTCTCTCTCTCTCTCTCCATTCCAGCTTAGAAACATAGAAGGTTTAAGGTTCAGAAAGAGGCCACTTGGCCCATCATGTCTGTGCTGGATGAAAAACGATTCACCTATTCCAATCCCACCTTCCAGCATTTGGTCCGTAGCCCTGCAGATTATGGCACTTGAGGTGCATATACAGACTCCTTTTGAATGAGTTGAGGGTTTCTGCCTCAATTATCCTTTAAGGTAGTGAGTTCCAGATCTTCTGGGTGGGTGAAAAAAGTTTTCCTCATCGCCCCTCTAATTTTTCTATCAATCACTTTAAATCTATGCCCCTAGTCACTGACCTCTCTGCTATGGTGAATAGACCCTTCACCTCCGCTCTATCCAGGCCCCTCAAAATTTTGTACATTTCAATCAGATCTCCCCTCAAACTTCTCTGTTCCAAGGAGAATAACCCCATCCTATTCAATCTTTCCTCATAGCTGCATTTTTCCAGTCCTGGCAACATCCTCATAAATCTCCTCTGTACCTTCTCTAGCGCAATTACATCCTTTCTGTAATGAGGTGACCAGAACTGCACACAGTACTCAAGTTGTGGCCTAACCAATGAATTGTACAGTTCCAGCATAACCTCCCTGCTCTTATATTCTATACCTCAGCTAATTATGAAAGGATTCCATATGCCTTCTTAACCACCATATCGACCTGTCCTGCTACCTTCAGGATCTGTGGACATTCACTCCGAGGTGCCTCACTTCCTCTACACTTCTCAGTATTTTCCCATTAATCATGTATTCCTTTGCCTTGTTTGACCTCCCCAAATACATCACCTCACACTTCCCCAGGTTGAATTCCATTTGCCACTTTTCTTCCCATCTGACCAGACCATCAATGTCTTCCTGCAGCCTACAGCTATCCTCCTCACTATCAACCTCATGGCCGATTTTTTTGTCATCTGAAAACTTCTTGATCATGCCCCTACATTTACGTCCAAACCATTAATATATACCACAAAAAGCAGGGGGCCCAGTACTGAGCCCTGCGGAATGCCACTGGAAACAGCCCTCCAGTTGCTAAAACACTCGTCAACAATTACCCTTTGTTTCATGACACTGAGCCAATTTTGTATCCACCTTGCTGCATTTCCCTGGATCTCATGGGATTTTATTTTCCGCCATGTGGGACCTTGTCAAAAGCCTTGTTAAAACCCATATAGACCACATCAACTACACTACCCTCATCTATCTTCCTTGTTACTTCTTCAAAAAATTCGACCAAGTTGGTCAAACAAGATCTTCCCTTAACAAATCCATGCTAACTATCCTTGATTAACCTGTGCCTTTCGAAGTGACAGTTTATCCTGTCCCTCAGAATAGATTCCAATAATTTTCCCACTACTGAGGTCAGACTGACTGGCCTATAATTATTCAGTCTATCCCTCGCTCCCTTTTTAAACAGAGGTACAACATTAGCAGTTCTCCAATCCCCCGGCAGCACACCTGTATCCAGTGAGGACTGGAAAATGATGGTCAGGCCTTCCACTATTTCCTCTCTTGCTTCCTTTAACTGCCTGGGGTACATTTCATCTGACCCTGGTGATTTATCAACTTTCAAGGATGCTAATCCCATTAATACTTCCTCTCTCCCTATGTTTAGCTTTCAAATCCTGCCTGTTGACCGATCACCTTTGCATATTCCATCTACAATCAGAAACCCTGTTGGAGGAAATTATCCACATCACTGTCTCCAAGAGACCCACTGAACCAGTCATCTACCTCTTCAAACTAAAAGTCTCAGGACCACCGAACTCAGCTCGAAGCCAACCGAATCACCAAACCCCGTAAACTGTATACCCTTTTGTTTTATGGACTCTAACTCAACCAATCTACTTTTCCCCACTCTGTAACCTACTTGTGTGTGTGCAAACCTCCAGACTGTGTGTGTCAGTGAAAGTTGGCACGTTGTTTCTTTTTATTAGTTCGGTTTAGGTACAATAGAGTTAACCTCTTTCTTTGTTAACACAAGAAAAGCTGTCCGATTGGTTATTTTTATGATCATAACAAGTAAGTAATCAAACATCTACTGAATTGGCCACTACATCCACTTTAAAAAAGTATTCAACCTACTATGGTCAAACAAGGAGAGGGAGAAGAGGGAAGCCCTTTGATCCCTCCTCACTTGACTGCAACACCTTCCTCTCCTCCAGAAAACAACTGTTCGCCATTATTCTGTTTCTGATCATTTAGCCAACTTTGCATCCATTGTCCCTTTTATTCCATGAGCTTCAGATTTTCTGACAAGCCTGTTATGTGACATTTTATCAAACGCCATTTGGAAGTCCATGTACACCACATCAACTGCATTTTCCTGATCAACCCTCTCTGTTACCTCATCAAAAAACTCAATTAAGTTAGTTAATATGATTTTCCCTTAAAAAATCAGTGCTGGCTTTCCTTAGTTAATTGGCACTTATCCAAGTGACTATTAATTTTGTCCCAGATTATCGTTTTTAAAAGCTTTCCCACCGCTGAGATTAAACTGACTGGCCTGTGGTTGCTGGGTTTATTCCTTACACCCTGTTTTGAAAAACGGTGTAACATTTGCAATTCTCCAGTCCTCTGACACCACCTCTGGTTCTCAGGAGGAGTGGAAAATCCCATCAGTATACTCGGATGCCTCTCACCCGGTCCTGGTAACTTTTTTTTAAATTTAGAGATACAGCACTGAAACAGGCCCTTCGGCCCACCGAGCTTGTGCCGGCCAACAACCACCCATTTATACTAACCCTACAGTAATCCCATATTCCCTACCACCTACCTACACTAGGGGCAATTTACAATGGCCAATTTACCTATCAACCTGCAAGTCTTTGGCTGTGGGAGGAAACCGGAGCACCCGGCAAAAACCCACGTAGTCACAGGGAGAACTTGCAAACTCTGCACAGACAGTACCCAGAATTGAACCCGGGTCCCTGGAGCTGTGAGGCTGCGGTGCTAACCACTGTGCCACTGTGCCGCCCCTAAACTTGCTAACTTTAAGTACAGCCAGCCTATCTAATATCTCCTCTTTATCAACCCATCCAGTCTCTCAACTACCTCCTCTTTCACCATGACTTGGGCAGCATCTTCTTCCTTGGTAAAGACAGATGCAAAGTTCTCATTTGGCACCTCAGCCATGCCCTCTGCCTCCTTTTGGTCACTAATCAGCTCCAACCTTCCTATTACCAGCCTTTTACTATTTCTATGTCTATAGAGGGCTTTTGAATTCCCTTTTTAGTTAGTTGCCAGTCCCTTCTCACACTCTCTCTGTCCCTCTATTTCACTTTGTACTTTCTATATTCAGCCTGGTATTCACTTGTATTATCAACCTGACATCAACCTTAAGTTCGCGGATGACACAAAGATTGGCCGAGTGGTGAACAGTGAGGTTGAGTGTCTTGGGTTACAGGAAGATATAGACGGGATGGTCAAATGGGCAGAAAAGTGGCAGATGGAATTTAACCCTGAATAGTGTGAGGTGATACACTTTGAAAGGAGTAATGTGACACGGAAGTATTCAATGAATGGCCTGACACTGGGAAGTTCTGAGGAACAAAGGGACCTTGGCATGTTTGTCCATAGATCTCTGAAGGCAGAAGGGCAGGTTAATAGGGTGGTGAAAAAGGCATATGGGACACTTGCCTTTATCAATCGAGGCATAGATTACAAAAGCAGGGAGGTCATGTTGGAGTTGTATAGAACTTTGGTAAGGTCACAGCTGGAGTACTGTGTGCAATTCTGGTCGCCATATTATAGGAAGGATGTGATTGCATTGGAGGGGGTGCAGAGGCGATTCAACAGGATGGTGCCTGGGATGGAACATTTAAGCTATGAAGAGAGGTTGGATAGGCTTCCGAAGAAGGGTCACTGACCCGAAACATTAACTCTGCTTCTCTTTCCACAGATGCTGCCAGACCTGCTGAGTGATTCCAGCATTTCTTGTTTTTGTTTCAGATTTCCAGCATCCGCAGTATTTTGCTTTTATTATTATGGATAGGCTTGGGTTGTTTTCACTGGAGCAGAGAAGACTGAGGGGTGACCTGATTGAGGTGTACAAGATTATGAGGGGCATGGACAGGGTGGATAGGGAGCAGCTGTTCCCCTTAGTTAAAGGGTCAGTTACAAGGGGACACAAGTTTAAGGTGAGGGGCAGGAGGTTTAAGGGGGATTTGAGGAAGATCTTTTTTACCCAGAGGGTGGTAACTGTCTGGAATGCCCTGCCTGGGAGGGTGGTAGAGGCGGGTTGCCTCACATCCTTTAAAAAGTACCTGGATGAGCACTTGGCACGTCATAACATTCAAGGCTATGGGCCAAGTGCTGGCAAATTGGATTAGGTAGACAGGTCAGGTGTCTTTAATGCATCGGTGCAGACTCGATGGGCCAAAGGGCCTCTTCTGCACTGTATTATTCTGTGATTC
Organism: Heterodontus francisci; assembly: GCF_036365525.1. Classification (NCBI taxonomy): domain Eukaryota; kingdom Metazoa; phylum Chordata; class Chondrichthyes; order Heterodontiformes; family Heterodontidae; genus Heterodontus; species Heterodontus francisci. The sequence goes on from NC_090384.1 coordinate 104,845,542, forward strand.
TGTGACATCTGTCATACACCATTTTTCTACTTTATCTTGCTCTCTATCACTCATCATCCAGGGTGCTCTGGTTTTAGTCGCTATTTCGTTTCCCACTTGTAGGAATGTTCCGAGTCTGTACCTGAACTATCGCCTCTTTAAAGGCATTTTGATTACAGTTTTGCCTGTCAATCTTTGATTCCAATCTACTCGGGACAGATCTGTTCTCAACCCACTGAAATTGGCCCTTCTCTAATTAAGTATTTTTACTCTAGATTGCTCCTTGTCCTTTTCCAGACCTAATCTAAAGCTTATGATACAATAATCATAATTCCCTAAATGTTCAATCTATGTTAATGACTTGGGTTAAGGGACCGAGTGTATTGTAGCCAAATTTGCTGACAATACAATGATAGGTGGGAAAGCAAGTTGTGAGGAGGACACAAAAGGCAGAATTTATGTCCCAATATGGAGTGAGAATGGAGATAGACGGGTGTGTAATTTCACACCACCAGGCGGCGTGTCGATTTGCCAGCACAAAGCCGCCCCCGAGCCATTGTGCTGGAGGCCAGATTGGGGCTGAAATGGCCACCCACATGTAAATGGCAGGTAGCTTATTAAACTAATTAAAAGGCCAATTAAGGTCATGAATCAGAGGCCGACTGAAACACATTCCACCCACCTCCACCTCCACACCTCAGCATTGGCAGCACAGCAGCTGCCTTGAGGCAGCCTCCTTCCTGCAGACTAGGGTCCTGCACTCCAGGCAGACTTTGAGCCACTCCTCCCTCCCCCCCACCCCATCTCCCCCCTGCCTACCTGTGGCCGCAGGCTGCCCTGTGGAGGGACTCCCCCTCCATAATTCTGGCCCGGCAGCTGTGACCATTTTTTACTACAAAGGTTTTAAAAGTGCTGAGAGGACACCTCAAGATGGAGGCACACTCTCTCTTCCTGCAGGCTGCAGCTCTTTTTGTACCGGAGAGCCTTCTATTGGCCCTCCAGCTTTGAGAGCACACCTATCACCCTTAGTTGGCCTATTTAAACGCATCCTCAGACCATGAATTGGCCAATTCAGGCAAAATCGAGGTCAGGTCACTGCTTCCAACACAGTTCAGAATCCCCCCCCATTTGACCCTGATGTTGGGGTCCTGATCAAAGACGCAAAACCATGCCCAAAAAGTCGACAAAGGGATATAGGTAGGTTAAATGAGTGGGCAAACATTTGGCTGATGGAGTATAATGTGGGCAAAATATGAAGCTATCTACTTTGGCAGTAAGAATAGAAAAGCAAAACATTACTTAAACTGTGAGAAACTGCAGAATGTTGCAGTACAGAGGGATCTAAGTATCCTCGTACATAAAACACAAAGGGCTGGATTTTGAAATCAGTTTGGGGTCCGGTTGGGAGGCGGGCGAGCGTGCAATTTGGTGTTACGGCCTCCATGCCGGTTTGCTGCCATGATCCTGGTGGTAATAGTGTAAAGGGCAGAGAGGGGGAGGAGTTTCTGAAATGTGTTCAGGAGAATTTCCTTGATCAGTCTGTTTCTGGCCCAATGAGGAAGGAGGCATTGCTGGATCTGGTTCTGGGGAATGAGGTGGGTCAGGATTACTGTATCATAAGGGTTAGATTAGCTATGGAAAAGGACAAGGAGAAATCAAGATTAAAAATAGAAATTTGGATAATGAGATCTGAATGAGGGTGGCAGTCAGCCAATTGAGGGCAATTTTTGTTAATTACAGGGCCTATTAAGGCCCCGTTCCCATGCCGACTGGAATTTCCAATCAGCAATGTGGGCAGCCCAGGCTGACCTGGACCAGGTCCAGGCCAACGTGATGGGCTCAAGGTGGGAGGTGGGGCCAATGGATCGTGGCCAGGCAGCTGTGGCTTTTTAAAACACAAAAATAAACTTACCTTCACCTGATTGGCAAATCCCACCTCAGCCGTGGGGGCAGCCAATCACTGCGTGCTATAGCGCCTCCCATTGGTCCTCCAGCATTGAGAGTCTGCCCACCATCCCTGGCAAGCCTGCTCCCTGGCCTTTAATTGGCTGAAGATTTGAAAATGCCCGTGGGCGTGCCTAAAGCACATTGTGTGGGATTGGGACCGGGAACCAGGCCCCATTTCCAGATCCCGATCCCTGATTGAAAATCCAACCCAAAATGTTTGCGTGCTGGTACAGCAAGTAACTCAGGAAGAAAAGTGTTGGCCTTTATTGCAAAGGGAATGAAGTATAAAAGTAGGGAAGTCTTGCTACAACTGTATCGGGCATTGGTGAGACCACACCTAGAGTACTGTGTACAGTTTTGGTCTCCTTACTTAAGGATGGATGTACTTGCATTGGAGGCAGTTCAGAGAAGGTTCACAAGACTGATTCCAGGGATGAAGGGGTTGTCTTATGAGGAAAGGTTGAGCAGGTTGGACCTGTATTCATTGGGGTTTAGAAGAATGAGAGGTGATCTTTTTGCAACATACAAGATTCTGTCAGGGTGGATGCTGAGAGGGTGTTTCCCCTTGTTGGGCATAGTTTCAGAATAAGCAGTTGCTCATTAAAACAGAGATAAGGAGGAAGTTCTTCGCTCAGAGGGTTATGAATCTCTGGACTTCTCTACCCCAGAGAGCCGTGGAGGTTGTGTCATTGAATATATTCAAGGCTGAGATAGACAGATTCTTGAACTCTAGTGGAGTTGAGGATTATGGGGAACAGTCAGGAAAGTCTGAACTATCAGATCAGCCATGATCTTATTGAATGTCGGAACAGGCTTGAAGGGCCGAAAGGCCTACTTCCGCTCCTTTTTCTTATGTTCACTGACTCTCACCTGTCCACTTGATCCACCTCATTCTCCAGAACCAGATCCAGCAATGCCTCCTTCCTCATTGGGCCAGAAACAGACTGATCAAGGAAATTCTCCTAAACAGACTTCAGAAACTCTTCCCCCTCTGCCCTTTACCCTATTACTATCCCAGTCTATACTAGGATAATTAATTGAAATAACTTCTCTCTTTCCCCCGTCCAGTGAAAACCTATCTTTGGTTTATTCTCCAAACTTCTATTTTACTGTATAAAAACAGAAAATGCTGGAAATACTCAGCAGGTCTGATAGCATCGGTGGAGAGAGACACAGAGTTAACATTCAGGTCAGTGTCCCTTCATCAGAACTGTGAAAGGTTAGATATGTAACAGGTTTTATGCAAGTGAAGGAGGGGTTAGGGGATTGGGACGTGGTTCGAGTTAAGACCCGGGCAGCAGTACAGGAAAAATGTAGAAATGTAATCGGGTCTTAAATCTGAACAAAGGAAACTGTGAAGGTATGACTGGCAAGCTGGTGATGGTGGATTGGGAAAATACATTACAAGATTTGACAGTAGACAGGCAATTTAAAGTAGTATTACACAGTTTACAACAAATACACATTCCTCTAAGACACAAAAATCCAACAGGAAAGATGAATCAATCGTAGCTACTAAAAGAAGTTAAAGATGGCATTAGGTCAAAGGAAGGTTGCCAGAAAAAGTGGGAAGCCCAAGGATTGGGAGCAATTTAGAGTCCAACAAAGGAGGAGCAAGAGACCGATAAAGAAAGGGAAAAAAGATTATGAACGCAAGCTCGCTAGAAACATAAAGGTGGACTGTAAAAGCTTCTTTCGGTATGTGAAAAGGAAACGATGAGCAAGGACAAATGTGGGTCCATTGAGGCGGAGACAGGAGAGTTTGTGGTGGAGAAGGAGGAAATGGCAGAGAGACAAAACAATTATTTTGTGTTTGTCTTCACGGAGGAAGACACAGAAAATCTCCCAGAAATACTAGGGAGTTGTAGAAATGAGGAACTGAAAGAAACTAATATTAATAAAGAGGTAGTACTCAAAAATTTAATTGGATTGAAAGTTGACAAATCCCCTGGACCAGATAAGCTACATCTTGGAGTATTGAAGGAGGTGGCGATAGAGATAGTGGATCCATTAGTGGTTATCTTTCAAAATTCTATAGACTCTGGAAGGGTTTCTGCAGACTGGAAAGTAACAAATATAACCCCACTATTTAAGAAGGGAGACAGAAAATGGAGAACTACAGACCTGTTAGTTTGACATCGGTCGGGAAAATGTTAGAATCTATTATAAAGAATGGGATAGCTGGACACTTGGAAAATAATGATATGATTGGGTGGAGTCAACATGGATTTGTGAAAGGGAATTCATGTTTGACAAACCTCTTGGAGTTTTTTGAGGATGCTACTTGTAGCATAGATAAAGGAGAACTAGTGGATGTGGTGTATTTGGATTTTCAGAAGGCTTTTGATAAGGTCCCTGTTACAACCAGGTGAGCAAGGTTTCTAGGGCTCCCTTTCAGTCTTCACGTGTTCTTATTGTAACAGGGTTTAGTTTTAAACACTGTTTTTAGCTCCTGTTTGGTGAATCCTTGTTCACCGCTTTCCAATTATAAGGTAAAGAAATGAGCACAAACAGGTTTTCTTAGGTTTAAAGAAGAAAGGTGAAATTTTATTAAACTTAAACTCTAATTTGGTTGATGCCTGCACATACATGACGCATCCACGCTAGCATGCATACATGATACACACATGCAAATAGAGAGAGAAAAGAGTAGAAGAAAAATAAAGTTAAAAAGTTTGAGACAATGTCTGAAGAGTTGTTGTTACGGTTCTTCGAGCTCACTGTAGAGTCCTTGCTTGTAGGTAGATCTTGCTTTTCATTGGGGCCCAGTACTCTTCTTAAATCTTGTTCACTGTAGGAGACTTTTCTCTCTTGGGGTTCATGTGTCTTCAGTCAGTTTTTGGAGTTCTGTGAGAAAGAGATGGGAGCAGACAGGAGAGGCTGTGGCAAGTCAGCCAGGAGAGGTCTTTTCAATCCAGAAGCAAAAAGCTTTCTGAGTTCTCTCAGTTCAAAACACTACAGTTCAGAAAAAAAAACCCAGACTGCCAAGCAGCTCATTCATGTGACTAACTGGTTTGACAAGGACTGTCTGTGGATTGTATTGGAGCAGGGGATCACTCCTTTGTTCCAACACTGACTGTTAATATGCCTGGCAATCCCTTGTCACAGGCCTTTTCTTCCCAGCAACAATTTGAAGTTTAATGTCCACGTGACCAAATTAATGTGCCTCATTTTGGCAGGTGGGGGCCTGCATGACACCTCCACATCCAGCGGAATGAAATGTGATTTGAGAAAAGGTGCATTTCATTAAAAGGGTTGAGAAAAAATATATAAGATATAGGAAAAAAACATGCATTTCTCTCATTCATTTCCATTCATTCATAAATCCTAAAGCTAATTAAAATTGTCTGTCTTTTCTTGGTGCCAGCGCTGCTTTAATTTCCCCTTTTTGGCATCCCAGTAACTATGTGGTTCTTTGGGGAAGTTTTTCTTTAGTTTGCCCATTTCCATGACTGCTTAGGGTCTTTGTTCCTGTTGAGGTCTGCCAAGGTGGGGGTGAGTTAGATTTAATTAGCCCTAAGTTGGAGTTTTTCCAAGAGAGTCAGTCGTGGGCAGGTCAATCCTGAACTCTCTTTCTGTGCTTTGTTGAGTCATGCAAAGGCTTTTGATTTCAGGGGATGGGTGGTTCCCTTTTTCCCTGACTGTGGGTGAGGATTTTTTGTTACTCTCCCCTTTGTTCTCTGGGACACCTCTGCCTGCAGATTTTGTGCAGACTTTACTGCACGCCTCTGTGGCACTTCAACGAGGTGAGGCATCACCCTCATGGATTCCCTGCCACCTAGAGGTCTCTCTTTGTCTCTGCAGGTTCCTGTAAATGCTGTTAGCAACTCTGGTGGGGTGCTTCTAGTGTCTGCATTTACATAGGAGGATGTGGGGTCTAGCTTTCCACATTTTTCAGGGTTGGCCGACCGGACAGTAAGGGTTTTCATCCAGGATTTCTCCTGGACGTCCTTTAACCTGCCCTCTTGGTCACTTTTTCCCCTTCCCTGTCTAACCTTTTGCCTTGTGCCTGCCTGTCCCCTTTTGTTCTCAGCGGGGGTCCCTTAGAGTTCACCAGCCCTCTGCTGGAGGGTCCTCCTAACACCGGTGCAGGACATAGGGGTGCAGGTTTCACTGTAGGTTGGGGTTTCCCCTCAACCTGGCACATGTGGCAACTCCTGCAGTACTCCACCACATCTCTGTGGAGTTTTAGCCAGTCGAGCTGCTGTCTTATGCGGGCTTTGGTCTTTCGTATACCGGCATGTACAGCCACTGTAGTCTCGTGGGCCCTTCTTAATATTTCTCTCCGGTACCTCTGCGGCACCACTAACTGGTGAACTACTGGCCATTCCTTGCTCTCAGGTCTGTGAGGAGAACTCCATTTCCTCATCAGTACCTCATTCTTTCAATAGTTGCATTCAGCGACACCCTCTGCTTCACTTTCAGACTGGGCAGCTGTGCTAACTCTCACAACACTGGGTCGGCTCGCTGAGCCTCAGCTAGGGAAAATCCATTTAATTCATTCCCCGGGTCTCCTAACTTTCCAAAGAAAGTCTCAGACTGACAGACCTCATGGTCATCTACCTGCAGTGCCAATACAGTCTCCTCTGTGGGAGCTGGTTTGATCATGGCCTGATCCACTACACATTCAGGGAAACTGCAGGGATCCGTCTCCTGTCACTGCCCTGTCTCTCTGACCTCCTGTGGTCTTTCTTTCACTACGGGGGGGGGGGGGGGGGGGCGGGGTGGCGCTACCACCTTCGCCCCCGCCAGAGCATTACATAGGAACAAGTCAACCCTGTCCACAGACAAACTAGGGACAATCCCTATGGTCACCGGTCCCAAAACTAGGTCGCACACCAGCTGTACCTGGTGTACAGGTACAGGCATACACTGCCCTCCAATACCAATCACCACCATTTTGGTGTTCACTGCACTCTCTGGGGAAAAGGTCAGGCCTTTTCCCAGTAAAAGGGGCCCCTGTGTCCCTGAGAACTACTATGGGCTTGCTTGCTCCACTCAAGGGGTATGGGGTTACTGTCCCTTTAGACACAAAACCTTGATAACCCTCAGGAATCCTATTAAATTTTCCTGCACTTTCAGCTGTAAGCTTCTTGGGTCTCACTCTTACTGCAGTTAAAGCCGCAACTTGTTCTGTATGCTTTCCATCAGGATCCCTTCTCCTGATTAATCCTGCCCTGATTAACCCTACTGGTTTTCCCTTTAGTTTCCAACAGTCAGCTTTTAGATGCCCTGCTTTACTACAATGAAAGCACACAGGTCTAAGGATCTCACTCTTGTTCACATCACCTTCCTTTTTGGCTGGAGGAGAGCCACTGTGTCTCCTGCTTTCCTTTCTCTCCCAGGACTGCCTGGGCTTCGATCACCTTCCGACTTTTTGTCCTTTTCAGATTTGTGGTGGTGATTAGGAAAGGTTCTCCCCGGGAAACCAACTTATAAATTAAACCAAACTCATCGGCCTGAATGGCCGCTTGCTGGGCTTCCTCCACCCACTGCTCCTCTACATGGGTCTTTATGGAGAGCGGGAGAGAGTTTTAAAATTCCTCTAACAATATTACTTCTATGTGATTTTCATAGCTGAGCTGTACTTTAAGAGCCCTCAGTCACTGGTCAAAAGCCAGCTACTTACTTCTTTCAAACTCCAGGTAAGTTTGATTAACTTGCTTCTTGAGGGTTCTAAACTTTTGGCGATAGGCTTCTGGTACTAATTCATATGCCCAGAGGATAACATTGTTGGTCAGTTCATAATTTGATGAACTCTTATCTGGCAACAGGGAAGAAACCTCATGGGCTTTTCCAGTTAGCTTGCTTTGTAGTAACTGAGACCAGGTCTCAGCTGGCCGTTTTAGCTGCCTTGCCAGTTTCTTAAAAGACACAAAAAAAATGTCTCCATATCTTTCTCATTGAATTTTGGGATTAGATGAGCTAATTTTAACAATTCTGTAGCCAGTCCTGAATTACGCTTCTCCATATTGGCCATGCTTTTACTGGAGTTACTCTGTTGCCCCCTAGTTAATTCAAGCTGCTTCAACTCTCTTTCTTCACATTCTTTCTGGAATATTCTCTCTCTCTCTCGTCTCTATTTTGTTCCTTCTCCTGTCTTTCTTTCTCTCTTTCCTTTCTCTTTTTCTTCACGTTCCTTCTGGAAGGCTCTCCCTCTCTCTCTCTGATTCCTCAAATTCAAGTTTCCTCTGTTCCAATTCTATCTTTGCTAACAATACCCTGTCGGGGTCTACTTCTAACCCTGTTTCTACTTCTTCAGATTCAAGGGAAAAATGGTTGGCCACTAGTCTTAGGAGTTCAGACTTTCTAACCTTGCCACGTACAGTGATTCCACACTGCTCAGCCATTTTCCTCAACTCCTCCATTAACAGTGCTTTTAACTTATCCCAAGTTACTTCACCCTGTCTTGGAGAGCTACTAGCTTCAGTCACAGACCTGTTAGTATTCAAGAACACACAACCACCAGAAAGCCTGTATTAATCTTTTCTCTTTTTGACTGGAATCAATTTTGCTTCCCACTTCCAATTTCTCTTGTTTGTGGGTCAATTCCAGACACGAGCACCCAAATTTCTATTACGATCAGGTGAGAAAGGTGTCTAGGGATCCTTTTCAGCCTTCACCTAGTCTTATTGTAACAGGGTTTTATTTTTAAACACCATATGTTTTTAGCTCGCCCTTGATGAATCCTTGTTCACTGCTTTCCAATTTTAAGATAAAGAAATGAGCACAAACAGGTTTTCTTAGGTTTAAAGAAGAAAGGTGAAATTTTATTAAACTTAAACTCTAATTCGGTTGATGCCTACAGATACATGATGTGCCCACGCTAGCATGCATACATGAAACAACATGCAAATAGAGACAGAAAAGAGCAGAAGAAAAATAAAGTGGAAAGGTTTGAGACAATATCTGAAGAGTTGTTGTTACGGTTCTTTGAGCTCACTGTAGAGTCCTTTTGTAGGTAGATCTTGCTTTCGTTGGGGCCCAGTACTCTTCTTAAACCTTGCTCACTGTAGGATACTTTTCTCTGTTGAGGTTCATGTGTCTTCAGTTGGTTTTTGGAGTTCTGTGAGAAAGAGATGGGAGCAGACAGGAGAGGCTGTGGTGAGCCAGCCAGGCGAGGTCTTTTTAATCCAGAAGCAAAAAGCTTTCTGAGTTCTCTCAGTTCAAAACACTACAATTCAGAAAAAAAACCCAGACTGCCAAGCAGGTCATTCATGTGACTAACAAGTTTGACCAGGTCTCTTTGTGGATTATATTGGAGCAGGGGATAGCTCCTTTGTTCCAACGCTGACTGTTAATATGCAAAAATATCTTTCCAGCCAGGGGCCTGGCAACCCCTGGTCACAGGCCTTCTCTTCCTCCCAGCAACAATTTGAAATTTAATGTCCATGTGGCGAAATTAATGTACCTCATTCTTGGCACGTGGGGGCCTGCATGACAGTCCCACACAGGAGGTTAGTAAACAAAATTAGAGCACATGGGATTGGGGGCAATATACTGCAATGGATTGAGAATTGGTTAACAGACAGAAAACAGAGAGTAGGAGTGAATGGATCATTCTCAGAATGGCAGGCTGTTATTAGTGGGGTACCGCAAGGATCAGTGTTTGGACCACAGCTGTTTACAATCTATATAAATTATTTGGACTGGGGACCAATTGTGATATTTCCAAGTTTTCTGATGACACAAAACTAGATAGGAATGTAAGTCGTGAGGAGGATGCAAGGAGGCTTTATGGGGACTTGGACAGGCTAAGTGAATGGGCAAGAACATGGCAGATGGAATATAATGTGAATAATTGTGAAGTGATCCACTCTAGTAGAAAAAACAGAAAGGTAGAGTATTTCTTAAATGATGAGAGGTTGGGAAGTGTTGATGTCCAAAGAGACCTGAATGTCCTTGTTCATGGATCACAAAAAGCTAGCATACAAGTGCAGCAAGAAATTAGGAAGGCAAATGGTACGTTGGCCTTCATCGCAAGGGGATTTGAGTACAGGAGTAAAGATGTCTTGCTGCAATTGTATAAAGACTTGGTGAGATCGCACCTGGAGTATTGTGTAGAGTTTTGGTCTACTTATCTAAGGAAGGATATACTTGCCATAGAGTGAGTGCAACGGAGGTTCACCAGACTAATACCTGGGATGGCGGGATTGTCTTATGAGGAGAGATTGCAGAAACTGGGCCTGTATTCTTTAGAGTTTCAAAGAACGAGAGGTGATTTCGTTGAAACTTACAAAATTCTTGCAGGGTAGATGTGGATAGGATATCCTCTGGCTGGTGATTCTAGAACTTGGGAACACAGTCTCAGAATAAGGGGCAGGCCATTTAAGACTGAGATGAGGACAAATTGAGGTGGTGACTCTGTGGAATGTTCTACCCCAGAGGGCTGTGGAAGCTCAATCATTGAGTGTGTTCAAGACAGAAATCGATAGAAATTTGGATACTAATGACATCAAGGCATATGGCAATAGTGGTGAAAAATGGCGTAGAGGTAGATGAACAGCCATGATCTATTTGAATGGCGTAGTAGGCTTAATGGGCTGAATGGCCTATTCCTGCTCTTATTTCCTATGATCCTATAATAGGTTTTGAGCAAGTGAAAGGTGGATAGGAACATAAGGGAAGGTCTGTGATAGAGTGGAGGGCAGGAGGGAGTAAATGACAGTGTCCACAATTCAAGGCCAAAGGGAGTGGTAATGGGAATGGAAAGAAACAAAGGGTGTATGTAGAGGAAGTGTGAATGGCGGGATCATGAACCACTGTCATCTGAAAGCAAAAAAAGGGAAAAAGAGAGAAAAAAGACAAACCAGCAAAGAAAAAGGAAATAAAAAAGGGGCAGAGGTTAAGATTTAAATTCAACAACCTCTGCCTCCTTTTTGTTTCGTTTTTCTTCATTTTTTCTTTTCTTTGCATTCGGACGTCAGCTATTCATGATCCTGCCATTCACACCTCCATGAGACACATCTCTTGTTTCTTTACTTGTCGCATTACTACTCCCCTTGGCTTTGCACCATCCTCTCTTTTGTCATTTACTCTCTCCTGCCCTCCACTCTATCACAAATCTTCCCTTTGGTTCCTTTTCCCACCCTCTCCCCTTTCACTTGATCAAAACCATTACATTTTCCTCCTCTGCTGCCCATATCAACTCGCACCAAGTCCCGTTCTCATATCACCCCTCTACTCGCTGACCTACATTGGCTTCCAGTCAAGCAAGATCTTGATTTTAAAATTCTCTCCCTTGTTTTCAAATCCCTCCATGGCCTCGTTTCGCCCTGTCTCTGTAATATCCTCCAGCCTCATAACCCTCTGAGATCTCTGTGCTCATCCAATTCTTGCTTCTTGACCATTCCCGATTTTAATCGCTCCACCATTTGCAGTGATGCCTTCAGTTGCCTGAGCCCTAAGCTCTGGAATACCCTCCACTAACACCCTCCACCTCGCTTTCCTCCTTTAAGACATTCCTTAAAACCTACCTCTTTGACCAAGCTTTCTGTCACCTGATCTAATATCTCCTTATGTGGCTCGGTGTCTTAATTTATTTTTTGTTCTGTGAAGTGCATTGGGACATTTTAATAGGTTACAGGTGCTATATAAATATGAGTTCTTCTGATTAAAGATCACAGACCAGAAACGTTAACTCTGTTTCTCTCTCCACAGATGCTGCCTGATCCGCTGTGTATTTCCAGCATCCTCAGTATTTTGCTCTCTTTGCTTCTCCAACTGCCCAGTTTCTCCTATTTCCACTTGCAAGAGGAAGATTATTCTTGGAATTTAGTGTGAAGTGGCCTGTATGGTGTTAATTGTATCATATGTGAGTGTTTAATTGTATTCAAGTGGTGGGAATTAACTGGGCATTCACCCCTGCTCTATATATATATCTACCTCCTCTTTAAATACTTTCAGTGATCTAGCCTCCACAACTCTCCAGGGTAGAGAATTCCAGACATTCACTACACTCAGAGAGAAGAAATTCCTTGGCATCTCAGTTTTAAATGAGTGCCTCTTATTCTGTAACTATGTCCCCTAGTTCCAGATTCCCCCACTAGTGGAAACATCTCTCAACATCTACCCTGTCAAGCCCCCTCTTGTACATTTCAATCAGATCACCCCGCATTCTTCTAAACTCTAATGAATAAAGGCCTAACCTATTTAGCATTTCTTGATAAGTCAACCCCTTCATCCCAGGAATCAGCCTAGTGAATCTCTTTTGAACTGCCTCCAATGCCAGTATATCCTTTCTTAAATATGGGGACCAAAACTGTACACAGTACTCCAGGTGCGGCCTCACCAACACCCTGTACAGTTGTAACAAGACTTCCCAATTTTTAAACTCCAACCCCATGGCAATAAAGGACAAAATTCCATTTGCCTTCTTAACTACTTGCTGCACCTGCATGCTAACTTTTTGTGTTTCATGTTCAAGAACACCCAGGTCCCTCCGTGCTGCACTTTTTTGAAGTCTCTCTCCATTTAAATAGTCTGCCTTTTGATTCTTCCTACCAAAGTGCATGATTCACAGGAGCATTATCAAACAAAATTTGACACCAAAGTGATATCAGTGCAGGATACCAAATGCATAGTCAAGGAGGTAAGTTTAAGGGAGTCTTCAAGGAGAGAGAGGGGTGGAGAGGTTTAGGGAGGGAATTCCAGAGCTTCAGGACAAGGCAGCTGAAGGCACAGCCGCCAATGGTGGGATGATTAAAATTAGGGATGCACAAGAGGCTAGAGGTAGAGGAGTGCCGAGATCTCAGAGGGTTGTGGGACTGAAGGAGATTAAAGACATAGGGAGGGGCGAGGCGATGGAGGGATTCGAAAACAGAGATGAGAATTATTAAATTGAGCTGTTGCTAGACCAGTAGCTGGTGTAGGTTTAAGTATCACATTGGTTGTCCTTTTTCTGCTCTGTCTCCAATTCCTGGCTACCCTTAGTTTATCACAGTGATCCGAACGGACACAGCACTCCAGGTACAGCTGGTTCCACTGACTCATTATCACCTTCCAGGAAATGGGGGACAAAAGTGATGGTTGGATTTTGAACACTTATATCAAATCACCCCTCTAATCTCTGCTCGAAGGAGAACAACCCCAACTTCTCTAATCCATTCCAGTAAATCTTCCCTGCACCCTCTCCGAAGCTTTGACCTTCTTCTATGGAACTTCCATTTACATAGTGCCTTTCATATCCTTAGGACTTCCCAAAGCACTTTGCAACTGATGACGAAATTTTGAAGTGTGGTTGTCAGTTATACTGTAGGAAATGCAGCAGACCAATTTGTGCACAGCAAGCTCCAACAAGCAGCAATCAGATATATGATGTCATCATCTGTTCTTGATAATGTTGGTTGAGGGATAAATATTGGCCAGGACACCAGGGAGAATCTCTCTGATTTTCTTCAAAATAGTGCCATGGAATCTTTATGTCCACTGAGAACACAGGTTTAATGTTTCATCTAAAAGACAGCACCGACGACAGCGCAGCACTCTCCCTCAGTACTGCACTGGGAGTGTCACCCTGTCTTATGCGCTGAAGATTCTGGAATGGGACTTTAAGACCTTCCTAAAACTCACCTCTTTGACCGAGCTTTTGGTCAGTTTCCTTTGGCTAGCCTCCTGTTCTCAATCTGTCAGGAGGTGCAATCAATGTTTTCAATGAAGGATGTTGCAGGTAGGAGGATGGGTGTTTGGACTGACGCTGGAACTGAGTTTTGTGTCACATGACAAATAAGCAACAAAAGAGGATTGTAAACAATTAGTTGGACGAATTAACTTTGAAGAAGCATCTAAGCAAACAATAGAAAGAATGAAGTAATACTGCACCAGATGAATGGCTCCATATGCTGGATATGGTGCATATTCATGCAGGATATCCCTGAAAAACTAAAGGGTGTCGGCTAGCAAGAGGAATTAATGTATTGTAATATGAGAGAAAGTACACCAAAAAGTCACTTTCTCATGATGTTAGATGCATAGATCCTCTTGCGTTTACCAGGATGTTGCCTGGTCTGGAGGGCATTAGCTATGAGGAGAGGTTGGATCAACTCGGATTGTTTTCACTGGAACAACGGAGGTGGAGGGGCGACATGATAGAGGTTTACAAAGTTATGAGCGGCATGGACAGAGTGGATAGTCAGAAGCTTTTTCCCAGGGTGGACGAGTCAGTTACTAGGGGACATAGGTTTAAGGTGAGAGGGGCAACGTTCAGAGGGGATGTGCGAGGCAAGTTCTTTACACAGAGGGTGGTGAGTGCCTGGAACTTGCTGCCGGGGGAGGTGGTGGAAGCAGGTACGATAATGACGTTTAAGAGGCATCTTGAGAAATACATGAATAGGATGGGAATAGAGGGATACGGTCCCCGGAAGTGCAGAAGGTTTTAGTTTAGGCAGGCATCAAGATCGGCGCAGGCCTGGAGGGTCGAATGGCCTGTTCCTGTGCTGTACTGTTCTTTGTTACAACCTAATACAAGTTTTTTCCACCAGCTCCTCTTTATGTGAAAAATACATACACAAACATCACATACATGCATGCACTCATAATCCAAAGTTTCACATCACTAAACATTCTAAGTGCATTCTACAACATTTAATTTAAATTATGCTTCTTGTTTAAAGACTTAACAGACTTGGCTTTTGATTTAACGGCCTCTCTTCTTAAGACGAGATAAATCGATTCCAAGGAATACAATTAAGAGAATAACAAAGTGAAAATAAACACCAGCATCATGCTGAAGTCAATGTAAATAATTAACACATTTCTATCCATTTCAGTCCCAAGTTTCTTTTGAATTCAGGTTAGGATATTTCTTTCCTGTGGGTGAAAATTAGTGCTTTTGGGAATTAATTTTCATAGAAACTTAATATTCCTTTGACAACTGTTGCATGAGATTTAATTGACTTAGTATGGTCCCTGGATGTAGTAGCATTATATTTGAAAACTATTGAGTAATCTTACATCACAGAAGGTTATCATTCGACCTATCATGTTTGTCGGCTCTTTGAAAGAGTTATCCAATTAGTCCCACTTCCCTGTTCTTTCCCCATGGCCCTGCAAATGTTTCCTCTTCCAAGTATTTTGCTAATTCCCTTTTGAAAATTATTATTGAATCTGCTTCCACCACCCTTTCAAGCAGTCATTCCAGATCGTAACAGCTTGCTGTGCAAAACAGGTCTCATCTC
Organism: Heterodontus francisci; assembly: GCF_036365525.1. Taxonomy (NCBI): domain Eukaryota; kingdom Metazoa; phylum Chordata; class Chondrichthyes; order Heterodontiformes; family Heterodontidae; genus Heterodontus; species Heterodontus francisci. Next base: position 104,860,643 of record NC_090384.1, read on the forward strand.
CACTCTGGTTCTGTGCCAATTACCTTAAAACTCACCCGCCAATGGAAACAGTTTCACCCCATTTGCGCTGGAATTGTACCCACATATACTCCAGAACTGTGTTTTTTTTTAAATTAATAGATGTCCGATTGAGTTGCTCATGAGTGGACTGAGATCTTGGGAATGTTGGTGTTTAGTTGCTAACTAGGGCTGCTCAAGTCTTCCCTATGGGGTTATGGTCAAACTTGGCAAATGCAGGTAATGGTGACTGATTGTAAATTAGTAAAGGAGATTGGGCAGCTGCAACTGCTCATCAGGCGCCAATGGAGACTCTCTGGCTTTTTATTTCTAAGAAAAAAATGTACTACATCTGTCGTATAAAATATAAACATAGGAACAGGAGGGGGCCCATTCAGTTCCTCAACATTCAACTAATTCATGATCTATACCTCAACTCAATTTATTCATCTTGGTTGCATAACTCTTCATACCCTTACGCAACAAAAATCTACCAATCTCTTCTTTTTAAATTTTCAGTTGTTCCCCAGCCTCAATAGATTTTTGTGGGGAGAGAGTTCCAGATTTCCACTCCCCTTTGTGTGAAGATGTGCTCCCTGACATCACGCCTGCCAAGCCTGGCTCTAAGTTTAAGGTGATGCCTCCTAGTGAGAGAGTCCCTCACTGGAAGAAATAGTTTCTATCTACCTACTCCTGCCAAATCCTTTAATCATCTTAAACTCCTCAATTAGATCACTTCTAAGGTATCCAGGGCATGCACGTAAGGGGCCTAACATCTGTTTGAGGCCCCGGCTGTTAAACCGCCTTGCTCCACATGGTGCTGGTAGCATTTGCATAAACTTGTTGATTGAGCCTCATTGTAATAAAGCTGGCAAGCTGCTGGAGTCAAATCTCACTATTTGCTTTTGCCTAAATAACAATGGTCACCACAGGATAAGGTAATTCACACAAGAACATACAAAATCGGAGCCAGAGTAGACTACACCACCCCTCAAGCTTGCTCTGCATTCAATACACTCATGGCTGATCTACAGCCTCAACTCCACTTTCCCACCACTCCCTCGATCCCTCGATTTACTGAGAGGTCAAAAATATGTCTCAGCCTTAAATATATCCAATGATGGAGCTTCTGGAACCCTGGGAACTAGAGAATTCCAAAAATTCACAACCCTCTGAGTGAAGGAAGTTCTCCTCATCTCAATCCTAAATGATCGATCTCTTATCCAGAGACTGTGCCCCCGTGTTTTAGATTCCCTGACCAGGGGAACAACCTCTCAGTGTCTACCCTGTTGAGCACCTTCAGAATCTCACTGTATGTGAAGTCCTTTGTGACATACAGTTCTGTTTACGTTAAACACAAATCTTTCATTAATGGGTAATATCTTCTTCTTTGGCCTCCTTATCTCGAGAGACAATGGGTAAGCGCCTGGAGGTGGTCAGTGGTTTGTGAAGCAGCGCCTGGAATGGCTATAAAGGCCAATAGGTAATATATTCAAACATTTACCATGCCACAATTTCATCTCACATGTAACAATGATAGTGTGTGAGTATTTGCGATTAATTATAGGAACATAGGACTTAGGAACAGAAGTAGGCCATTCAGCCCTTTGAGCCTGCTCTGCCATTTGATAAGATCATGGCTGATCTGGTTGTAGTCTCAACTCCACATTCCTGTCTGTTGGCCCATAACCCTTGACTTCCTTGTCTATCAAAAGTCTATCTAACCCAGCCTTAAATAAATTCAATGACTCAGCCTCCACTGCTTTCTGGGGAAGAGAATTCCAAAGTGTGACGGAAAACACCTGCCAAATGGAAACACATTAACTTTGTCATATGGAACACTATTTGAACATTTACTGGACATTGAACATAACTTGTTTAAAAAGACCACAGAGCTGAGCGGCTGAAAACATGGCTGCACATTTGCATTCTGAAAGACTGTTGCACAGATAGACAATGGGAGTGCTCCCCAATTCAATTAGCCAGATGGGTTTTGTCAATTGTGATGATCAAAAGATATTGAGAGTCATTGTCTGTGTAGGAGCCAGCACTCCATCCCCCACCGAGTGTGTCCAGTAAGCTTTGAAGAATCAACAATCCTTGCAAGTGATGCTGTTCAATACAAAGAGCTGGTCACATGACCAACCTGCTGGCCAACCTGGGAATTGATTGAATTGTGCCTCACAGAAAAGTTTGGACTGACTGCAATCCTGAAGACCAAAGAGAAGCAAGGTCTCTCTCTGTCTCTCTCTCTCATGCAGGGACCCACAGAAGTAACTTAAGCCTCAAGACAGAAAAACCCTGCAGCCTTCTGGTGCCAGCGAAACAAGTATGAATGTGCACTGGGCCCCAACGATAACAGCAAGACTTAATTTCAATCAAAGACTTCACAGCAAAACCAAAAACAGTAACTAAATTCCATCTACTACTTCAAACCTTCCCACTTTAATTCTTTCTCCTCCTCGGTATCTATTTGTGTGTGTTTGTCGCATATACATGCTCGTGTGATTGCATTGTGTATTTTTAGTAACTTTAGCTGAGTTAGAATGTTAAGGTTAATAAACTTACACCTTTCTTGTTTAAACCTGAGAAAGCCTGTCTGATTGGTTCCTTTACAATTACCATTAGAGAGCGGTGAGCCAGAACTCACTGAGGTGAAGCTAAAAACACTGTTTTAAAAGTTAAACCCTGTTACGGCCAAACCAGGAAAAGGGCAAGCGGTGAGCCTGAGACCCCTTCCTCACCTGGTCGTAACAATAGACTAACGACCCTCAGAGAGAAAAACATTCTCCTCATCTCCGTCTGAAATGGGAGGCCTCTTATTTTTCCACCTCAGCTGCCGAAACCCTCATCCATGCTTTTGTTACCTCTATACTTGACTTTCCAATGCTCTCCTGGCTGACCTCCCATGTACAACATTTCGTAAACTTGAGCTCATCCAGAACTCTGCTGCTCGCATCTTAACTCGCATAATTTCCATTCACCCACAGCTCCTGCACTTGCTGACCTACACAAGCATCTGGCCCGGCAAACCTCAATTTAAAGTCCTTACCCTTGTTTTCAAATCCCTCCATGGCCACGATCCTCCCTACTGCTGTAACTGTCTCCAGAAAAGAGACTCGCATGTTTATAGCCAGGGGTTGGCAACATGTCCATCCATGGACACCAGTGTCCGTGGTAAACAATTTTGAGGTCCGTGACTGGTAATTTCAGAGATGAGAAATTTCTCATCCGTTTCTTCTTTCCAACCATACCGGCTTAAAAAAAAAATCACATTGTCCATTTCACAGCTGAACTGGAATTTCTAAGCTCAAATCTTTATCTAATGCTCATTAACACTCCTTTCCATATTCACAGCGGACAGATGCTAAGAGTGGGAACAGCAGTTTCAGAAGTTCGGACAAATTTGGGGTTTTCCAGCAGTTCCGCTTTTTTTAAAAAAGCCCGCAGGAAAACCACAAAGCTTTCTGAAGTTTGGAAACCACTGTTCCTGCTCTCAGTAATGGTCAGAGAGAGAGAGGGGGTGCAGAGAGAGAGTTGCAGAGAAAGAGAGGGGCAGAGAGAGAGAGAGAGAGAGAAATGGGGTAGAGAGAGAGAGACGGGCAGAGGGAGAGAGAGAGATGGGCAGAGAGAGAGAGAGAGAGAGATGGGCAGAGAGAGAGAGACAGGGCAGAGAGAGAGATGGGGCAGAGAGAGGGACGGGGCAGAGAGAGAGACGGGCAGAGAGCGAGAGAGAGAGAGAGATGGGTATAGAGCGAGACAGGGCAGAGAGAGACAGGGCAGAGAGAGACAGGGCAGAGAAACAGGGCAGAGAGAGCGGAGGAACAGAGAAACAGGGGAACAGAGAGACAGGCAGAAAGAGGAGGAGGTGAACAGAGAGAGGGGCAGACCGTGAGAAAGAGAGATGGGGCGGAGACAGACAGAGGAAGAGAGAGAAGGACAGAGAGAGAGAGAGAGAGAGAGCAGGGAAAGAGGGGACAGAGAGAGAGGGGCAGAGAGGGGGAGGTTGACAGAGAGGGGTGGGGGGAGCAGAGAGAGAAGGCGCAGAGAGAGAGTGAGGGGGAACAGAGACAGGAAAGGTGGGCAGAGAGAGAGGGAGTGGGCAGAAAGAGAGGGGGCAAAGAGAGAGACAGAGGGAGCAGAGAGAGAGAGTGCGGGTGAACAGAGAGAGAGCGGGGGAATAGAGAGAGGGAAAGAGAGAGAGGGGACAGAAAGAGAAAGAGAGGTCAGAGAGGGAGAAGCGACACAGGGTGAATGAGAGAGAGGGGGGACAACACAGAGGAGGGGAGCACAGAGAGGGAGAGAGAGTGATCAAGATCACTCCTGAAAGATGGACATCCATCCAGAATACGTTGCACTGCTACATGTGTGTGGGCAGACATTGACTGCTTGTGCAAGCAAAAAAATGGCAGGTATCTCATTAAATCAGTATCCAACATAGTGATGAGAAAATAAGTCAATAAATTAGTCTCTCATTTAAAGCTTCTTCACAAAAATAAACATATGTTGTTGTTTTGATTAATAGTAAGATTACTTGTAATGCCTTTATCTTTCCTAAATTATCTCACCAGACCCCTATGTAAGACAAGAATTGTAATGTGGCCCCCCACCCCACACAAAAAGGTTGGACACCCCTGCTCCAAGCCTTTAAACCTTGTGTTTTAAAGTAACCTAGCAGTTAGTTTATTTTAAAAGACAAGTTTGAAGCTCGAGTTATGTAAACTCATTTTAAAATGGCAAAAGTCACTTAGGGAATCTCTCCATTTCTGTGCTGTGGCACATGTTACTTTCACTTGGGGCACAAGCTCAGTGGCATGTTGAAAGTTGCTGGACTTTTACTTCTATAATTTTGTTGCAATTCCAGAGCTACCATTTGGAGTCACATTGTTCCAGAACTTGTATTGAGGGGAAAACAGGCATGAAATCCAAGGAAACGCCAAATGTCAGCACTGTAAGCTCCTCATGAATGTAACAGTAGTGTAATGGGGCTGAGTGATATTGTCAAAAACAGGATGCTGCTGACCCATATACAATAGTTAGTAAATACAGTGAAACAATAGCTTTAATAAACCTTAATTTATGACAAACTACCTGTGATTCCTTAACAAAATCAATGCTGCATTTGCAGTTTTAGAAGCTGTTGGGAAAGGCATGTGAAGGATCAGTAACTGCAATGTGCATTATTTACTGTCCAGTTTGAGGGCTGATAACCTGAGTGGCCAATGTCATTTGAAAGTTGTCTGTATCATATATGTTACTTTTGCTAACACGTAAGAGATTTGGATTGGACAAAAATTAGTTAGTCTAGAGTACAATTTTACAGATAGCGACAAAACTTTTTGTAACGGAATAATATGTACAGTAACAACCACTCAACATTTTGCAGAAAAGTTTTTTGTTAATAATTATCTTGTCAGAGCTAAATTGGAATCGACAGTGATAGGTTGAGATATAGACGTAAGTGAGTTTAAGATAATTGCTTTATTGGAGGAACTGAGGCACACTGTTTACTTTGTATTTATCTTTTATTTTAAATTCATTCATGGGATGTGGGTGTCGCTGGATAGACCAGCATTTATTGCCCATCCCTAATTGCCCTTGAGAAGGTGGTGGTAAGCTGCCTTCTTGAACCGCTGCAGTCCATGTTTGGTAGGTATACCCACAGTGCTGCTAGGCAGGGAGTTCCAGGATTTTGACCCAGCGACAGTGAAGTTCCAAATCAGGATGGTGTGTGGCTTGGAGGGGAACTTGCAGGTGGTGGTGTTCCCAACCATTTGCTGCCCTGGTCCTTCCAGGTAGCAGAGTTCGCGGGTTTGGAAGGTGCTGTCAAAGGAGCCTTGCTGCAGTACATCTTGTCGATGGTACACACTGCTGCCACTGTGCGTCAGTGGTGGAGGGAGTGAATGTTTGTGAATGGGGTGTCAATCAAGCGGGCTGCTTTGTCCTGGATGGTGTTGAGCTTCTTGAGTGTTGTTGGAGCTGCACCCATCCAGGCAAGTGGAGAGTATTCCATCACACTCCTGACTTGTGCCTTGTAGATGGTGGACAGGCTTTGGGGAGTTAGGAGGTGAGTTACTCGCCTCAGGATTCCTAGCCTCTGACTTGTTCTTGTAGCCATGGTATTTATATGGCTACTCCAGTTCAGTTTCTGGTCAATGGCAGCCACTAGGTTGTTGATAGTGGGGGATTCAGTGATGGTAATGCTGTGGAATGTCAAGGGGAGATAGTTAGATTCTCTCTTGTTGGAGATGGTCATTGCCTGGCACTTGTGTGGCGCGAATGTTAGTTGCCACTTATCAGCCCAAGCCTAGGTATTGTCCAGGTCTTGCTGCATTTCTACACGGACTGCTTCAGTATCAGAGGAGTCACAAATGGTGGTGAATATTGTGCAATCATCAGCGAACATCCCCACTTCTGACCTTATGATTGAAGGAAGGTCATTGATGAAGCAGCTGAAGATGGTTGGACCTAGGACACTACCCTGAGGAACTCCTGCAGTGATGTCCTGGAGATGAGATGATTGACCTCCAACAATCACAACCATCCTCTTTTGCGCTAGGTATGACTCCAACCAGCGGAGAGTTTCCCCCCTGATTCCCAATGCCTTCGGTTTTGCATGGGCTCCTTGATGCCATAGTCGGTCAAATGCTGCCTTGATGTCAAGGGCAGTCACTCGCACCTCACCTCTTGGGTTCAGCGCTTTTGTCCATATTTGAACCAAGGCTGTAATGAGGTCAGGAGTTGAGTGGCCCTGGCAGAACCCAAACTGAGCGTCACTGAGCAGGTTATTGCTAAGCAAGTGCCGCTTGATAGAACTGTCAACAACACCTTTCTTCACTTTACTGATGATTGAGAGTAGACTGATGGGGCGGTAATTGGTCGGGTTGGACTTTTTGTGTACAGGACATACCTGGACAATTTTCCACATTGCCAGCATTGTAGCTTTACTGGACCAGCTTGGCTAGGGGCGCGGCTAGTGCTGGAGCACAGGCCTTCGGTACTATTGCCAGAATGTTGTCAGGGCCCATAGCCTTTGCAGTATCCAGTACCTTCAGATGTTTGTTGACATCACGTGGAGTGAATTGAATTGGCTGAAGTCTGGCATCTGCGATGCTGAGGACTTCAGGAGGAGGCTGAGATGGATCATTAACTCAGCACTTCTGGCTGAAGACTGTTGCAAATGCTTCAGCCTTATCTTTTGCACTGATGTGCTGGGCTCCCCCATCATCTAGGATAGGGATATTTGTGTAGCCACCTCCTCCAGTTAGGTGTTTAATTGTCCACCACCATTCATGACTGGATGTAGCAGGCTGTACAGCTTACATCTGATCCATTGGCTTCAGGATTGCCTAGCTTTGTCTATTGCATGCTGTTTACGAACTTTGGCATGCAGATAGTCCTGTGTTGTAGCTTCACCAGGTTGACACCTCATTTTGAGGTATGCCTGGTGCTGCTCCTGGTCTGCCCTCTTCATTGAACCAGGGTTGATGGCCTGGCATATCTACTATTACCATGAGCTTACAGATTGTGGTTGAGTACATTTCTGCTGCTGCTGATGGCCTACAGCACCTTATAGATGCCCGGTTTTGTATTGCTAGATCTATTTGAAATCTATCCCATTTAGTGGGGTCGTAGTGCCACACAACATGATGGAGGATATCCTCAATGTGAAGGCAGGACTGCGTCTCCACAAGGACTGTGTGGTTGTCATTCCTACTAATACTGTCATGGACAGATGCATCTGCGGCAGGCAGATTAGTGAGGACAAGTATATTTTTCCCTTGTGTTGGTTCCCTCACCACCTGCCGTGACCCTGTCAGGCAGCTATGTCCTTTAGAACTTGGCCAGCTCGGTCAGTAGTGGTGCTACCGAGCCACTCTTAGTGATGGACATTGAAGTCCCCCACCCAGAGTACATTCTGTGCCATTACCACCCTCAGTGCTTCATCCAAGTGGTGTTCAACATGGAGGAGTACTGATTCATTAGCTGAGGGAGGGCAGTAGGTGGTAATGTGGGACAGGACATTTCTGGGGATGGTGATGGCAGTATCTGGGACATTGTCAGTAAGGAATGATTACGACTATGTCAGGCTGTTGCTTGACTAGTCTGTGGGACAGCTCTCGCAACTTTGGCACAAGCCCCCAGATGTTAGTAAGGAGGGCTTTGCAGGGTTGACAGGGCTGGGTTTGCTGTTCTCATTTCCAGTGCCTCAGTCAATGCCGGGTGGTCCATCTGGTTTCATTCCTTTTTATTGATTATATAGCAGTTAGATACAAATGAGTGGCTTGCTAGGCCATTTCAGAGGGCATTTAAGAGTCAACCACATTGCTGTGGGTCTGGAGTCACATGTAGGCCAGACCAGGTACAGACAGCAGATTTCCTTCCCTAAAGAACATTAGTGAACCAGATGGGTTTTTACAACATTGACAATGGTTTCACGGCAACCATTAGACTAGGTTTTAATTCCAGATTTATTAATTGAATTCAAATTCCACCTTCTGCTGTGGTGGGATTCAAACCCATGTCCTCGGGCAATAGCCTGGGTGTCTGGGTTACTACTCCACCGACAATACCACGACACCACTACATCCCCTATATCACCACCTTTGGTGAGTTTATGATAGTTTGCCCATGAGATGCTGTTGTTTCTGCATTTTAGAATCCAGGACCTAGTTTACCAGCCTATCACGATGAATAAACCTGTCTTAGCTACCTACTGTTAATCTCTCTGTCCCTTCCTGTCCTACTCTGTCTTACATGACTCTTCTGAAATACTATCTGCTCCATACTATAAAATTCTCCTGATTTGGAGATCACTGCCCTTTTGCTGGCTGTTCTGTCTTCAGACACATATTATAAGCAGGTGATTGCACAACCATTGACCATCACATTAAATTTTCTTGTGACAATAGTAGTGAGAAATGATAGGTCTTCCTATTGCTGATTTTTCTACTGCTTCACCTCAGTAACCACAATAACAATCCTCTCCTAGAGTTTCATGGTATATTGGATGAATTTGCACTCCTGACACAGTGGGAATCCACAGAGGTCATCCGATATGGTGTAGCTAGCTCTCGTCAACAAAAGTAATTCGCATTGGCATTGAATACTTGCTAGTGAGCTAATACAATTGTGCTGCTCTCTATTGATGTTTGTATGCTTAGCTACTATATAGGGAGAAATGTGCTTTAAATGGGACTGTGTTTTGATGGCAGTAGGTTGGCTGTACACTTTATATATATAGATTAATTTCCCCCATGTCTGTGGCTGAGTGAATAATTTTGTCAAATGCCCGTGGTGCAACATGTCAGGGCCTATCCCTGTATCTAGTGCTTTACAGCCAATGAAGTATTTTGAAGTGTAGGAAACGTGGCAGCCAATTTGTGAACAGCAAGCTCCCATAAACAAGGTGATATGACCAGATAATCTGTTTTTTGTGAAGCAGCCTACAACTCTCTCAGATCTCGGCACCCCTCTACTTCTGGCCTTTACACATCTTCGATTTTAATCGCTCCACCATTGGCGGCTGTGCCTTTAGCTGCCTGGACCCTAACCTCTGTAATTCCCTTTCTAAATCTCTCTGCCTCTCTCTTCTCCTTTAATACGTTCCTTAAAATCTACCTCCTTGACCAAGCTGTCCTAACATTTCCTTATATGGGTTGGTGTCAAATAGTGGTTGATAACACTCTAGTGAAACACCTTGGGATGTTTTATTACTTTGAAGGCGCTACATAAATGCAAGTTGTTGTTGTTACAGTCATCCACATGTACCCAATCCACACTCAAGTAATAATCAACTGAGACAAAATAAAGCTGGAGCACTTCTGGACAGTAAGAAGAAATGTGATAAGGTATTCTCCTTTTTTATTGTTGATTTATACTGTATGAATACAAATACAAAGTTTCTAGAAAGCTACAAAATGTCTACCACTTTTATTAGGAAGGCATTAAAATGTGTCATTAAAATGTGTCAAACATTTGCTGTAAAGGGCACACAAACTTGTGTTTCAGTGATGATCAAATAATTGCACTTAACTGTCATGGATATTTAGGTTATCACACATCTGTACCAAGAAAGCTAAGATACATCCTTTATACAAAGCACCTTTAAAAAATTCTCTGCACACAAACCCTATAAATTTCATATAACTATCCATAGTAATGATGAGTTTACATTGAAGCCAACATTTTAAATGTTTATAACCAAAAAAAGGTACCAGTACCTGCACATTAACAGCAATACAAACATACAGTACAGCTCGCAAGTTTGACAGAATCTCCTTCTTTGACACTTGATAAATTAGTGTTTTTTTCGAGCAGCTGAAAAGATCATTGGGACAGGATTGCAGGAGGACAAATCAGGGGTAAGGCAAGTGCTTGAAATAAATTAAAAGGGCAAACACACATTTAGCAGAAAAGTACTTCTATTTAATATAAACAAAAGAATCACAATATGATTATCAAATACAGCTGTGTTTCCCGTGCTGAGATTAATCACTGAGGACAAGGGTCTTGCCTTGGAACACAGGGAGTTTTACGTTAATTCATTTTTTGGGGGGTATATACAATCAAAAAAAAGAAATATCTATCAAATTTACCAGCTGTATGTGATATTAAAAGTAACCACTGACCATAGTTCAAAGCATCAGTTAAAGCCACAATACCATTTCATACACATTACATACAACACACAAAAAATAAGCAAACGTTAAATTCAATGAGTTATTTTATAAATGTGAGCAGACACACATGGCAATAAACAATTGTTTACAGAAGGAACTTGTAGATAGGAAAAAAAAAGTGAAAGGCTACTTAGGTTTAAAGGATACTAAACTCCTTTTATTGTCTTAACTCAGGCACATTTTTTTCCCTGGCTAATCTTCAATTGATCAAGTCACAGGCCACAACTGTACACAGGCTGCAATTAAACCATTTTCCAATACGGAGGTAACAGGGCTGTTCTGGAAATTAACACAGTTACGGTGAAATGCTTAATTTAATTCCAAGAGTACTCCACCGCAAAAAAAAATACATAATTCTAACGATCATCTACTGTGCGTTTGATTGCACAGGGTCACAAAGATTAGAGAAACTCCCACACACAGTTTCCACATTTCCCACACAAAAATAGTCAAATCTATACCCCATTAGCTTTTCCAGAATTACAGTAACAATTCGTAACTCCGCCCCCCACCCCCACAGCACTAACTTGTGCCAAAATGGCCTCATTGTGACAAACAGGTTTTTTCGACACAGATAAGCCTTTTTTTTTTGCATCCTTCAATCATTCAGACCTCGACTACTTGAGCTGTAGTGTGTTTGTGTGTGCGTCTATGTGTCTGTCTGCATGCCTGTGTGCACAGGTGCGTCTGAGCGTGCGTGTGTCTGCATGTCTGTGTGACACTGGTTTTAAACTCCTGTGGACAGGTCTACAAAGTGCCCTTTAAATTTGAAAAGCCTTACACAATAGATCTATCTGAAATGCAAATGTCATTCTGGACAAAGAAAAGGGACCATGGACCTCCAAAATGCATATAACTAACGATTAAAAAAACCCTCTCCAATGAATGAGTTGTCAGAAAGAAAGAAACGAGGCATTAATCCTAATTAAAATTCATCCAACAAACAGAATGCAAATTTTTAGTTCCCTCAAGGAAGTTTCTTTGCATTAAAAGAGATAATTTATATTCTATTGTTCAACTGTTCCTGAGTTATTGTTAGCCACAGAACAGTAATTTTAATGTGTAATGTGAAGCAAGTTGGCAAGTTACTGATGTACATCAGGGATCGGTGTACATGCATGCTCCTCATCCTGCTTCCCTGCAACACTCAAAACGGGTTGTCTAAAGTTGTTAACACTGCCATGGTTTATTCTATACCTAACTTTGTAGGAGACAAGTTTTCTCTGGTGCTGGGAGAGTCACTGATCAGGTTGTCTCTGCTCTTTCTCCTCCCATGCCCCAATTCAATGACCCACCTCAAAACAGCAGAGGTCCGCAGGAGTCCATCCAAGGTGCCGATATCAGTCGGAGGAATCCAACTTGTACCCTAGCTCCAGAATTGTAACAAGAGACTGTGTAGAATACACAATAATTCATGAATAATCACATTCCAGAAATCTCTCCAGTTCGTGGGAAATGAGTTTTAAAAAAAAATCATTGAGTTGTTGTGATCTGGAACGTGCTGCCTGGAAGTGGAAGCAGATTCAATAGTAACTTTCAAAAGGGAATTGGATAAATACTTGAAAAGGAAAACACAGGGATGTGTGGAAAGACTAACTGGATAGTTCTTTCAAAGAGCCAGCACATGCACAATGGGCTGAAAAGCCTCCTTTGGTACTGTGAGACTCTATGATTCAGGAATGGGACTCTCACACTCATGGTGCTGCCTTTAATATGCTTAGGGGGGAAAAAAAAAAAAGAGGTTGAAGTCAACAAGGCTTTGGACTGGAAACTGCAAGTTCCAAGTCTCTATATGAATGGTAAGCACATACAGGGATCTGAGACCTTCTCACACGGAAGGGGAATATTTCTCTACACCAAGATCCTCAACACTCACATCTTACATGAAACACTAACAATAGAGGTGATTCTGGTGGAGGTGCAATGCGAATATCAGATGGGATACTCCCCAGGACTGGAGTACGGTTCAGCTGGTAGCCCTCTTGCCCCAGAATCACAAGACTCTGGGTTCAAGACCCACTCCAGAGACTTGAGTACAAAAATCTAGGCTGGCAATACAGCACTGAGGGATTGCTGCACTGTCAGAAGTGCTGCTTTTCTGATGAGACATTAAAACTGAAGCCCTCTCAGGAGGATGTAAAAGAAGCCATGGCACTATTTCAAAGAGGAGGAGGGAGTTATCCCCATGGCCTGGCCATTTTTTAAAATCCCTCAATCAAGATCACAAAACAGATGATCACATTGCTGTTTGTGGGAGCTTGCTGTGTTTCCTGCATTACAGCAGAGACCACACTTCAAAAGTACTTCATTGGCTGTAAAGTGCTTTGAGATTTCCAGTGGTCAAGAAAAGCACTATATAAATGCGAGTCTTTCTTTCTTTATGCTCAAAGCCGATGAGAAGGCAGAAAATACTCGCAATATCTGACAAACGCTCTTAAAGGATGCTCTGAGGCAGAATCCCAGCACTTCAGAATATAGTTCAAGTGCTCTGGGAAATTGAAGCAATCCAATCAACGATGGATGATGACCTCAATCATTTTCTAGAATACAGAAGGCTGAGAGGTGATCGAATAGAGGTCTTTAAAATTATGAAGAAGTTCATTCGGGTAGACGTAAAGAAGATGTTTTCACTTGTGGAGAGACCAGAACTAGAGGTCACAGATAGAAGATAATCACTAATAAATCCAATAGGGAATTCAGAAGAAACTTCTTTAACCAGAGAATGATGAGAATGTGGAACTTACTACCACATGGAGTGGTTGAGGTGAATATTATAGATACATTTAAGGGGAAGCTGGATAAACACAAGAGGGAGAATGGAATAGGTTATGCTGATTTGTTTGGAAGAGTGGTGTGAGGAGGCTCTGTGAAGTATAAGCACCGGCACAGATCGGTTGGGCCGAATGGCCTGCTTTTGTGCTGCAGACTTTATGTAAACACAAAGAAACCAGAATGTTCCAACATCAAAACCAAGTGAACACTCCTGCATCAAGATTCACGTCACCGCTGTGATGGGTGGGATCTTCAGGTGGATGTTGGCGATGACCCAAGATTAATGCTCTTGCTGCCATCAGCACACAGGAAGGACAATGAAACCACTACTGAATAAAGATCTAGACCTGACTGTTTGTGGACCAAACAGTTCACTGTTAAGCCAGAAGAGACTGGAATGATAACAGGGATGAGGGACTTAATACATAGAGAGAGACTGGAGAAGCTGGGATTGTTCTCCTTAGAGCAGAAAAGAATAAGGCGGGATTTAATAGAGGTGTTCAAAATTATGAAGGGTTCTGATAGATCAGATAGGACCATAAATATAAGACAGTTTCTAATAAATCCAACAGGGAGAGAATTTAGAATGTGGAAGTTGCCACCACAGGTATACATAGTATACATGTATTTAAAGGGAAGCTAGATAAAGACAAGAGGGAGAAAGGAATAGAAGGATATGCTGATAGGATGAAATGATACAAGGTGGGAGGAGGCTCATGTGCAGCATGAACACCGACAGACTATTTGTGTCCAATGTCCTGTTTCTGTGCTGCAAATGCTACCTAATTTTAGATAAAACAAACCCCATATTTAATCTGTAGTTATACCATGTTGGAGGGTAGCACAATGTGTTTCTTAACAGGATAACTTAATCAGTATTATTTAATCTACAAACCATAGTTTCTCCCGCCTCCACAACAGGCACTGTATCTGTGCAAGCTCGATTCTGACACAGTACTGTCAAGGCTATAGTTTTAGCTGATAACCTTTTCACGATTTCTCATACAACGGTGAAAATCCGCCCCAAGATTCAAACTCTATAACATCCGCTAAAAAAATAAATTACAATAACTGTTATTTTTGCTTCCGCTGTACAATTTTTTTAACCTCTTTGAATACGTGTCTTGGCTTCTCTGAACACACTTCTTCTAAATGCCACCTTCAGATTTATTCCATTTCAATCTTCTTGCAGTACTCAGCTCAGTAAAAGGCATTAAAGGTGATCACTCATTTATTTCTTATTTGGTTTCTGGTCTGTGCACAATTTATTTTTCATTTGACTGAACAGATCTTTTCTAGGCTGGAATATCAAAAAACAAAGGCACTTACGTGCTGGAGTGCAGGAAATGTATGAAGATCGTTATTTGGTCATTAGTTAGTAAAGGCATGCTTCAAAACAGCTGGTTACTCTTGCTTTCTGCTCTGTGCTGGTCGTAATCCAAACTGTGAAAAAAGGTCCTCGTTTGACTGAGTTAAAAGCGATTGTTTTGTCACTGGCAATTAGTTGGCGTAATGATTTAACACACTTTTTGGAAAAAAAACCTCTCAAAAGTGTGTTTGGATTCACTACTCAACACAGGTATGTTGGAAACGATCACAGTAACAAGACAAAACACTTAACAAATCTCAAAGCACAGTATTCTCCAATTTAAATGTGTAGATCTACAGGTGAACTGTAGTTTCCTATTGTACGCTTTTAAGGCACTGATTAATCTACGCTTTGGCAGCACTGAATTAAAATTATATCAGAAAAAAACATTACTGATAACGTATCAGAAACTTCCAGCTTAGGAAAGAACTCACAGCCTCAGTAACATCTTATTTGGATTTCATTAATTTCTTACAATGGACAGTGATCACAATAGTGTTTTCCATATACATGTTTAATTGTGTAAAGACAAATGCTTTAAAATCATGGCATTTTCTCCTCGAATTCCCGAAAATGAACATTTAGTGACTGTGCCACTGCTGAATATTCCAAAGTACAGAAGTTCCAACTTAAATCCAAAAGCTTATGCACGTTAAGTTGGTTCGTTTACACCTTACCTGCCAAATTAACGTGGAAAATGCACATCTGATTACATGCGCAAGTACCAAAGTTGAAACACACACACAAAAAAGCGAGACACCCCCACAAGAGCATTTTGTGTCTCAAAAGGAATCAAGTGCTCAGGACAGACGGGCGTCATTAGCCCCCTGCTTGCCTGGATGTAATGCTGCTGGCAGTTTCTTTCAGTTCACAGAATCACACACCACCACACTGATCGTCAACTTAAGGACACAAATCACGCTGGTTCATTTACAAGCCTCTTAAAGCTAGCAACATTACAAACATACGTCGGGACCATATATGAGTACTGAACTAATTCCCTGTGGTTTTTCTAAACATGCATTTCTCCCAGACGCAAAAAAAAATACACATTTTTTTTTTAAAGTAAATTTCCAACCACTATTACAAAATAGAATTATAGAAATGTACAAAAACACTGTGCTGTTTCTTAATTCACAGTATTCTCATCAAAAATTCTTGTGATACGGTCATAGTTTCATTTTGGTGTTAGAAGGCCTCCATCTCATCCTGATCGAGGATCTAAAACAATGCACCTGCTATCTCTACACAAATACAAATCCCCATGCAAACTATCACCAGGAACTGAGCCAAGATTTCTTTTTCTGTGGGTCAGAAGGGGTTAAGTGGTCAAATTCCTGTTTCTCCTGTGAAAAGTGGACTTTTTTCTTACATGGCGGAATTCTGATTTTTACTTTTATACCCAGCGTATACTCTCAAAACAAGGAGTTTCAACCTTCAGAAACTTACTTCCCTCAGTGGTGCCTGACCTGTTAACCATTTCCTCACTTATCTACCATGTTTAGGAATCGACCTCCCCCAAAAATGCTTACAAAATAACAGCTCGCATCTTTCTTCCTGCAAATAAAAATTAAAAACTTTGTGCACTTTTTGCAGACATCACTGAACAATACTGCCACATCAAGTGGCTGAAACAGATCCCATCCCCGTTTTGACTCGATCAAAAATCGACATACTTCTGTCCGCACGCTCTCATGCTCAGGAAAATTTAGCATCCAGCACCATCTTGAAGACTGTTTAGCACGTTTTCTCAGTAGGCTTTACTTGAACTGTTCAGTTAGTTAGTGTTGCAAATTACTGTATTCCAATTCAACGTCTTAAAAATAAGGAGTGTATGTTTATTTTAGTTTTAAAAATTAAGGAAACCTGAAAGCAAATAGATCTGGTGACTGTTAAATGACTGACATTCTTTCACCAGCATTGCAATACCTGTTGACCTGAAGCCAAGAACTTCAGCCTGATGCTATCTCCTGCATATTCACATGTGGATAAATATATACCTGTGAATATATCATCTTTGGAAAAAAAACTCTTTAAATAAATTATCTTTACAAAGGCAGACAGTCATCCCACAGTTAAATGCATTGTGTCTACAATCATTATGTTCCTGTTTTTTTTTTGTGTTTTCTGTCGTCACAGAAAAACTTGTACTGACTAGACGACACTACCACAATTATTAAAAGAAAATTTTTTTTCAGACACGACAGTCCCATTTTTCTGATGTAGTAACCCAACAGGTATTTTTCTTAAAAAAGGTATTCTGAAGCACATGTAATTCATTATAAAAAGCTATCACAAGGTACCATAATTCACAGCTGTTGATGTATATATACACACACACACGCACACACACACACACAATTAAAAAGGCTACCCACATCAAAACTCAGATGTGTTCTTGGTGTGTCAATTGATTTGAGGCACTGCCACGTGTATTGAGGTTTTAAGCTACTGAACTGCAGCTGTGTGTGTTTTTTCTCTCCAGAAGGGCAATGAAACTTCCAAGGGTTACTCCTTCATAAGCCTATAGGTGTGATGCTGCGCTCCGTGTTCGCTGGTTGAGACTTCAAACACACACGCCATGCACAGAAGTGTCTCCTGCGTATCCCTGTTTGTTACAACCTGGGGCAAACAAAAAAAAAACCTTAGCATGTCTTTTGCAACAAAGAAAACAAAACAGCAATCGGTATTTATATCGCGCCTTTAACGAAGTAAAACACCCCAAGGCACTTCACAGGAGGGTTATCAGACAGAATTTGACACCCGAGTCACACGTGACCAAATGGATCTCTGCAACCTCCACCAGCCCTACAGCACCCCTAGAGATCAGAGCTGGTCTAACTCTGTACCCCAACACGTCTCCAATTTGCATTGTTCCACCACTGGCAGCCGTGTCTTCAGCTGCTGAGATTTTAAGCGCTCAGTCTTGTAAGTTCTGATTGACCAGTGCCCACAGCCTTTTGGGGGAAGAGAGTTCCAGATTTCCAAGACAGTTTGTATGAAAAAGCATTTCTTGATTTCACTCCTGATTCAGCCTAGTTCCAATTCCGAGATTGAGCCCACTTTGTTCTGAATTCCACCACTACCCTATTGAATCCCTTTATCATTTTAAGCACCTCAATCAGATCATCCCTCAACCTTCTAAACAAAGGAATACAAATCACATTTCTGCAAACAGTCCTTGTGATTTAACCCTTTTAGCCCCGGTATCATTGTGGTGAATCTGCACTGTACCCCTCCAAGGCCAACATATCTTTCCTGAGGTGCAGTGCCCAGAACTGAAAACAGTTACTCCCGATGAGGTGCGAACAAGGCTTTGTACAACTGAACTTTACTGAGCGAACTGAATTGGGGAAATCACAGAATAATACAGTACAGAAGGAGGCCATTCAGCCCATCGTGCCTGTGCCAGCTCTTCGAAAGAGCTATTCAATGAGCCCCACTCCCCCACCGCTCTTTCCCCATAGCCCTGCAAATTGTTCCTTTTCAAGTATTTATCCAATTCCCTTTTGAAAGTTACCACTGAATCTGCTTCCACCGCCCTTTCAGGCAGCGCGTTCCAGATCACAACAACTCACTGTGTAAAAAATATTCTCATGTCTTTTTCTCATGGCATTTTTTGCCAATTATCTTAAATCTGTGTCTACTGGTTACTGACCCCCACCCCACCACCCTGCCAGTGGAAACAAGTTTGTCTTTATCTGTTCTATCAAAAACATTCATCATTTTGAACACCTCTATTAAATCTCCTCTTAACCTTCTCTGCTCTAAGGAAAACAGTACCCACTTCTCTAGTCTATCCATGTAACTGAAGCCCTCATACCATTCTAATAAATCTTTTCTGCACCTCCTCTAATATGTGGTGCCCAGAATTGGAAACAATACTCTAACCAGTTTTTTTATAAAGATCCACCATAACTTCCTTGCTTTTGTACTCTATTATTTTATATATAAAGCCCAGTGTCCCGTATGCTTTTTTAAAAAAAAACAGACAACACCTCATATCCATGTAACCAGTGTTAATTTATTTTTTTGTGTCAGCCTAAGCTGGTGGGTAGAGCTTTGATTTAACCAGCAATCCAAAGACCTCAAACTGCGTGGTGCTCCCTCAGTACTGCTCCTCCGACAGTGCAGCACTCCCTCCGACGGTGTGGTGCTCCCTTAGTGCTGCCCCCTCCGACAGTGTAGCATTCCCTCAGTACTGCCCCTTCGATGGTGTAGTATTCCCTCAGTACTGCCCCTCCGACGGTGTAGCAGTACCTCAGTACTGTCCCTCCTACAGTGCGGCACTCCCACAGTGCTGGCCCTCAGATGGTGTGGTGCTCCCTCAGTGCCGCCCCTCCGATGGTGTAGCGGTCCCTCAGTATTGTCCCTCCTACGGTGCGGCACTCCCACATTGCAGTGCTCCCTCAGTACTGCCCCTCCGACAGTGCAGCGCACCCTCAGTGCTGAACCTCTAGGACAGTGCAGCACTCCCTCAGTGCTGCCCTTTAGACGGTGTGGTGCTCACTCAGTGCTGCCCTTCAGTGCTGCCTCTCAGACAGTGCAACACTCCCTCAGTGTTGCCCCTCCGATGGCGTGGCGTTCCCTCAGCGTCAGCCTAGAATTTGTGCTCAGGTTTCTGGGGTGGGGGTTGAAACCATAACCTTCTGTCTCTGAGGGGAGAATGCAACCCACTGAGTTAATTAATGTCAAAGTAACTATTCATTATTCTGCTCGCTTGAGACCAGGGCCGCAACAAGAATTTCGTCAAGAGTACAATATCAATAAGGGTCACCGCAACAGGTCTGTTCTTACTGGTTGCAGTTTCTGCCACCAGTGCAGTTGACCCCAGCTTTCAAGTCTCAGTTAGTTGAAATAATTTTCTGGGAAGTTCTGCGAACATTACAGTGGTTCACCTCAGAGGTTCACGTATAAGCAATTGGAAGCATGCCAGATAGAGTAAGTGAGACAAAGTCAGAGTGACAGAAAGAGCAAAAGAGACAGAGACAAGAAAAAGACTTGAAAGGGAGGGACAGAGAGAGAGAGAGCAAGAGATACAGTGAAGGAGAAAGAGGGAGATAAACAGAGAAGAAAAAGCAGAGATAAAAGAGAAAGAAAAAAGAAACAAAGTTCAGGGGCATTCAGAATTTGGAGTGGGGTGGGGACAGCAGAAAGAGAAGGAACATAATTAATCTCAAAATGAATCTGTAAACTATGTTTGTCCCTGGCACCAGCTGTTTGCACTCTGGCTCAAGTTAATCCTGACATAAACTGGACGATCATTTTAAGAAGCTTACACGGTACAGCCCTAGATTCATGGTCTAAAGTGAAATTCTCCACAGCATTCGCCCAAGTCAGGCCACTGCAGGAACAGAGCGAGTACGAAATCTCACTGGAGGGTGATGTGCAGCTCAGGAATTCTCTTCCCCAGAGAGCAGTGGAGGCTGGGTCATCGAATATATTCGAGGCTGAGTTAGACAGATTTTTGATTGACAAAGGAGTCAAGGGTTATGGGGAACAGGCAAGAAAATGGAGTTAGGCCACAATTGAATCAGCCATGATCTTACTGAATGGCGGAGCAGGCTTGAGGGACTGAATAAGCTACTCCTGCTTCTATTTCTTATGTTCCATACAAAGATTTCCTAACAAGTAGGGGTCCAGATAAGAGTTAACTGGGTGAGGAGGGAAGGAAGAGGAGATATTGGTCCAGAATTTGTTGGAGCATGCCCCATTTGTTAACTATTTCCCCATGCCCTTTAGCCCCTAAATGCTTTTGTACTGTAACTTGCTGGGAGTGTGAGTTGACAAAGGCACAGCAACGGCAATGGGGTATCTGAGAGCTCAGTGAGCTGCAGGACAATAGTCAATGGTCAGCTATTACTCAGCTGATAGCTCTCTCTCCTCCGAGTCAAAAGGCTGTCGGTTGAAACCCCACTCCAGGGACTGAGCACAAAAATCTAGGCTGACATTCCAGTGAAGTACCGAAGGAGTGCTGCTCTGTCAGAGATGCCATCTTTCGAACGAGCCGTTAAACCGAGGCCCCACCTGGCCTCTTAGGTGGACGTAAAAGATCCCATGGTCACTATGTTGAAGAGCAAGGGAGTCATCCCCAGTATCCAGGGATATTTATCTCTCAACCAACATCACTAAAACAGACTATCCGGTCATTATCACATTGCTGCTTGCGGGATCTTGCTGGGCACAAACTGACTACTGTGTTTCCGACATCACAACAGTGACTACCCTTCCAAACGTACATCATTGGCTGTGAAGTGCTTTGGGAGGTCCCGTAGTTGCGACAGGCGCTATATAAATGCAAGTATTCTTTTCCTATCTTTCTATCTCCTTCACCAATGAGATTTAGGGATCGAGAGAAAAAGAGGAACGAATGAGAAGGAAATCAGGTGAGTTAGAGTCAAATCAGGGACAGAAAGAGAAACAGAGACGAAATGAGACTGAGAGAGAGAAAAAAAGGCGAAGGAAAAGATATAAAAATGTAAAACTTGACATTTTTTTAAAAATCTAACAATTTTCTACCTGCAGGAATGAGAATGAAAAGTTTAAATTGTTCTCTTTCTGAGCCAGACAGATTGACTGGCATTGCATTAACAATTATCATGTTGTTAAAAGGGTACTCACACTCCTGCCCTAACTTTCTGCGGCAAGTTTAAAAGGGCAATTCATATGCAAATACTGCAAAGTTCTTCTAAGTAATGGGGTGAGTAGGGGCGACAGGCTGTTTGTGTGAAGCTAATGGCAGAGCGGGGTAAATCGAGCAGCAAGTTCCAGAGATTCGCAACTCAAGGCATATCTCTTCACCCCTTGAATTCGCTGGGTGATTTGCACATTATTCACAGTGCGTGTCCTTAACACAGCTAGTTTGCCAGCAAATTTTGGACTACTATTTCTTAAAAAGTAAATCTCCCCATTCCAGGAGTGATGTTCATGGGGTCAGAATTATTTGAACACAGTTATATGATCATGGAAACAGGAGGAGGCCATTTAGCCCCTCAAGCCTGTTCCACCATTCAACTAGGTTCTGACTAATCTGTGGCCTAACCCCATTTACCTCCCTTTGACCCATATCTCTAGAGGTTAACATAAACCTATCAATCTCAGATTTAAAATTGACAATTGATTTAGCGTCAATTGCCATTTGCAGAAGAGTTTGAAACTTCTGCCGCCTTTTGCGTGTAGAAGCGTTTCCTAATTCCGCGCCTGAAAGGTCTGGCTCTAATTTTTAAAGTATGCCCTCAGTCCTCGACTCCCCAAACAGCAGAAATAGTTTCTCCCAATTTATCCTATCTGTTCCCCTGAATATCTTGAAAACTTTGACCAAATCAGCCCTTAACCTTCCAAGTTCTAAGGAACATAACACAAGTATGTTTAATATCTTCTCATAATTTATCCCTTGGAGTCTAGGCATTATTCTGTAAATCTACACTGCACTCCCTCCAAGGCTAATATATCCTTCCTAAGATGCGGTGCCCAGAACTGTTCACACTGCACGTGCTCAGTGAGTTCTGGAGTTTTAAATGAGCTCAAGAACAAAGACTCACCAACAAAATAGTGAAGTTTTCCAAAACGCTGTTCATCATGTACTTCTCCGGTAAGTGTTTAAGCTTGTGAATAAAATTGATCATATATTCACACATGGGAGATCGGTTTATTCTGTACACAAAACGCCCGTTCTCAAACCTTGCATATTCAGTCTAAGAGGAAAACGGGAAAGAAAGTATGAATTCATATAATTTTGATAAAGTTGAGTCTCATAAAACTATGATCAATTTCAAGGATGAATCAGTTTTTCACTGTTACAGAAAGTTAATGCCTGCATTCGGGCTCCCCCAGCTGGTATATAGAATGCACTGCAACTAGAAAGAAAAAAATTCACATTTTAATTATGGGTAAGGAAGGCCCTCCAGCCCATGCTGGCCCACTGATCCAGACCCTCATATCTGCACCCCTGCTGCAATGCATCACTGAAATGATTCTTAAATGATTGCAGGATCCATTCCATGTGTAGTTTGCTCTTTGCGTGAAGATATCAATCCTAAATTTGTCTCTTATTGGTTTGAACCTGTGTCCGACTCTCTCACTTTCGTTTGAAGTGGCATTTTGGAATTAACTTTTCCATACCCTTAATTACCCGGGGTAGGCGGTGGCGTAGTGGTATTATCACTGGACTAATAACCCAGAGACCCAGGGTATTTCTCTGGGGACATGGGTTCAAATCCCACCACAGCAGAAGGTGGAATTTGAATCTAATTAATAAATCTGGAATTAAAAAGCTAGTCTAATTAGATTAGAGATACAGCACTGAAACAGGCCCTTCGGCCCACCGAGTCTGTGCCGAACATCAACCACCCATTTATACTAATCCTACACTAATCCCATATTCCTACCAAACATCCCCACCTGTCCCTATATTTCCCTACCACCTACCTATACTAGTGACAATTTATAATGGCCAATTTACCTATCAACCTGCAAGTCTTTTGGCTTGTGGGAGGAAACCGGAGCACCCGGAGAAAACCCACGCAGACACAGGGAGAACTTGCAAACTCCACACAGGCAGTACCCGGAATCGAACCCAGGTCCCTGGAGCTATGAGGCTGCGGTGCTAACCACTGCGCCGCCATGAAACCATTGTCAATTGTTGTAAAAACCCATCTGGTTCACTAATGTCCTTTAGGGAAGGAAATCTGCTGTCCTTACCTGGTCTGGCCTACATGTGACTCCAGACCCACAGCAATGTGGTTAACTCTTACATGCCCTCTGAAATGACCTAGCAAGCCACTCAGTTATATCTAACTGCTACAAAGTCTATAAAAAGGAATGAAACTGGACGGACCACCCGGCATCGACCTAGGCACCGGAAACGACAACGGCAAACCCAGCCCTGTCGACCCTGCACAGTCCTCCTTACTAACATCTGGGGGCTTGTGCCAAAGTTGAGAGAGCTGTCCCACAGACTAGTCAAGCAACAGGCTGACATAGTCATACTCACGGAATCATACCTTACAGACAATGTCCCAGACACTGCCATCACCATCCCCGGGTATGTCCTGTCCCACCGGCAGGACAGACCCAGCAGAGGTGGTGGCAGAGTGGTATACAGTAGGGAGGAAGTTGCCCTGGGAGTCCTCAACATCGACTCCGGACCCCATGAAGTCTCATGGCATCAGGTCAAACATGGGCAAGGTAACCTCCTGCTGATTACCACCTACCGCCCTCCCTCAGCTGATGACTCCGTACTCCTCCATGTTGAACACCACTTGGAGGAAGCACTGAGGGTGGCAAGGGCACAAAATGTACTCTGGGTGGGGGACTTCAATGTCCATCACCAAGAGTGGCTCGGTAGCACCACTACTGACCGAGCTGGCTGAGTCCTAAAGAACATAGCTGCTAGACTGGGTCTGCGGCAGGTAGTGGGGGAACCAACACGAGGGAAAAACATACTTGACCTCGTCCTCACCAATCTGCCTGCCGCAGATGCTTCTGTCCATGACAGTATTGGTAGGAGTGACCACCGCACAGTCCTTGTGGAGACACAGTCCCGCCTTCACATTGAGGATACCGTCCATCGTGTTGTGTGGCACAATCACCGTGCTAAATGGGATAGATTTCGAACAGATCTAGCAATGCAAAACTGGGCATCGATGAGGCGCTGTGGGCCATCAGCAGCAGCAGAATTGTACTCAACCACAATCTGTAACCTCATGGCCCGGCATAACCCCCACTCTACCATTACCATCAAGCCAGCAGACCAACCCTGGTTCAATGAAGAGTGCAGGAGGGCATGCCAGGAGCAGCACCAGGCATACCTCAAAAAGAGGTGTCAACCTGGTGAAGCTACAACAATGGACTACTTGCATGCCAAACTGCGTAAGCAGCATGCGATAGACAGAGCTAAGTGATCCCATAACCAACGGATCAGATCTAAGCTCTGCAGTCCTGCCATATCCAGCCGTGAATGGTGGTGGACAATTAAACAACTAACTGGAGGAGGTGGCTCCACAAACATCCCCATCCTCAATGTTGGGGGAGCCCAGCACATCAGTGCGAAAGATAAGGCTGAAGCATTTGCAACAATCTTCAGCCAGAAGTGCCAAGTTGATGATCCATCTCGGCCTCCTCCTGAAATCCCCAGCATCACAGATACCAGACTTCAGCCAATTCGATTCACTCCGCGTGATATCAAGAAACGACTGAAGGCACTGGATACTGCAAAAGCTATGGGCCCTGACAATATTCCAGCAACAGTACTGAAGACTTGTGCTCCAGAACTTGCCGCGCCCCTAGCCAAGCTGTTCCAGTACAGCTACAACACTGGCATCTACCCTGCAATATGGACAATTGTCCAGGTATGTCCTGTACACAAAAAACAGGACAAGTCCAACGCAGCCAATTACTGCCCCATCAGCCTACTCTCAATCATCAGTAAAGTGATGGAAGGTGTCATCAACAGTGCCATCAAGCGGCACTTGCTGAGCAAGTGACGCTCAGTTTGGGTTCCGCCAGGGCCTCTCAGCTCCTGACCTCATCACAGCCTTGGTTCAAACATGGACAAAAGAGCTGAACTCAAGAGGTGAGGTGAGGTGAGAGTGACTGCCCTTGACATCAAGGCAGCATTTGACCGAGTATGGCATCAAGGAGCCCTAGCAAAACTGAGGTCAATGGGAATCAGGGGGAAAACCCTCCACTCGCTGGAGTCATACCTAGCGCAAAGGAAGATGGTTGTGGTTGTTGGAGGTCAATCATCTGAGCTCTAGGACATCACTGCAGGAGTTCCTCAGGGTAGTGTCCTAGGCCCAACCTTCTTCAGCTGCTTCATCAATGACCTTCCTTCAATCATAAGGTCAGAAGTGGGGATGTTCGCTGATGATTGCACAATGTTCAGCACCATTCGTGACTCCTCAGACACTGAAGCAGTTCGTGTAGAAATGCAGCAAGACCTGGACAATATCCAGGCTTGGGCTGATAAGTGGCAAGTAACATTCGCGCCACACAAGTGCCAGGCAATGACCATCTCCAACAAGAGAGAATCTAACTATCTCCCCTTGACATTCAATGGCATTACCATCACTGAATCCCCCACTATCAACATCCTAGGAGCTACCATTGACCAGAAACTGAACTGGAGTAGCCATATAAATACCGTGGCTACAAGAGCAGGTCACAGGCTAGGAATCCTGAGGCGAGTAACTCACCTCCTAACTCCCCAAAGCCTGTCCACCATCTACAAGGCACAAGTCAGGAGTGTGATGGAATACTCTCCACTTGCCTGGATGGGTGCAGCTCCAACAACACTCAAGAAGCTCGACAGAATCCAGGACCAAGCAGCCCGTTTGATTAGCACCCCATCCACAAATATTTACTCCCTCCACCACTGGCGCACAGTGGCAGCAGTGTGTACCATCTACAAGACGCACTGCAGCAATGCACCAAGGCTCCTTAGACAGCACCTTACAAACCCATGACCTCTACCAACTAGAAGGACAAGGGCAGTAAATACATGGTAACATCACCACCTGCAAGTTCCCATCCAAGTCACGCACCATCCTGACTTGGAACTATATCGCCGTTCCTTCACTGTCGCTGGGTCAAAATCCTGGAACTCCCTTCCGAACAGCACTGTGGGTGTACCTACCCCAAATGGAGTGCAGCGGTTCAAGAAGGCAGCTCACCACCACCTTCTCAAGGGCAATTAGGGATGGGCAATAAATGCTGGCCTAGCCAGTGACGCCCACATCCCATGAATGAATAAAAAAAAAATTTGTATCTCTCTATAAGGTCACCTCTCAGATAACTCTTTCACAGTCTGAAAACCCCAAGTTCTTTCAGCCAGTAAAAGACTTCAGGAGGATACAGACAGCTTAATGGAATGGGCACAGGTGGTGGGTACAATTTTTTTTTTTTTTAAACTTTGCTCCCCATCTCCAGTTACCCCTTGAGAAGGTGCTGGTCAGCCATCTTCTTGTACTGCTGCAGTGTGTGGCGAATGTACACCATGTTGTTAGGGAGGGAGTTCCACGATTTTGACCCAGCAACAATGAAGGGACGGTGACATAGTTCCAAATCAGGATTGTTATGTGACTTGGAGGTG
This sequence comes from Heterodontus francisci, assembly GCF_036365525.1. Lineage (NCBI taxonomy): Eukaryota > Metazoa > Chordata > Chondrichthyes > Heterodontiformes > Heterodontidae > Heterodontus > Heterodontus francisci. The sequence goes on from NC_090384.1 coordinate 104,887,554, forward strand.
CTGGTGTTCCCAGGCACCATAGGATGTGGACGTCACAGGTTTGGGAAGTGCTGTCGAGGAAGCCTTGGTGAGTTCCTGCAGGCCATCCAGTAGATGGTACTCCAGCTATAGTGGAGGGAGTGAGTTCCACACTTTGACCACCTTCATCTCACTCTATCAGCATATCCTTCTATTCCTTTCTCCCTCATGTACATATCTAGCTTCCTCATAAATGCGTCTATGCTATTTGCCTCAACTCCCTGTGGTAGTGAGTTCCACATTCTCACCACTCTCTGGGTAATGATGTCTCTCCTACATTCTCTATTGGATTTATTAGTGACTATCTTATAGTTGTGACCCTAGTTCTATTCTCACCTGCAAGTGGAAACAATTTCTCTATATCTACCCCTTCAAACCCTTTAATTCAAATGAATCTTTGCCTGACATTCAGGTTTGTAGCCTAACAATTCCTTTGAAAATCCTAAAAACCTCAATTAAATCACCCCTTAGCCTTCTATATTCCAGGGAATATAAATCTAGTTTAATTAATCTCTCTTCATAATCTAATCCTTGGAGGCCTGGTAACATTCTGGTGAATCTGTACTGCACTCTTTCCAAGGCTAGTTCAACAGTAAGTATCAAGTACACCAGAGAACTCTCAGCACTAGTCTGAAATAAATCTTGCTTTACACCAACACCTTTGCTGTAAGGTAAATGCAACCTTTATCTCAAAACAAAAGATTTGCACTCGGGTCTTAGCTCAGGTTTGGGTTTGTCAGGCCTGATCGGGTCACGAGAGGGAGGGAAGGATCCAGCCGAAGTAGAATGCAATTAACTTGCATAGCCCTTGGATGTGATGTTTGCATTGGCATTTCTAACTTTTCAGAACATATTTAACAGAGATGGGGATATAGAATCATGCAGCACAGAAGGAGGCCATTTGGCCAATCGTGTGCCAGCATTTTTTTTTTGGAAGAGCTGTCCCATAGTCCCACTCCGCCTGCTTTTTCCCCCACAGCCCTGCAAATTTTTTTCACCTCAGTTATATATCCATTTCCCTTTTGAAAATTGCTATTGTATCGGCTTCCATCGACCTTCCAGGCAGCGAATTGCAAACCACAACTTGCTGCATAAAAAATATCTCCACGTCTTCCCTCTTTTGCCAATTACCTTAAATCTGTGTCCTCTGGTTACAGAACCCATAGCCACTGGAAACAGTTTCTCCTCATGTACTCTATGTGGTGTCAGAAATGGAAATGGGGGGGGGGGGGGGGGGGCGTTGCAGCAGGGACACAGTTCGTTGAAACAACAAACAATGTGCAAATATATCTAAATCAGATAATGTTGGGGTCTGTAGAATCTTACAACACAGAAGGAGGCCATTGGGCCCACCAAGTCTTTGCCAGCTCTTTGAGAGAACTTTCAGTTTACTCCCACTCCTCCTGCTTTTTCCCCTACAGCCCTACACTTTTAGCCTTTTCAAGTATTTATCCAATTCCCTTTGAAAGTTGCTTATGAATTTGTTTCCACCACTTCCTCATGCTATGCATCGCAGATCACAACAACCCACTGTGTTTAAGAAAAAAAAAAACAAGCATACGCCTCATGCCCACTCTGGTTCTTTTGTAAATTATCCTCAATCTATGTCCTCTGGTTACCGACCTTCCTGCCAGCAGAAATGATGAATACAAATGAGGGTGGCCATTCAGCTTTGATGGTGGCAGGACAAGTTGAGACAGCTAAAACAAAATGTATGGGATCCTTGGCTTTATAAAAAGAGGAAGCGAACAAAAAACAAGGAAGTTAAGCTAAAAAATTCTGAACTTTGGTTAGGCTGGGGTACTGCGTCCAATCCTGGTCATCACACTTTAGGAAGGACGTCAAGGCCTTGCAGAGGGTGTAGAGGACAATTACTAGAATGGTACCAGGGATGAGGGACCACAGTTATGTGGAGGGACTGGAGAAGCTGGGATTGTTCTCGTTCGAAGGTTAAGGGGAGATTCAATAGAGGTGTTCAAAATCATGAGAGGTTTTGATAGGAGTAAATAACGAAAAACTGTTTCCATTGGCAGGAGGATCGATAAACAGAGGACACAGATTCAAAATAATTTGCAAAAGAACCAGAAGGGAGATGAATTTTTTTTTTTACAATGCGAGTTGTTGTGATCTGGAATGTCCTGCTTGAAAGTGTTGAATCTGCTTCCATCACCCTAACTTTCAAAAGGGAGTTGGATAAATACTTGAAGGGGAAAACTTTGCAGGGCTATGGGGAAAGAGCGGGGAAAGTGGGACTAATTGGAAAACTCTACCAAAGTGCTGGCACAGGCACGACGGGCTGAATTATTGTTTGTAAAGCTGTCACATGGTTCAAGTTTATCACCTTGGTAACACATTAACAAATCTGAAAAACACAAGCAAGGTTTATTTGTCCAAAGTTGTCTCATCTTGAACAAACTCACCTCTACTTTTTCAACTACTTGTTTTCCAAATGAGCAAACCTTGGTTGAGCAAGTGATTGTCATGTTTTCTGAGCTCTCATATTGACTAGTGACTCCGTAAAATGCTCCTGCATCATCCTGAATATTGCAATTCAGGTCAGCCTGTGGGACACATCAAAAGAAGAGAATTAAATCACAACACAAAAAAAAAAGTTTCAAAACAGAGAGGAAAAAAACAGCTAAGTTTCTGAAAAGAAAAAGACTTGCATTTACATATAGCCTTTCACAACCATTGGATGTCCCAAAGAGCTTTACAGTTAATGAAGTATTTTTGAAGGGTAGTTACTGTTGTAACGTAGGAATTGAAGCAGCCAATTTACACACAGCAAGCTCCCACAGGAGCAATGTGATAACAATCAGATAATCTATTTTTGCGATGTTGGTTAAGGGATAAATATTGGCCCAGGGCGAACTACCCTGCTCTTCCTTGAAATAGTACCAAGGAACCTTTTACATCCATTGAGAGGGCAGACGGAGCCTGGGTTTAATATCTCATCTGAAAGGCTTCAATTCCAACAGTGCAGACTCCCTCAGTACTATCTGGATTATCAGCCTTGATCTTTCTGTTCAAGTCTCTGCAGTGGGACTTGAACCTATATATAGCCTTCTGACTCAGAGGTGAGAGAGCTACCCACTAAGCCACAGCCAACAATCTCCTGCAATATTTAGAGTTAACCTGACCTGGTGATGCAGGCTGAGGGACATTACACATGACACTGAAGGAGAGCTGCTCTTTTTCAAACAGTGATCTTTTATAGCCAACTGAACAGACTGAAGGGAAATTGATTAGATATAGAGAGGTGCTCTGACCAAAACTGGGACACAAATAGCAGACAATAGTGTTATTAACAAGAGCTATAAGTTGAACCACCCTCTCAGGGCAACTAGCAATTGACAATAAATACCAGACTTGCCAGCAACACCCACATCCAACGAACATAGAATCAGAATCAAAGAATTGCACAGCACAGAGAGAGGCCATTTGGCCTGTTGAGTCTGCGCCAGTCCTTTTGAACAGCAATTCAGTTAGTCCCACTCCCTTGCTCTTTCCCTATATCCCTCCAATCTTTTTCCTCCAAGTACATAATTCTCCTTTGTCTAGAAAAAGATGACTTGAGGGGTGATAGGGGTCTTTAAGATTATAAAGTAGTTTGATAGGGTGGACATAAAGATGTTTAGAGTTGGGTCAGAAGTGTCACTGGTGGTTCAGTGGGTAGCACTTTTGCCTCTGAGTAACAAGGTTCCAGGTTCAAGTCCCACTCCAGTACTTGAGCATATAAATCAATACTGAGGGAGTGCTGCGCTGTCAGAGATGCCGTCTTTCGGATGAGACATTAAACTGAGGCCCCATCAGCCTTCTCAGGTACATGCAAAAGATTACTTTGAGGAAGAGCAGTCCTGGCCAATATTTATCCCTTAATTATCATAAAAAATGATTATCTGGTGATAATCACATTGCTGCTTGTGGGAGCTTGCTGTGCGCAAATGGGCTGTCACGTTTCCTACATTATAACAGTGACTCCAGAAAGTACGTCAATGGCTGTAAAGCGCTTTGAGACGTCTGGTGGTTATGAAAAGTGCTATATAAATTCAAGTGTTTCTTTTTTTTTCTTTTTGTGGGGGTGTCCAAGTCTAGGGGGGCCATAAACTTAAGAAATCACTAATCCAACAAGGAATTTTGGCGAAACATCTTTACCCAGTGAGTGGTGAGAATGTGGAACTCGCTACCACAGGGAGTGGTTGAGGTGAATCGTATAGATGCATCTAAAGGGAAGCCAAAGAAACACATGAGGGAGAAAGGAATAGAAAGATATGCTGATAGTTTTAGGAACATAGCAACAGGAGGAGGCGATTCAGCCTTTGAGCCTGTTCCACTATTCAATGAGATCATGGCTGATCGATATCCTGATTCCATCCACATGCCTTGGCTCAACATCCTTTATTATCCTTGACCCGCAAAAATCTATTGATCACATTAAAAATTATAACTGGCAGATACTGCTTTTTGTGGTATACGTCTTTCATGTGAAGAAGCATTTAACTTCATTCCTGAATGGCCTGGCTCTGATATTCAGGTTTTGTTCACTTGTCCCAGATAGCCACCACCAGAAGAAAAGGTTTCCCTCTATCTACCCTATCAATTCCTTTTTTGAAGAGGGGTGGGAAGAGGATTTTGTGCTGTATATTCTATGTAATATGTAAAACAAATGTAGCTTGACTGTTCTGCGCTGCTCTGAGGGAGTGCCGCAATGTCAGAGACACTAAACACTGTCTGCTCTTGGTAAATGAGTTGAATGTTGAAGTTTCCTAAACACAGTTCCAGAATGGAGTTCTCCTGGTGTCTTGGCAAATAATTATTCCTCAAGCATAGGAACAGGAAGAGGTCATTCAGCCCATCAAGCCTGTTCGGCCATTCAACGTGACTATGGCTGACCTGTCTCTTAACTCCATGGGCTGCATTTTACATTTCCACTGATTTACGTAAACAATGTCCGTCCCCGGCAATAGAGTCTGCAGCCTTTGTGCAGGTGCTGATGCCATTTTTAAAGGGCTTTGAGCCCTTCCATTCAATTTAAATTTTTAAAGGTAAATGCAATAAAAAAAAATTTAGATCCATTTATATTGCCTCTTCTCCCCCACCCCCCAATAACCATAAAATTACTTGACCTCTCCCCCCCCGCAACCAAAACACTTCCCCAGCCCACCTGACCTTCCCCCCCCACCCCCCACAATGTTCATGAACTTTAATCTTTACCCCTTTCCACCATCCCTTACACCAATGAAATCACTCTGATGCTGCTCTCCCCACTGCACTGAAAAACTTACCTGCTCCCCCCTCCCTACCAGCGTTCCACCTCGGATCCCAAGATGGGGATCCGAAGGCACGGGAGTTTTGGCCACCGCCACAAATATCGCTCCAGAATGGACGGCGGGAGTGCAACGGTGATTAATTCAGGTATGTAAATTATTTTACATATGTAAATTGGGCTCCTGGTGCCTAGTGGCGGGGGGTGCACCAAGAGGCCTCGCCACTGCCGGCAATATGGGGCCAGGCCTTCCCGGCATCAAGGTCCGTGGCGGGCCTCTTCTGGAGGCATTTTCCGCTTACACCTCCCCACCATGACCTCCGACGTCAGGGGTCTGTAAAATTCAGCCTCATCTCTCTGTTTTGGCTCCACAATCCCTTAATACCCTTGTCTAGCAAAAGAATAAGCAACATCAATATACATTCCTCTCATTTACAGGTTGTGGGACCTCGTTATGTACCACTTGGCAGATTCACCTGTTTACTCAACTACAGTGATTAGATTTAAAAGATAATTCATTGGTCGCGAAGTGCTTTGGGGCATCTTGGTCCAGCAACCTACAAATTTAAAATTACCATCCTTGTGTTCAAATCCCTCCATGACTTCGCCCTCTTACTTTCTCTACAACCTCATGCAATCCCATATCCCTCCGAGAAATCTGTGTTCCTCTAACTATGGGCTCTTATCCATCCTCCCTTCACCCCACCATTGGCGGCTGTGCCTTCAGCTGCCAAGCCCCTAAATTCTGGAATCCCCTCTCCAAATCTCTCTACCTTTAACTCCTCCTATAAAACACTCCTTAAAACATACCAAGCTTTTGGTCACCTGTCTTAATTTTTCCTTACGTGGCTTGGTGTCAAATTTTCTCTGATAACTGTTGCTGTGAAGCGCCTTGGCATGTTTTATTACGTTAGAGACGCTATATAAATGCAAGATGTTATTAGCTTTTAGAGTCATAGAGTCATACAGCACAGAAACAGGCCCTTCGGCCCATCATGTCTGTGCCGGCCATCCAGCACCCAACTATTCTAATCCCACATTCCTGCACTTGGCCCGCAGCCTTGTATGCTATGGCATTTCAAGTGCTCACCTAAATACTTCTTCAATGTTGAGACGGTTCCTGCGTCTACCACCTCTTCAGGCAGTGCGTTCCAGATTCCAACCACACACTTCCTGCCCCTTACCTTAAATCTATGCCCCCTGGTTATTGACCTGTCCGCTAAGGGAAAAAGTTTCTTCCTATCTAACTTATCAATGCCCCTCAATCATGTCCCCCCTCAGCCTTCTCTGCTCCAAGGAAAACAACCCTAGCCTCTTAAGTCTGTCTTCATAGCTGAAATGCTCCAGCCCAGGCAACATCCTGGTGAATCTGCTCTGCACGCTCTCCAGTGCAATCACATCCTTCCTATAGTGTGGCAACCAGAACTATACACAGTACTCCAGCTGTGGCCTAACTAGCGCTTTATGCAGTTCCATCATAACCTCCCTGCTCTTATATTCAATGCCTCGGCTAATAAAGGCAAGTATCCCATAGGCATTCCTAACCACCTTATCTACCTGTGCTGCTGCCTTCAGCAATCTAAGGACACATACACCAAGGTCCTTCTGACCCTCTGTACTTTCTACGGTCCTACCATCATTGTATATTCCCTTGCCTTGTTTGTCCTCCCAAAATGCATCACCTTACACTTTTCAGGATTAAATTCCATTTGCCACTGCTCTGCCCATCTTACCAGCCCATCTATATCGTCCTGTAATCTAAGCTCCTCACTATTTACAACATCACCAATTTTCGTGTCATCTGCAAACTTACTGATCATACCTCCTATATTCACGTCTAAATCATTAATGTACACTACCAACAGCAAGGGTCCCAGCACTGACACCTGTGGTACACCACTGGTCACAGGCTTCCAATCGCAAAAACAGCCCTCAACCACTATCCTCTGCCTCCTACCACTAAGCCAATTTTGGATCCAATTTGCCAAATGACCCTGTATCCCATGTGCTCTTACCTTCTTAACCAATCTCCCATGCGGGACCTTATCAAAAGCCTTATTGAAATCCATGTATACTACATCTACTGCTTTACCCTCATCGACACATCTAGTCACGGCCTTGAAAAATTCAATCATGTTAGTTAAACACGATCTCCCCGACAAAGCCATGCTGACTATCCCTGATTAATCCCTGCCTCTCCAAGTGGAGATTAATCCTGCCCCTCCGAATCTTTTCCAATAGTTTCCCTACCACTGATGTTAGACTCACCGGCCTGTAATTACCTGTTTTATCCCTGCTACCCTTCGTGAACAATGGTACCACATTCGCTGTTTTCCAGTTTTCTGGTACCTCTCCTGTGGCCAAAGAGGATTTGAAAATTTGTGTCAAAGCCCCTGCTATCTCCTCCCTTGCCTCACATAACAGCCTGGGATACATCTCATCTGGGGCTGAGGATTTATCCACTTTTAAGCCCGTTAAAACAGCTAATACTTCCTCCCTTTCAATGTTAATATGTTCAAGTACATCACAATCCCCCTCCCTGATCTCTACACCTACATCGTCCTTCTCCATAGCGAACATCGATGAAAAGTAATCATTTAAAACCTTACCTATGTCCTCCGGCTCCACACAAAGATTGCCACGTTGGTCCCTACTCTTTCCCTGGTTATCCTCTTACCCTTAATATACTTATAAAACGCCTTGGGATTTTCCTTTATCTTGCCCAGTGTTTTTTTCATGTCCCTTCTTCGCTCTCCTAATTACTATTTTAAGTGCCACCCTACACGTTCTATACTCCTCTAGTGCCTCTGCTGTTTTCAGCACCCGGGGTCTGCTGTAAGCCTCCTTTTTTTCCTGATCCAATCCACTACATCCCTTGACATCCAGGGTTCCCTGGACTTGTTGGTCCTACCCTCCACCTTAACATGTTGGCTCTGAACTCTCACTATTTCGTCTTTGAATGACTCCCACTGATGTGATGTAGACTTTCCTACAAGTAGCTGCTCCCAGTCCACTTTGGCCAGACTCTGTTTTATCATATTGAAATCGGCCTTCCCCCAATTCCTGAAGCTAATTCTGCATCTGTAACAATTTGTGATGCTGCTGCTTGAGATACTTTGAGTTCGATAGACAAAGAACATACATATCGATGGAATGACATCAGTTTGAGATATTATTCTTTTTTTTTTAATTGTTTATATATTATTCTGGCAATTGCCCAGGCTAAAAAAAAAAAATTATACAAATGTTTGTTCGGATGTTGCTTGGCTATTCTGCTCACTATAGCAAATGAAACTGTAACCCAAGGGAGAAATAAAGGTCAGATTGCCAGTGTCTTAATTTTCTGACTGTAATTGCTTTCAGCTGTAGTACAATTACTTTTGGAAGGCTGTCACATACCGTACACTTCCGCTGCCCACAATAGCCAACACGGATGCTGTTTGACCTAGTTAGGCTTTTGTAACGAATCTACTGGAGATTTTACTGACAAATTATGAATGTCGGACATTCAAAGGAAATACGCAATTTGCCATTAATTACACGACAGCTCACAGGATTAGCAATGGGGCGGCATTAGGAAAAACAAATATGATGGAAAAGCTGCAGAGGAATCACACCAACGACCTTTGCCAAACTGAATAATGAAATTCAAACACCCAGCCCTGTTTGGAAACCAAGCCAGCCTAAACAAAGCAAATGCAAAGTATAGCGCTGTATTGGATTTTTTCCCACAAGTGTAAGGTCCTATATTTCTCGTTCTTACTCCTGCTCTCCTGGAAACAAGAGATTTTTAATGCTGGGAATCGTTCCATAGAAACCAACATTCCTCTGGGTATTAATTCTTCAGCATGCTTGCCTCCGAGTCAAAAGTCATGGGTTCAATTCCCACTCCAGAGACTTGAGTCCCAGAATCTGCACACCTCCAATTCGGACACTCTTGCGCAATCCCCACTTTCTTCGCCCCACCATCAGCAGCTATGCTTTCAGATGTCAAGACCCTAAGCTCTGGAATTGCCTCCCCAAATCTCTCTCCCTTTAAGATGCTCCTTAATACCTCTTTCTCTGACCACGCATTTGGTCACCTGTCCTAGTATCTCCTTACGTGCCTCAGTTTCAAATTTTGTCCAATTACAACAATATACAGCATCTTTACACAGTAACATTCCCCAAGATGCTTCACTGGAGCAATGATCAAACATAACAAGGCACATAAGCAGATATTCGGACAGATGACTAAAAGCTTGGTTAAATAGGTAGATTTTAACAAGCGTCTTAAAGGAGAGACAGGTAGAGAGGTGGGGAGATTTAGGGAAGGAATTCAAGAGCTTAGGGCCCAGGCAGCTGAAAAGACGGCCATCACTGGTACAGCGATTAAAATCGGGGACGTGCAAGAGGCCAGAACTGGAGGAGAGCAGAGGTCTCGAAGGGTTGGAGGGCTAGTGGAGATTACAGAGATAGGGAGGGGAGGAGCCAGGGAAGGAACTGAATTTTAAAACTGAGACATTGCCAGACTGGGAGCCAATGAAGGTCAGCAAGCAGAGGAGTGATGGGTGAACTGGACTTGGTGCAAGTTAACATATGGACAGCAGAGTTTTGGATGAGATCAAGTGTATGTAAGGTGGGAGATGGGAGGCCAGCCAGGAGAGCACTGGAATAGTCAATTCTAGAGGTAACAAAGGTATGAATTACATTCCAGTATAATTAGGACATTTCTATTGCGGTGTTCACAGGATGCAGTGCCGAGAAGGGTGGCGAAAGCAGATTCAAATAGGAATTGGATATATACTTTAAAAAGGAAAGATTTGCAGGGCTATGGGAAAAGCGCAGGGAAGTGGTTCTATTTGAATATCTCTTTTAGAGTGCCAGCACAGGTTTGATGGGCTGAATGGCCCTCTTCTGTGCGAAATGATCATATGGGGCGTTGCTGGCAAGCTCACATTTATGGTCCATCCCTAGTTTCCCTGAGAAGTTCGTGTTGGGCCTTTTTGAACAAACGAGTGGCTTGTTAGGCAACCTCAGAAGGCATTAAAAGCCAATCATGTTATGAGAGACTGCAGTCGTTTGTAGGCCAGTCTTTGCCATGTTGCTACTGGATATTGCCAAGCACAGAAGAAGTCAAATCTGAGGCGAGCTCTCATTGATCGCAGTTACGCACATCCCCGGACACAGTCAATGTCACTTAATCTTACCCAAGTTGTTTGCTGTTCTTATTGGCCATGGATAGCAAGTGGTCCTGTGTTTACCTTCTCAAAATGCTAAACACAAGAAATAAATGGATGAATCCATTACCGAACATGCTGCAACTGGAGGTGAACAAATACCTAAATGCATTTTGGAGTTTCTATTTTCGCTTCGATATTGAATTCAACTGCCTAGACCTTAAGGACTAGAATTCCTTCCCTGAACCTTCCTGTCTGTCTCTCTATCTCTCTCTTCAAGTTGCTCGTTCAAATCAATTCATTGCCTACGCTTTTGGTTAATTGTCCTAATATATTTTTATGCCACTTGGTGTCAATCTTTGCTTGATAATCACTTCTGTGAAGCACCTTGGGACATTTTTACTGTGTTAAAGATGCTATATTAATGCATGTTGTTGTTTTACACAGATGGTTGTAGGCTGTGAAATGCATGACCGGTGTTAATGATTGAAACAGTGATCATGTTAATTTTGAAGAACAGATTATAAAGGAAAGGGGATGATGAGATATGGGTAAAGAGTGGGCACATGAATCAGGATATTGCTCATGTGGAGGATAAACACCAAAATGGAATGTGTGATCTGAATGGCCTAATTCTGCTAATAACTTGTATGTAACGCTCATGCTATATGATTAACATTCATGATACAGTAGTGTCTATTTATATCCAAGTTTTAACACTCCAGCCCATCAGTGGCAAAACATCCTTACGACAAATACAATGGGTTCTTTCTCCCTCCTGTCCTGCAGTCTGAAATTTACAAACATCTTGCAATCTGTAAACTTTGCTCACAAAAGCAATTCAGCTCTGTCTGACCTATGTTGAGGCAGATCGACCTGCCCTGGGCGCTGCACCTTAACAGAGGATTTATTGGTCTTGGAAGGTGTGCAGCACAGATTCACCAGAAATGTTTCCAGGGCTCCAAGGGTCAGATTGTGAGGAGAGATTACATAAACTAGGAATTTAGAAAGTTATGGGGGTGATTTAATTGACGTTTTGGGGATTTTGAAATGAATTGATTGGGTAGATAGAAACTTTTTTTCTGCTGGTGGGGGAGTCAAGGACAAGGGGAGGTAACTTTAAAATCAGAGCCAGACCATTCTAGAGAGAAGTTAGGAAACATTTCTTCATGCAAGAAGTGTGAAATACTCTCCCATAAAAACGAGGAGAAGGTAGCTCAATTAATAACTGTAAATTTGATAGATTCTTGCTAGACAAAGATATAAAAGGATATGGAGCCAAGGCAGCTGGATGGAGTTAAGATAGAGATCAGCCATGAGCTCAATGGATGGTGGAACAGACTCAAGTGGCTCACTGGCCTTCTCTTGTTCCTAAGTTCCCAGGAGGAGGCCATGAAACAACTTGAGCCTTTTCCGTCATTCAATTAGATCAAGGCTAATCAGTCTCTTCACTCCATCGACCTGCCTTGGTTATGCAACTGTTGATATTCTTACCTAACAAAAATCAATCCATCTCAGTTTTGACACTTTCAATTGACTCCCATCCTCAACTGTTATTTTGCAGGAGAATTTCCAGATTTCACTACCCTTTGTCTGGAGAACTGCTTCTTGGCATCTCAACAGCCTAGTCCAAATGTTAAGGTTATGCTCCCTTGTTCTGGACTCCACACCGCCCCTCCCCATACACCCCCCCCCAACAACTACAGGAAATAGTTTCTCTCTCTTCTCCCTACCTTATCAACTCCATTAATCATCTTCAACACTTCAATTAGATCAACTCAATCTGCTGAAGCAGTGCGCGCACAATCGCCCACTGCAGAATCTTTGACCAAGACATCATCTCTGCTGCATGGAAATTGGAATTTGCAGATTTTCCTCCAAAAAGCTGACACATCAACCCAGAAAAACAAGAAAGCTCTTCAGTCTTCAGCAAGCCATCCAAACCTGCACTATTGATCACCAATTAGTCTACCTAGTCCAGTAAGGTGATCGCCTGAAAGATGAAGGAGCGAGGTCGCTGCTCCCGAGCCGGCGGGGAACTCCGTTGTCCGTCCAGAGTGTCGAGCGTGAAGGGCGGTGCGGCCATGCCGGGCTCCAGGGAGGAGGCCGCTCTGAGTGAGTGAGGATCACTAGTGGACAATGGTGGGAGCTGATGAAATGTTTTATTACCTCCACCACCTTCCCCCCACCCCCCACTCCCCCCCTCCCAGCTCGCCCCCCTTGCACCCCCCCACCCCCTCGCACCCCCTTCCCAGCTCCCCCCTTGCACACCCATCCCCTGCACCCCTTACCCTACCCCCCTGCAGCTCCCCCTCGCACCCCCTTCCCACTGCACCCCTCCCCCCCCACACTCCCTTCCATCCCGCACCCCCCTCCCCCCACCGGCATCCACCTAACGCTGAGCAGGGGCCCCAACAATCCCACTGCCTTGTGGGCATCTCGGGAGAGACCAAGGCTAAGGGAGTAAACACTAACAGAAAATCCGGAGTGGAACCTCGAAGGCGGTCATGTGTCACCTTTGGCATATTTCCGGCAGTTCCTACAGCCATACCGGTGCCAAACGTCGTGCTCTGCACTCCTTTGGACCCCATCAGAAAGGCCAAGAGGGGGTTTTGACGCTTGGGCAACTCACAACCTCCATACATCCAACCAGGCATGCACCATGGAGAGGTCACTCCATAGTCGCCTCACATCGACCAAAACAACACAGAAGGCAGCAGTTATGGGTTATAAGTCCAGCTCAATTGGCTGGAGATTGGGCGCGACGGGTTGCCTTTGTCGGTGGGAGAGGTCATCACATTTCACTGGACAGCTACCGCCCACTTCAAACTGGGGCAGCCCCCTGTCAGTAAGGTTCTGTCCTGCCACAGTCCACCTGCTTCAATGGGTGCTTGGAGCTCAGGGTCATTGCCCGACAAGTGGACTGCAACACTGCACCAAACAGCACGACAAAAAAAGGAAAGAAGGTACCAGCTCTTCATTTTGCAAGCTGGAACACCAGAACTGTGTGTCCTGGCCTGTCAGAAGACCTTATACAAATCAACGATTCTCGGAAGACCGCCATCATTAATAACGAGCTCAGTAGACTCAATGTGGACATTGCAGCACTTCAGGAGACATGCCTCCCTGCGAGCGGATCTCTAAGAGAGCAAGACTACACCTTCTTCTGGCAGGGTAGGGATCCTGAAGAACCAAGACAGCATGGAGTGGGCTTCACCATCAGAAACTCTTTGCTCAGCATGATCGAGCCACCCTCAAATGGCTCAGAACGCATACTGTCCATCCGACTGTTCACCGCCTTTGGTCCAGTACACCGACTCAGCATCTATGCTCCAACACTGGTGGCACAGTGGTGCAGTGGTTAGCACCGCAGCCTCACAGCTCCAGTGACCCGGGTTCAATTCTGGGTACTGCCTGTGTGGAGTTTGCAAGTTCTCCCTGTGTCTGCGTGGGTTTCCTCCCACAGCCAAAAGACTTGCAGGTTGATAGGTAAATTGGCCATTATAAATTGCCCTTAGCATAGGTAGGTGGTAGGGGAATGTAGGGACAGGTGGTAGGAATATGGGATTAGTGTAGGATTAGTACAAATGGGTGGTTAATGGTTGGCACAGACTCGGTGGGCCGAAGGGCCTGTTTCAGTGCTGTATCTCTAAATAAATAAAAAAATAAAAATAAATAAAACACTCTGCTCCCCACCCGAAGTTAAAGACCAGTTCTATGAGGAACTCCATAATATCATTAGTAGCGTCCCCAATACCGAACATCTGTTCCTGCTGGGGGACTTTAATGCCAGGGTTGGGGCCGACCATGACTCATGGCCCTCCTGCCTGGGGCGCTATGGCATAGGAAGGATGAATGAGAATGGACAGAGACTGCTGGAGTTGTGTACTTTTCATAACCTCTGCATCACCAACTCATTCTTTCACACTAAACCCTGTCACCAGGTTTCTTGGAGGCACCCAAGATCGCATCGTTGGCACCAGCTGGACCTCATCACAAGGCGAGCCTCTTTAAACAGTGTTCAAATCACACGCAGCTTCCACAGTGCGGACTGCGACACCAACCACTCCCTGGTGTGCAGCAAAGTTAGACTCAAACCAAAGAAGCTGCATCACTCCAAGCAGAAGGGCCGCCCGCGCATCAACACTAGCAGAATTTCTCATCCACAGCTGTTACATAAGTTTCTCAATTCACTTGAAAAAGCCCTTCAAAACACTCCTAGAGGGGATGCAGAGACCAAGTGGGCCCACATCAGAGACGCCATCTATGACTCAGCAATGACCACCTATGGCAAACGTGTGAAGTGGAATGCAGACTGGTTTCAATCTCACTTTGAAGAGCTGGAACCTGTCCTAGCTGCTAAGTGCAGTGCACTGCTGAACTACAAGAAGGCCCCCAGCGAGTTAACATCCGTAGCACTTAATGCAGCCAGAAGCATTGCACAAAGAACAGCCAGGCGCTGTGCAAATGACTACTGGCAACACCTATGCAGTCATATTCAGCTGGCCTCTGACATCAGAAACATCAGAGGAATGTATGATGGCATTAAGAGAGCTTTTGGGCCAACCATCAAGAAGATCGCCCCCCTCAAATCTAAATCAGGGGACACAATTACTGACCAATGCAAGCAAATGGACCGCTGGGTGCAGCACTACCCAGAACTGTACTCCAGGGAAAATGTTGTCACTGATACCGCCCTCAATGCAGCCCAGTCTCTACCAGTCATGGATGAACTGGACGAACAGCCAACAAAATCAGAACTCAGTGATGCCATTGATTCTCTAGCCAGCGGAAAGCCCCTGGGAAGGACGGCATTACCCCTCAAATAATCAAGAGTGCCAAGCCTGCTATAGTTTCAGCACTGTATGAACTGCTTTGCCTGTGCTGGGACAAGGGAGCAGTACCACAGGACATGCGCGATGCCAATATCATCACCCTCTATAAGAACAAGGGTGACTGCAACAACTACCATGGAATCTCCCTGCTCAGCATAATGGGGAAAGTCTTCGCTCGAGTCACTTTTAACAGGCTCCAGAAGCTGGCTGAGTGTGTCTACCGTGAGGCACAGTGTGGCTTTCGAGCAGAGAGATCCACCATTGACATGCTGTTCTCCCTTCGCCAGCTACAGGAGAAATGTCATGAACAACAGATGCCCCTCTACGTTGCTTTCATTGATCTCACCAAAGCCTTTGACCTCGTCAGCAGACGTGGTCTCTTCAGACTACTACAAAAGATCGGATGTCCACCAAAGCTACTAAGTATCATCACCTCATTCCATGACAATATGAAAGGCACAATTCAGCATAGCGGCGCCTCATCAGACCCCTTTCCTATCCTGAGTGGCATGAAATAGGGCTGTGTTCTCGCACCTACACTGTTTGGGATCTTCTTCTCCCTGCTGCTCTCACATGCGTTCAAGTCTTCAGAAGAAGAAATTTTCCTCCACACAAGATCAGGTGGCAGGTAGTTCAACCTTGCCCGTCTTAGAGCGAAGACCAAAGTACGGAAAGTCCTCATCAGGGAACTCCTCTTCACTGACGATGCTGACATCTCACACTGCAGAGACTCATCGACAGGATTGCGGCTGCCTGCAACGAATTTGGCCTAACCATCAGCCTCAAGAAAATGAACATCATGGGACAGGACGTCAGAAATGCTCCATCCATCAATATCGGCGACCACGCTCTGGAAGTGGTTCAAGAGTTCACCTACCTAGGCTCAACTATCACCAGCAACCTGTCTCTCGATGCAGAAATCGACAAGCGCATGGGAAAGGCTTCCACTGCTATGTCTAGACTGGCCAAGAGAGTGTGGGAAAATGGCGCATTGACACTGAACACAAAAGTCCGAGTGTATCAAGCCTGTGTCCTCATTACCTTGCTCTGCGGCAGCGAGGCCTGGACAACGTACGTCAGCCAACAGCGACGTCTCAATTCATTCCATCTTTGCTGCCTCCACAGAATCCTTGGCATCAGGACCATATCTCCAACACAGAAGTCCTCAAGGCGGCCAACATCCCCAGCATATACACCCCACTGAGCCAGCAGCGCTTGAGATGGCTTGGCCATGTGAGCCGCATGGAAGATGGCAGGATCCCCAAGGACACATTGTACAGCGAGCTCGTCACTGGTGTCAGACCCACCGGCCGTCCATGTCTCCGCTTTAAAGACATCTGCAAATGCGACATGAAGTCCTGTGACGTTGATCACAAGTCGTGGGAGTCAGTTGCCAGCGATCGCCAGAGCTGGCGGGCAGCCATAAAGGCGGGGCTAAACAGTGACGAGTTGAAGAGACTTAGCTGTTGGCAGGAAAAAAGACAGAAGCGCAAGGGGAGAGTCAACTATGTAACAGCCCCGACAACCAATTTTATCTGCAGTGCCTGTGGAAGAGTCTGTCACTCTAGAATTGGCCTTTATAGCCACTCCAGGCGCTGCTTCACAAACCACTGACCACCCATGGTCTCTCGAGACAGGAGGCCAAAGAAGAAAGAAGCATCTTGAATACTTGATGGAATACAAGCCTAGTCTGTGCAATGTGTCCTCATAATTTAACCCTTTATCTGGTATTATTCCAGCGAATCTGTATGGCTGGAGAAGATTGGGCCCTCAATTAAGTTGCAAGTTCATTTTATTCAAACTATTCTAACCTTGGTCTATTCCGAATCGACTGCAGCAATGAAAAGATCAATTCCCTGTCAACGAACAATTTTTATTTACTTTGGATATTCTTTGCAAAAAACACTTTACGTAAAATTTTACGTCTGAGTGGTTCATATTAGTGAAACATAACTCATGTGCTCTCCTGCCTGATGATACGATTAGGTCACGTGGGTTAACTGCAACTCCCTGTACCAGTAAATACCAATTTTATTAACCGGAACGATCACAAGCCAAGCAATGGACCATGTAAGGTAACTTTCCAAATGTCAGCAAAATTGTAGCTTTTTGTATACGTAAGCAGTTTTACCAGACACTATATTCAATAAACAGATGCTGACATTATGATAGAGTAGAAAATTGTTTGTAAGTTTAAAGGACAAGGACAATGGTTGCTGGTATAAATGTAACCAAAGTCCATTCAGAGTAATGGGATTGGGGAGTTAAACCTTGGTGCACTGAGTTAATATTTACGCCCCAAAATGCCCAAATATCCAGCCCTTAACTCACCCCATGCCACTGCTAAATGTTGCATCCTCACCCAAACACCCTTCAAACAAACTTCAACTCACCCAAAACCCTATCATTCACATCCTGGTCATCCATTGCCCCACTGCATAGCAACCTCCAAAGAGTCCTCCAAAATCCCCATTTACAAATCCTCGTCCCACCCCACCCCTCTGCAGCCTCCTCCCACTCTACATAGAATTACACAGAACGTACAGTACAGAGACAGGCCATTTAGCCCAACAGGTCTATACTCCACATGAGCCTCCTATCACTTTACTTCATCTAATCCTATTAACATATCCTATTTCTTTCTCTCTCATGTGCTTATCTAGCTCCCCCTTAAATACATCTACGCTACAATACGTTACATTTAAATGTATGTGTCATGCTTTAATTATTGCAAAAATTATATACTCGAGGTATAAACTGAAGAGTTGATAGTTAATGAAGCACAGCTGTCCTTGATTATATCAGCTATCTAACACAAGTATAACTGTCATCTGAAAAGTATGCAGTACTTCACCCATAAAATATAATCTACCAATTAACCCCCATACCTCATATTTCCTATATCATCGTCTTCTATTTAGTTTCTATATAACTTGTGTATCTTCACCAAGATGCATTTCTCTCATTAGGGCCAACAGTTAACAAAGTACAACATGGTACAACTACCTCCAAGAACATGAACCAATACTGCAGCACTCAAAACTGCTAACTCAAGATAAGCCTGCTAACCTACATCTCCCACTCTTGGAAATCTGGCCAATAGTGGCCCCTAAGCCAGTCTATCATTGCTGTTAAAGCCATCAGTCATTGGGAATTGTCTTCCTAAACCCAGTAGTCTTGCTCCAATTCTCTGCAACATCAAAACATCTCCTTAAAACCTAGTTCTATGTTTGCCTCCTCCTCCTCTAACCTTTGCTGGATGCCCACTCTGTCCCACAATGCATTCAGACGTGTTGAAAGGGTTATGTCATGCACCCCTTTCTACAATGACACAGTGAGCAGACAATGGTCCTCCACTCGCACACAAACTACATGAAACACAACGACTTGCATTTATAAAGTTCCTCCAACATAGGAAAACAACCCAAAAGCATTTTGCAGGAGTGTTATCAAATGAAACTTGATGCTGAGCCACAGAGGGAGATACAAGCACGGGTGACTTAAAAACTCATTCAAATAAAAAAGATTGAGAAAAAGATTGAAGACAGATGTAGGTCCTTTACAGTCAGAAACAGGGGAATTTATTATGGGGAACAAAGAAATGGCTGACCAGCTAAATGCATACTTTGGTTCCGTCTTTGCAAAGGAGGACACAAATATCATACCAGAAATGTTGGGGAACACAGGGCTTAGTGAGAAAGAGGAACTTAAGGAAATCAGTATTAGAAGAGAAATGGCGTTGGGGAAATTGATGGGATTGAAGGCTGATAAATCCCCAGGGCCTGATGGTATGCATCCCAGAGTACTTAAGGAAGTGGCCCTAGAAATAAAGTACAAGTAAAGAGCACTTGAAGAACAGTGGTAGAATCGGGCAGAGTCAGCATGGATTTATGAAAGGGAAATCATGCTTGACTAATCTACGAGAATCCTTCGAGGATGTAAAGAAAGCAAAGAGGAGCTGTAATACCTGCCCATTTACCTCCTCTCCTCACTATCCCAGGCCCCAAACACTCCTTTCAGGTGAAGCAACGATTTACTTGTACTTCTTTCAATGTCGTATACTAAATTCGCGGTTTTCCTCTACAATGGGGAGACCAAACGCAGACTGGGTGACCGCTTTGCGGAACACCTCCGCTCAGTCCGCAAGCAGGACCCTGAGCTTCCGGTTGCTTGCCATTTCAACACTTCCCCCTGCTGTCATGCTCACATCTCTGTCCTGGGCTTGCTGCAGTGTTCCAGTGAACATTGACGCAAGCTCGAGGAACAGCATCTCATTTACTGATTAGGCACACTACAGCCTGCCAGATTGAACACGGAGTTCAATCATTTCAGAGCATGACGGGCCCCCCATTTTACTTTTATTTTCAGTTATTTTTTCTTTTTTACATTTTTTTTTGTATGTTTATTTCATTTCATCTTAGTTTGTTCAGTTTGCTTACCCACTGTTTTTTTATCTCATGTTTGTGCTAGCTGCTGTTCAATCTTCAGTCCATTAACACCCAATCTGTATTAATGCTTTGACTTTCAAGACACCATTAACATTATATTTGCCTTTGCTCCACGACCTTCTGGTCAGCTATTCTGTGGCCTTGTCCAAATTACACCTCCTTTTTTATCTCTTGCCCCACCCCCGCTTTACTTGCTTATAACCTTTGACATTTCTAATATTTGCCAGTTCCGAAGAAGGGTCATTGACCCGAAGCGTTAACTCTGCTTCTCTCTCCACAGATGCTGCCAGACCTGCTGAGTATTTTCCAGCATTTCTTGTTTTTATTATAGTAAGGATAAATGGGTCTTTTTCCAAATGGCAGGCAGTGACTAGTGGGGTACTGCAGGGATCAGTGCTAGGACCCCAGCTATTCACAATACACATTAATGAATTAGATGAGGGAACTAAATGTAATATCTCCAAATTTGCAGATGACACAAAACTGGGTGGGAGGGTGAGTTGTGAGGAGGATGCAGAGAGGCTTCAGGGTGATTTGGACCAGTTGAGTGAATGGGCTAATGCATGGCAGATGGAGCATAATGTGGATAAATGTGAGGTTATCCACTTTGGTAGCAAAAACAGGAAGGCAGATTATCTGAACGGCTATAAACTGAGAGGGGAATATGCAGCGAGACCTGGGTTTTCTTGTACATCAGTTGCTGAAGGCAAGCATGCAGTTCCAAATGGTGGTAAAAAAAGGCAAATGGTATGTTGGCCTTCATAGCGAGAGGATTTGAGCACAGGAGCAGGAATGTCTTGCTGCAATTATACAGGGCCTTGGTGAGGCCACACCTGGAATATTGTGTGCAGTTTTGGTCTCCTTATCTGAGGAAGGATGTTCTTGCTATCGAGGGAGTGCAGCGAAGGTTTACCAGACTGATTCCTGGGATGGCGGGACTGACGTATGAGGAGAGATTGAGTCGGTTAGGGTTATATTCACTGGAGTTCAGAAGAGTGAGGGGGGATCTCATAGAAACCTATAAAATTCTAACAGAACTTGACAGGGTAGATGCAGGAAGGATGTTCCTGATGATGGGGAGTCCAGAACCAGGGGTCGTAGTCTAAGGATACGGGGTAAACCTTTCAGGACTGAGATGAGGAGAAATCTCTTCACCCAGAGAGTGGTGAGCCTGTGGAATTCACTACCACAGAAAGCAGTTGAGGCCAAAACGTTGTATGTTTTCAAGAAGTTAGATATAGCTCTTGGGGCAAAAAGGATCAAAGGGTATGGGGCGAAAGCGGGAACAGGCTACTGAGTTGGATGATCAGCCATGATCACAGTGAATGGCGGAGCAGGCTCGAAGGGCCGAATGGCCTACTCCTGCTCCTATTTTCTAATAGGTAGGCTTTAGAGAGTGCCTTAAATGAAGAGAGAGAGTTAAAGGTTTAGGGAGAGAATTCCAGGGTTTAAGGCCGAGACAGCTAAAGGCAAGGCCACCAATGTTGGAGTAAAGGAAATGGGGATGCTGAAGTGGTCAGAGTTGTAGGAATACAGAGATCTCGGATGGTTGTAGGACTGGACGAGATTATAGACATAGAAAGGGGCAAGGTCAGGGAGGGATTTGAAAACAAGAAAATAGCCTCTGCTTTAATGAGTTTAAGTAGTGCTTTCTTGACAACTTATCTAATTTCCTTCATCAAATATCAACATTGCAGAGACATTGAGAAGAAGAAACTGTTACCACAGACAGAAAAGCCAGTAACTAAAGGACACAGACTTACAGTAATTGCTAAAGAACCAGAGGGGAGAGATTTAGGAGGTTTTTTTAAAAAAAACACAATAAGTTGTTGTGATCTGGAATGTACTTCCTGAAAGGTTGGCGGAAGAAGTAAGTCTCAAAAGGAAAGTGGATGAATATTTGAAAAGGAAATAATTGAAGGCAGGGCTATGGGGAAAGAGCAGAGGTAGTGGGACTAATTGGATAGCTGTTTCAAAGAGCAGGCACAGATACGATGGGCTGAATGGCCTCCTTCTGTGCTAAGATTCTATGATTGCCACTGTTTGTAAGCTGCTGACACTGCTTTTAAAAAAAAAATCATACTGAAAAAAATGTTCTGCAGCTACAAACCTTTCAAACACCAAATCCAAATGGAATGTCAGTCAGTCAACAAGTCAATTGGTAGAACCATGAGATTAGCACCTGGTCAGTGGGCCTGAGCTCAAATTACAGGTCTTGCCTGCCATTTGAACTAGAATTGTCCAGATGTCATGTTTTATAAGCTCTTGGCTAGGCCACTAGATGGAGTCTTTGTAGTCAGGAAGTAACCGATAGTCAGGAGCTCGAATCAAGGCTTAGAAAAATCCCAACTTCCTGCAAGGCCTGAAGTAAAACATTCTTGATGCATTTATGTTTAGTGGGTTGAGAAGCATCCAGTATTGTTCTGGAGGCTCCAGCACATTGCTGTGAGCAAAACAAAACTCAGAGGAGCATTTAGGAAAAAAACATTTGTTTTCATTATTTTTCTTTCAAAAGGTTTTATTACATATAACACTGGAGATAGGAAAATAACTCTGTTTATGGATTAAAAATCACACAGCACAGAAGGAAGCCATTCATTCCATCATGCCTGTGTTGGCTCTTGGAAAGAGCTATCCAAATCATCTCAATTCCCCTGCTCTTTTCCCATTGGCCTGCAAATGTTTCCTTGAATTTGAATTCAATTTTATTCAATTCCCTGTTAAAAATTAATATTGAATCTGCTTCCACCGCCCTTTCAGGCAGCGCATTCTAGATCGTAACTCGCTGCATGAAACAAAATCTCATCTCCCCTCCAGTTCTTTGCCAATTATCTTAAAACTTTGCCCTCTGGTTACCGACCCTTCTGCCACTGGAAACAATTTCTCCTTATTCACTCGATCAAAACCCTTCATGAATTTGAACACCTCTATCAAATCTCCTCTTAACCCTCTTAGTTCTCAGGAGACTGTCAGTCAAGAACCATCCAATCGGGTAGCAAAGAGCCTATTTGCTTTCCAATTGGCCATGGTAAGGCAGGGCGCAGCGTGAATGGACTAGTTGGGCGGCCAATGGCAGGAGTGTCCTGGGGGGGGATGTGAGGCGCCCATGTGATGAAACCTCTAGGAATACATCCAAGAGAGTTGGCAACCCTGTAATGGAGACTCCTATGGCTCAAACTGTTCTGTCCCACTGGCTGCAGAAAGAGGAGAATTAATTGTAAGCACCAGTTGTGGGAAAATAACAGTAAATGTAAATAAGAATTAAACATTGAGGAGAAACAAAAGTGGCACAAATTCGGGGGAATTAGTATCGACCGACTTTCCCGTGACATTTTTGAACAGTATGCTGCGCTGGTTAATGGAAAACTGGACCATGAACATGAGCGGAGGTTCTTGTAATAATAAACTTCGTTAGTGTTTTAGCAACGCAAGGAGACTGACAATATCAGAGATAAACATTCTTACTTAAGAAATAGTTAGATGTTGTGGTGTCTGTGTGCTTGCATTTTTTTAAAAACTTGTTGAAAGAACTTGTATATACTCAGATCAGGTAAAACACTGAATCCCACTGAGACAAACTCTTGTAGTAAATAAAACTTCCCCTGATCAGCCAAGTGCCATTCTTTATGACAGTGTTTCACCTATACTGTGAATACAATTCCAGTTGGAGCCAACATTAATGGGAAGAAATATGTCACTGTGTCTAAAGCATGATTGTAGCTGAGTACTGTGGCAGTAAACTAGGAATGAAAGAACAAACTTGCATTTATATAGTCCCTTTCACATCATCAACACATCCCGAAGTGCTTCACAGTCACAAAGTTATTTTCCCAATTGCTGTGAGATCTTTAACAGCACAGATAATGGCCACTCGTCACAAATGGTCCATGCTCCAAACAATCCCACTCTCAGCCTACTTCATCTAATGCTTCCAGCATATCCTCTCTTCCTTTCTCCCTCGTCAGCCATCACCATTTAAGTCCACCTTGAGGGTTTAATGCCTCACCCGAAAGATGGCGCTCCCTCAGCACTGCACAGGGGGTGTCAGCCTGGAACATGCCCTTGAGTCTCGAAGTGGGATTTGAATCCATGACCTTCTGACTCAGAGGCAGGAGTGCTACCAAGTTGGCCAAGGTAGAAACAGCTTGACAAAACATGCAAAGAGAGCACTGAAGACGGGCTCAAGCACTTACCCAGAATTTCACGAGGAAAAAAGCATTATGAGGTCCTTTCCCATATAGTTCTTTAAGGCCACCTTTCTTCTCTGGGAATTTATCATAGATTTGGCGAATATCCACGGATTCAAGCAAAGGGTCACTGTAGGAATGGTTGGTTTGTCCAATATGTACAAAGAGGTGCTTGTTGTACTGTTGTTAAAAAAAATATAAGTTACAACGTCATCACTCCTATAGAAGCCAATCCAACCTAAGCAAATTAGTTTTATTGACCAGAAGGTAGTGGAGTGGCTATGCATTGCAGAGGCTTGAGCTAATAATCCAGAGAATGTGAGTTCAATCCCATTGTAGCAGTTTGAGAATTTTAATCCAGCACAGAAAAAAAATCTAGGAAAGAAAAAACTGGGATCAATAAAAGTGACCAACTGGTTCATTAATGGAAACCTGTCATCCTTTCCTGGTCTGGCCCTATCTATGACTCCAGTCCCACATTGTGATTGACTCTTAACTGCCCTCTGAAGTGGCCTAGTGAGACAGTAAAGGAAACTAAAGATGGGAAATAAATGGTGGCACTGAAAGTAATTCCCAAACCAGAGACTAATAATTTTTTAAAAAGGTACGCGTACTCTTTCATAACACTGTATTCCATTCCTGGTCATAATATCTGACTTACTATTTGAAAAAAACCTTCAAGCTTAAATTAAGCTCGAGACTACTGGTAGAAATTAGTCAACGATGTTATTGTCCAGATATTTAACACAGTACTGTCAAATTCCCCTTCCTGTTCTCTCAATGGAAATGTTAAACCACTGAAAATGACAGCACTGATAAATACTGGGTGAGGTCTTTGTGTATAGTTTATTACAAAACAAAAGATAATGCACTCAAATAGCCTGCAGGAGACTTACCGAGTCCGGGTCTCTCTGCTGTTCGAGAAAGGCTGAGAATTCCACAAGTCTAAGTTTTGATGTCCCAATAGACCGACCTTGCCATACTGGGACCGAGGGAGTTGGGGCAGCTGTGGACTCATAACCTGCACACAGGAAATAGAAAACAGACCCTTGACACATATAACCACAGAATAAGAACATAGAATCACACAGCATAGAAGGCCATTTGGCCCCTCGTGTCTGCACCAGTTCTTGAAAGAACTGTCTTTTAATTGTTTTCTGATGCAGTTGCGTCAAACCCCAAAGAATTCACACGGACTGCAGTGCATCAAAGCGGCAGCAACCAATCGCTACCTTCTCCAGGAAGCCAAAGCAAGAGGCTTTTTCCCAGAGTGGGGGATTCAATTACTAGAGGACACGAGTTCAAAGTGAAAGGGGAAAAGTTTAGGGGGGATATGCGTGGAAAGTTCTTTACGCAGAGGGTGGTGGGTGCCTGGAACGCGTTGCCAGCGGAGGTGGTAGATGCGGGCACGATGGCGTCTTTTAAGATGTATCTAGACAGATACATGAATGGGCAGGAAGAAAAGAGATACAGACCCTTAGAAAATAGGCGACATGTTTAGATAGAGGATCTGGATCGGCGCAGGCTTAGAGGGCCGAAGGGCCTGTTCCTGTGCTGTAATTTTCTTTGTTCTTTGTATTGGATCATACAAAAACTACTTGGAACTAAAAACAATTTTGAATTGTCAATCAACTGTAGCACCTTTAACGCAGGAATTAACTCGGGGCATGTCACAAATAGCTTTAAAGGAAAACGGTCAAGAGGGGTGAGAAAAATCTGCTCAGAGATGGGCCTTTAGTAGGTTTTTTTTTTAAAGAGGTGGTGAGAGATGGTGGGGTGAGGAAGAGGGGGAGATGGTGGGGGGGAGGAGAGAGGGAACGGGGGGGGGGATGGTGGGGGAGAGAGGGAGATGGCGGGGAGGGGAGAGAAAAGAGGGATGGGGTGGACAGTCACGGGGGGGGGGAGAGGAGCGTCACGGTGGGGTGGAGAGGAAAGTCACGGGGGTGGGGGGAGGGGGACAGTCACGGGGGTGGGGGAGAGTGACGGGGGTGGGAGAGGTGTCACCAGCTGGAGAGGCATCACGAGGGGGGAGAGGAGTCACGGGGGGAGAAGAGAGTCACGGGGGGAGGGGGAAGAGTCGCGGGGGGTGGGGAAGAGAAGCTGAAAGGCAAGAGGGGAAAGAAAAAGTGTGTTTCTTACCTGAAATGGGTGTTGTGACTGCTGGTTGGCCTGTATATGACTGTTGAGCAAAGGGCTTCACACTGCAGTGAAATGAAGTGCATGTTATTCTATCTTACTCATCATAACAAACTGGAATCTCAACAAATCCTATGTTTCTCACTGTAAAACACTGAGGACAAACATGCAGTGTAAAGATTCAAACAGAATCTATTCCGGGAGCCAAACTAATCTAATGTGGGCTATTCCCAGCAGCCAAACACTGGCAAATTGGCCAGACAATACAGCCACAATTACCTCTGTATTTATTAGCCGAATTGCCCTGTTTGAATTTCATGGCCCAATCTGTGCACAGAAAGCTCCCACAAACAGCAATGTGATAATCACCAGATAATCTGTTGGTTGGGGGAATAAATATTTCTAAGAGTGCAAGCCAGATACTTTGCCTAACTTGACAGGTGTTTTTAAAGTTTTAAAATGGTTCAGATTTCAAAACATTTATGCAACCAGCAAGAGCAATCAGTCGGGAATTCCCCTGATCTGCTATAAAATAGCATCATGGGATCTGTTACATCCACTGGAGAGGGCAGACTTGATCTCGGTTTAACGCCTCATCTGAAAGACGGCACCTCCGACAGTGCAGCCTTCCTCAATACTGCACTGGGAGTGTCAGCTTGGATTATGGACTCAATCTCTGGAGTGGGGATCGAACCTCCAACCGTCTGATTCAGAGGCGAGAGTGCTACCCACTGAACCACAGCTAGCACCTACAGAGAAACTCCCAAGATAAATTTTGTGATTTTAAGACATGTTAATGCTGAATATTCAAACATACACAATCAATATTATTTTAAGCAGTGATGATCTGGATTGAAGGACTGATGGAAGCAGATTCAATAGTAACTTTAAAAAGAAAATTGAATTTATACTTGAAAACCAAAAATCTGCAGGGCTGGTGGCAGGGGTGCAGGCAGGAAGATAAGGGCAGAGGGAGCTGGACTAATTGGATAGCTGTTTCAAACAGCCGGCACAAACACGATGGGCCGAATGGCCTCCTTCTGTGCTGCATCATTCCGTGGACACAACAGATTCAAGAGTGTCCATTTTATGGGAGCTTGGCAGAAGACAAGTGAGAAACCAGTTTTCAAATTCAGTAAAAAAAAAACCTCCCATAATAGGGTTTGACGCAATCTGAAGCTTTTCACAGGAATGCAAAGCTCACAATTATTTGCAATGCCAGAAGCTGGGGAAGGGTGAGATCCTGGTGACGATAGGTTAAGCTCATGGTAGGTTGTCTTTAATGGAAAGCTCCTGAATAAACCATGATATAGCATCCAACCACCCTGCACAGGGGAAACAGAAGGGGTTGAGGGGTGGGTAGTAGAAATAGATGGAGATATTTTGGGTTCACTCAGAGCTCAGATATAACCATTACGATTTGTTTGCTTTACTTACTCCTGTGAGGATCCCGGTTGTCCAGTTGGTATCACACTGTGCCAGAACTGAAAAAAAACATAAACTTTGTTAAAGAAACGAGTAGCGCTAACAAGAAAACGATATCGCAACAGATCTTTAAAAATAGGGTAAAATAAATCATAGAGCACAAAAAAAGTCACACGGCAACACAGAGAATCACCAGGTTTTCAGATGTGGCTTTCACAGAATCATAGGAACTTACAGTGCAGGAGTGGCCATTTGAAAGAGCAGTCAAAGACTTTACAAGAGTGTAGGCCAGGCACTGTGCCTAACATTGTATATGTTTCCAAGTTTTAATATGTTTCAGACATCATTTCAAAGCAAAGTGAGGGAGACATCAGAGGACACCCATCCTACCCACACTGAAGCCTTACCAGCACACCTTCACTCAAAACTTGCTCAAGCCAATTACTGCTCTTGGCGTTAAGTATGAATGAAACTTTCTGGTTCTTGGAAATTTTGGGGGGGACTGAGCCCCACTAAGGAAATAGTCGCCTCTCATGCCCTCCTGACTAAGATGTGGTAGGTTTGCTAAAAAAATCTTTCTCCTCCCATGTCCTGCTCCCATCTCTCTCTCTCTCTCTCTCTCTCTACTTCAACATTTGTTTTACTTTTTCTGTAACTGCTTTCTTTCTCCCTTGCCTTCCTACAACACTGGCATTGTTCCATGGGGAAAATTGAGGGAGGGGGCAGAGGGATGGGGGTGCAGTAGAGAAAGTGGCAGAGAGAGAAAGAAGCAGAAAGAGAGAACTTATTTCCTATAGGAACATAGGGAAAGGAGGAGACCATTCAGCCCCTCGAACATTCTACATCATTCAATTAGATAATGACTGGTCCCCATCTCAACTTCATTTACTCGTCTTGGCTCCACATCCCTTAATACCCTTAACCAATAAAAAAAAAACTATCAATTCTCAGTCTTGAAAATTGACCCCCAGCATCCTCAGCCTTTTGGGGGAAATGAGTTTCAGATTTCCACTACCCTTTGTATGAAAAAAATACTTCTTGATTTAACTCCTGAACAACCTAACTCTGATTTTAAGATGGTCGCATCTTGTTCCAGTCTCCCCTACTAGAGGAAAAGTTCCTCTTATTCTACTCTATCAAATCCCTTTATCATTTTAAACACCGCAATTAAATTAACCTTCAACTTCATGGGAATTCAACAACTTATATTTACATAGCGCCTTTAACAAGCCAAGTGCATGCAACCCGTGCTCGTAATTTACCCCTTTAAGCCCCCCAATAATGAGCAACACTGCCTGGCAGACCCAATTTGAGGCACTGCCTTGCTTTAAAACCACTTCACTTACCCCAGGTGCTGCTTGAAAGGATGGGCGAGCGATACCTGGTAGGCCCAGCTTGTGCTGGATGGTCGTGGCTGATACGATCTGTGCAGAAGACATTGCTGCCATGCTCTGAAGGGCTTTGTCCTTCACCGCTTGATCCTTGAACACAACACAACACACTCTTACACCCTGTTCCAATGCAAAGGAACGCGCTACTTCCCTATACCTAGAGTTGCATGCTTCACCCCATGGCCCAAAAGTGAGCAATAGTTTCCAATAATATATATTTTTTTAAAAATGAGGAAACATATTAAACCTGACTTTGGATGCTGCCTCAGTCATTCCCATGAACGTAATTGTAATCCCCGTCTTAAACTCCCTCCCCACCCCTTGTTTTGCACATTCTCTCTTTTTCTTGTGCAATATGCTGAGTTCACAGAATCTTACAGCACAGGAGGCCATTCAGCCCATTATGCCTGTGCTGGCTCATTGAAAGAGCTATCCAATTCGTCCCACTCCCCTCATGCTCTTTCTCCATAGCTCTGCAAATGATTTCCCTCCGTATTTCTCCAAAGCCCTTCTGAAAATTACCATTGCATCTGCTTTCCACCACTCTTTCAGACAGAGCATTCCAGATCACAACAACTTGCCGCATTAAAACAATTCTCCATCTCACCTCTGGTGCTTTTGCAATTATCTTAAATCTGCATCCCCTGCTTACTGATCTCTCCTGCTAATAGAAACTGATTTCTCCCTATCTACTCTCCACAAAACACCTCAAGTAATTAAGATGCTAAGTGTGCCTTTTAATCCAACTATTGTAGTTGGATGTGTGTCAGGTGCAGCATTCGAGGTTCTGACTATTGTTTGCTGCTCGATCCATGAATTGGAGCCATTTTTATAGAAGAGCAGATGCTTCAGAAATCGCTCCCAGGTGATATTACACGACAACCATTTAATATATTCAAGTGGCTTTGCATCGCAACACAAGTGTTTGTACATTTGTTTTCAATGGATGGACGGAGTGGATGCTTAAGCTGGTGGATGTGGTGCCAATCAAGCAGGCTGCTTTGTCTTGAATGGTGTCGAGCTTGAGTATTGTTGGAGCTGCAGCTATCCAGGCAAGTGGAAAGTATTCCATCACACTCCTGACTCGAGCATTGTAGATGGTGGACAGGCTTTGGGCAGTCAGGAGGTGGGTTACTCACCGCAGAATTCCAAGTCTCTGTGCTGCTCTTGTTGCCACAGTATTTAAGTGGCTGATCCAGTTGAGTTTCATGGTCAATGGTAACCCCCAGAATGTTGATGGTGGGGGATTCAGCGATGGTAATGGCGTTGAATGTCAAGGAGAGGTGGTTAGACTCTCTTGACATAGATGTAGGTGCACAACAATAAGCAACACTCAGACGCAGAGCACTGAGTTGGTCAACAGCATAACAAGTATACCAGGAGAGCAACTGAACTGTACAGGACAGGGAAGTTGAGAAGCTTTGGTCAAGGTGGTAGCAGAGAATCTGCAATTTGCCTCAGGGTCAGGGAAAGGAAAAACAGCCATGTCCTCAGGAGCTGGCTTGCATCCACAGACCCCTGCTTGAACAGCCCCTGCTGCGCTCTTAGAGGGCCTATCTTCCAGATATGACGTTAAATCAAGGCCCTGTCTACCCTGTCAGGTGAAGATAAAAGATCCCACGGCCACTATTTCAAAGAGCAGGGGAATTCTCCCCGGCATCCTTGTTGATATTTATCCCTCAACCACCAAAGAAATAAAATGCTTCTCTGGTCATTTATCTCATGGCTGTTTGTGGGAGCTTGCTGTGCATGAATTGGCTGCTGCATTTTCCTACAATACAACAGCAACTGCACATCAAAACGCACATCATTGGGTGTAAAGCATTTTGCGATGTCCAGAGGTCACGAAATGCACTAGGGAAATGCAAGTTCTCTGTTTACGGCAGTATCTGGCTTGCCTGGGATGTCTCCTGTGATCGAACTGCCCACCAGCACACACCATCAAAGCTCATTCAAGAATAGTGGCCATGTGGGCAAGGTGCCAAAGGATGCTCAATAAGCAAGAGGGAATGCAACCTGAACAAAAGAGACTGCACCTTTGGGTGATGAGGGAGGAGAAATGAATAAAAATGAAGTAAGGAGGACATACAATGCTGACTACATTGCAAGTCCTAGGGATAGTTTACAACACTAAAAGCCCTACATAAATGTAACTAGTTGCTGTGTTCATTATTTTTTAAAACATTACTTAGAAAAAGACTTGTAAATATGAAGGGTTTTGAAAGAGTAGATAGGGAGAAACTGTTTCCACTGGCAGAGGTTCAAGAATCGGAAGACACACATTGAAAGGAACCCAGAGGGGAGATGAGGAGATTTATTTTCAAATGCAGCGAGTTGTTTTGAGCTGGAATGCGCTGCCTTAAAGGGCGGTGGAAGCAGATTCAATAGGATTTTCAAAAGAGAATTGGATAGAAACTTGAAGTGGAAACATTTGCAGGTCTATGGGGAAAGAGCAAGTGAACGGGTTTAATTGGATAACATTCAAACAGCTGGCACAGACACAGAATCAGAGAATGGTTACAGTACTGGAGGAGGCCATTCAGCCCATCGTGTCCTTGCTGGCTCTCTGCAAGAGCAACTCACCTAGTCCCACTCCCCCGCCTCTTCCCCGTAGCCCTGCAAATTTTTTTCTTCAGATAATTATTCAGTTCTTTTGAAGGCCTTCATTGAATCTGAAGATGGGCCGAATGGCCACCTTCTGCACTGTAATATTCTATAATACATCTTTGTAAACATATTGCAAGGCTACAAAGAATCAAACATATATCTCCGAACAAGTTTCATAAAAATAAAGCTCTTCTGCAAAACTGAAAGCATGAAGTAGTCTCCTTCACGACATTACATTAAAATATTTGGGCCATTTTTCAAGCATGCAGCAGAAGCAATATAGTGGTCATTTTAATTCACAGGTATGCCTTTTTAGCAGTGACTCATCTACATCCTTGTGAACCTCACAATGAACCAATGTCATTTACATCTGGTAGTACCGATATGTGCTTTTTGTTTTAAAAAAATAATTTGGTAATTCCAATTTAATTCTGCTTCCTCCCTTCAATGTAATGACTTGTGCTGTTGTGCAGTTCCTCTGTTTTCACAAGCACTCGGGGTACCCCGTCCAAGTGTCTTTTACCCTCCAGTCTAGAGTGTCAGCAGGCTGTTCGATTGCAGGGGCATCACTATTCTCTGTAAACTTGAGCTCATTCAAAACTTTGCTGCTGGTATGCTAACTCTTAAGTCTCGTCCACAGATCGCCCCTGTGCTCACCGACCTACATTGGCTCCAGGCCCAGCAGTGCCTCGATTTTAAAACCCCCATTCTGGCTTTCAAATATCTCCATGGCTTCTCCCCTCCCCATCTCTCTAACCTCCTCCAGCCCCACAAACCTCTGCACTTCTTCAATTCTGGCCTCCTATGCATCCCCAATTTTCATTGCTCCATCTCTGGTGGCCATGCCTTTAGCTAATTAGGCCCTAATCTCTGGAATTCCCTCTCTAAACCTATCCACCTCTCTCTCCTCCTTTAAGATGCTCCTTAAAACTACCTATTTGACAAAGCTTTGGGTCATCTGCCCTAATATCTCCTTACGTGATTGGGTGTCAAGGTATATCTGATAACACTTCTGTGAAGTGCCTTGCGACATTTTACTACATCAAAGGTGCAATATAAATGCAATTTGTTGTTATCATCCACTTTTCAAGAGAGTCACTTGTCAGCAAGAAGCCCAGTTAATTCCCCTCCCCCACAGCTCCCCATCCTAGCCAGGAGATCCTGAGGCCAACTGTAGTAACCCACCACCCAATATCATTGTGGCTTCGTGTTAGGGGAATACATTTATTTCTTGATCTTCCATTTAAAATATGGACATTGTAAATCCACACTGTATAAGATCTGCTGTACCTCCAAC
This sequence comes from Heterodontus francisci, assembly GCF_036365525.1. Classification (NCBI taxonomy): domain Eukaryota; kingdom Metazoa; phylum Chordata; class Chondrichthyes; order Heterodontiformes; family Heterodontidae; genus Heterodontus; species Heterodontus francisci. Next base: position 104,920,323 of record NC_090384.1, read on the forward strand.
AGAGCCATGCAACCCACGTATACTGATTGCTCCTCAGGCGTCGGTGCCCAGCTAAAACAGAAAGCTATAAACGGTGTTTACAATCTGTAGGTTTGAATGCCGAGGTGCTACTCTAAAAGGCCCAGGTCATATGTTACAATCTGTGTTTGAAGTCAGCCAAATACAATGGGCCTTCTATTCATCAACAAATGTTCCATATAGGAACGGGAGAAGGCCATTCAACCCCTCGAGCCTGTTTTGCCATTCAATTGGATCGCGGCTGATCTGTATCTTAACTCCATCTACCCAGCTTGGTTTCATAACTGTTAATAACCTTACCCAAAAAACATTTATGACTATCAGTCTTCAAATTTTCAACTGACCCTCAGCCTCAACAGTTTTTGGGGGTGAACAGTTCCAGATTTCCACTACGCTTTGTGTGAAGGAGTGCTCCCTGAGATTACCCCTGAACTGTTAAACTGACACCCCCTTTTATCTTCATTTTCCCACCTCCCCACCACCAGAGGAAACAGGTTTCAATAATGACGTAGCATCTTAAATCAAATCGGTGGTAGGGGCTGTCAATACATTAAATCCATGTTAAATTTCTGCTGTCGACGAACTGAGCTTCGTTATTTGGGACAACTCTCATCATGGGGTTTCAGATGAACATGTTTAAGCACAAGCGTCAAGCAATTTACTCAGATATAGCAAGCAGGCAGGCAAGCAGGCTGGCAGGTTGGTACATCTACTGCCGCAACCACGGTTTCAGAAAGGCACATAGCAGCGAGCCCTTCCTGACAGCATATACCTTTCAAACACAAGTCTAATCTGCCAAGCAAACAACCATTTCTGCCCCAAACCCCACACTCAAATAAAGAACTAAATAAATAATAAGTGTCGGTCTTTTGAAAATACTTACCATGTTCGTCACCTGTTTGCAACAATAGATAGTTTGTTAAAATGTTTTTGGATGGTAGAACAGAAAAAAAAAAACCAAATTACATTTGTTTATTAAAAAAAACTCAGCAGTAATCAATATAAAATGGCAAAACTGTTCTGGATTTTCTCTTTTTATTGGGTGATTTAATGACATCAATAATGCTGCCCCTTTATTTACGAATGACACACAGATACTCCATATGTCACCATTTGTTCAGCATCAGCATCAGCTGCCTGCATGTAAATGTCCAATTCAATCAAGGCACCAATGGGAAGAAATAGCAGCAAAACTGCTCTTGTTGGTTTTAAAAGCTTTGTTCAGCTGTCCAACTGTTTGATCTGCATAGTTACAAATTGCTCTTGTCACTAAAACTTAATAATCATTGCCCTCCCCTCCCTTCCTCCAACTACCACCGCCCTTTCATCCAAAAAAACACACACAGCAGAAAACTCCTAACTAGCCTTGCAAGCTGCTTTGCTTCCCACCTCTAATTCCCTGTTCGAGGGAAAAAAAAAGTGGCTTTAGTAACAGAAGTTAAATGACACAAATAACCTCAGTACTCAACACAAGGAATAGACTGAGTGGGAGGTTTGATTGTCAGAGTCTGTTTTTCTTTTAATATGTTGCTCTGTTTTCACTGAAACTCATTTTGCACTCCAAACAAAAACACGTACAGCACAGGAGGCCATTCGGCCCATTGTGCCTGTGCTAGTTCTTTGAAAGAGCTATATATGGGTGGCGCAGTGGCACAGTGGTTAGCACCGCAGCCTCACAGCTCCAGCGACCCGGGTTCAATTCTGGGTACTGCCTGTGTGGAGTTTGCAAGTTCTCCCTGTGTCTGCGTGGGTTTCCTCCGGGTGCTCCGGTTTCCTCCCACGTGCCAAAGACTTGCTGGTTGATGGGTTAATTGGCCATTATAAATTGCCCCTAGTATAGGTAGGTGGTAGGGAAATATAGGCACAGGTGGGGGATGTGGTAGGAATATGGAATTCGTGTAGGATTAGTATAAATGGGTGGTTGATGGTCGGCACAGACTCGGTGGGCCGAAGGGCCTGTTTCAGTGCTGTATCTCTAAACTAAACTAAATTAGTCCCACCCCCCCCCGTTCTTTCCTCAAAGCCCTGAATACTTTTTCATGATATATATATCCAGTTCCTTTTTGCAAATTATTACTGAATCTACTTCCACCGCCTTTTCAGATAGCACATTCCAGATCACCATAACTCGCTGCGTAAAATAACTCATCTCCTATCTGGGTCTTTTGCCAATAATCTTAAATCTGTGCCGTTTGGTTTCTGACCCTTCTGCCACTGGAAACAGTTTCTCTTTATTAACTTCATCAATACCTTCATAATTTTGAACACCTCTATTAAGTCTCCCTTTGACCCTCTGCTTTTTTTTTATTCATTCATGGGATGTGGGCGTCGCTGGCCAGGCCAGCATTTATTGCCCATCCCTAATTGCCCTAACTGAGTGGCTTGCTAGGCCATTTCAGAGGGCATGTAAGAGTCAACCACACTGCTGTGGGTCTGGAGTCACATGTAGGCCAGACCAGGTAAGGACAGCAGATTTCCTTCCCTAAAGGACATTAGTGAACCAGATGGGTTTTTACAACAATCGACAATGGTTTCATGGCCATCATTAGACTAGCTTTTTTTTTAAATTCCAGATTTATTAATTGAATTCAAATTCCACCTTCTGCTGTGGTGGGATTTGAACCCATTTCCCCAGACCAATACCCTGGGTCTCTGGGTTACTAGTCCAGTTACAATACCACTAAGCCACTGCCTCCACCTTGCTCTAAGGAGAACAATCTCAGCTTCTTCTGCTGAAATCCTTCATCCCTGGTACCATTTTAGGAAATCTCATTTCTGCTTTCTCTAAAGCCTTGACATTCTTTTTATAATTTTTTTTGCTCTGAACCATGCCAATAATGGGACTTAAAAGCAATTATTAACTGAGATTTCTCTCGTTACATTTCACTGCCTGATTCTTTTAAGGCAGGAGCGAGATACAGAACAGTTTCTCAGAAGTTTCAAAAATTTGCCATGCGAATAGGAATGTGTCCCTAAAATAGAGAAAGGGGATTGGAAATAAATCCTTAAATTCCAAGTCTTATACAAAAATAAAAATCCAGAACAGTTAAGAAAATATTTTATTTTAAAATCAATACCAGCAGAAATTTAAAAAATCTTGTAATACTTGAATATACTTTCAAAAATTAACTGAATAATTAAAACATTTTTTAAAACCGTTTTGCACCCTCCTTTTTCCATCAAAATACTGAATGCTTTACACATACAGCTTGTGCTGTAAAACCTTGCAAAAATACTGAATAACTTCTATCCCCTGTTGCTGCTCAGTTGCACTATGAGTAACTTTCTATCAGAGCAAAAGTAAACAAACAAAGTGGTGTATAGCATTTCTGTATTTTTTTTTTTCCTCTCCCTCTAGGCCTGCTTTCTAATTTGCTTTTCATTAGACAGAAAGCGGTTAGTACAAAAAAGCTAGCTGTGTCAGCCAGGCAACAGCCAATACCTATGAAAGAGCGTGCATACATAGCTACCCCAACATACTGCATAATGAGCATCAATTAATCCTCCTCATTGTGTAGCGAAATGCTGCTGAGCTCACTCTCAAAAGGAGTTGTGTTTTCTTTTTGTGTATAAATTATTAAAACCCCTTTTTTTTTTTAATAACGCTGGTGGAAAGTTCCTGGCACTGACTCGTGCGAGCGTAATAATTGGTGAAGTATCAAAATATGTCGCTACATTCAGCCGAGCATGGAATGCAAGCAGACAAGAGTCTCGCATCTTGTTTACAGCCGTAGTGTGTGTTCGTTTGTCAAACAGCAACCTCCTTGCTTTCTGGTCGATATTAGAACAGTTTAGGAGCACGGTAGCCTCACATATGTCGAGCATTCTTTGTTCCAGTCCTACTCAGGCCCCCTCCCCCAACTCTTAAGTAAAAGGTGTCGCTATGGGTACCCGCATGGGTCCTAGTTATGCCTGTCTTTTTGTGGGATATGTCGAGCATTCTTTGTTCCAGTCCTACTCAGGCCCCCTCCCCCAACTCTTTTTCCGGTACATTGATGACTGTATCGGTGCCGTTTCCTGCTCCCGCCCCGAACTAGAAAACTTTATCAAAAAGTCAGCTATGTGGCCTGGTCCAATCTGCACCTTCTCCTTTGTTATCTCTTGCCCAACCCCCACCTCACTTGTTTATAATCTGTGACTTTTCTAATATTTGTCAGTTCCGAAGAAGGGTCACTGATCCGAAACGTTAACTCTGCTTCTCTTTCCACAGATGCTGCCAGACCTGCTGAGTGAATCCAGCATTTCTTGTTTTTGTTTCACATATTTCAGCCTGGCTTATGTGGCAAATAATGCTAAACATAAAAATGTGCTGGGGAAAAACATATGGGAATTTAAGGTGTGTCATTGGGAAAAGGGGGGGGGGGGGGGTGATGGGAAACACACAAAGGGGAGATTCCAGCCAGGTCACAACAATAGGGAGACTAAACAGAACTTTGTTTATGAATGGCGGCAGTGGGGGAGGGGAGAGGCGCGGATGGGAATAGTGGGGGAGCTTATCCTGTGAGGGTTTAGTGCAAATCCGACTTGGACTGTTGCCTCAAACATCTACAACACTTTGTCATCTAACCCAGCAAGGGGAATAAACAGTGTAAGTGTCGACATCTTGGCAACTGGGCTATGCACAAGAAAAAAAAACACTGTTTATCAGAACCATCACAAAGCTAGCTCGTGATAGTTAACATCTGGTTAATTCATAACCTGCTTCTTTTTTGGTAAATTCCTCTCTGCGTTTTGAAAAAACAAAAAGGTTTTATATTTTTTTAAAACTAGTTTTGGATTACAGTTCTAGTATTTATTACTTTAGTACTTATTGCTAAGTACTATTCTCAGTAAACGGTTCCAGTGATGAGTTATTACAATCAGCTGAGCACCAAATACATATGTGCTGGCGTTCAATTTTTATGAGTTCCAAACTCAGTCATGCAAGTCTAGCTAGAAGTAATGCATTCGTATGCACTTGCACAGCGTACAATAGGGTCTGACTACAGTCAACAAAAAAATTCTGCCTTTTAACCCTTGATCAGTCTTGATGTTGTGCGACTGGAGATAATCAATATCACTTTTTCCAATTAAAAGCGTTTTTAAAAAATACACACTTTGTTCCTAATGCACTAATCGGACAGGACTGATTCTGTCTCAAGATGACAGTAAATTAGTTCTGTTGCGCTGTATTTAACATACAGGTACATGAGAAAGAAATAGGAGCTGGAGCTGGCCATTTGGCCCTTCGATCCTGCTCCACCATTCAACAAGATCATGGCTGATCTTCTACCTCAGCTACACCTTCCCACACTATCCCCATATATCCCTTAATTCCTTTCGCATCCAAAAATCCATCGACCTCTGTCTCGAATATACTCAATGACTGAGCATCCACAGCTCTCTGGGGTAGAGAATTTGGTAAAAATTTGACAAGAACTTGAATCTCTGGTGCATTCTGGCAGGGCTGACGCAAGATTGGACAAAGTCTCCTAAGGAAGCTTTCAAGACTGCCGTAACAAAATAATTGTCCCCTCCCTCCCCCTAAATCTGAGCCCTTATTTTGTCTCCCGCACCACTTCCTGACTCATTTAGCGTGCAGGTATAAAATGGCGACAATCCCCTCGAACAAGCTGAAATGGGTTCCCCTTCCCTTTACTTTCTAGTAGGGAAGGAATGATCATCAGTAACCAGCACCCACCCCACAGCCTGACCGGAGTTGGGAAACTTGAAAGCTCCTCACAAACAATGTTGGCTTACTCATGCGTCAGCTATCTCATCAAATACCAATGCAACAATCCAAGTGTTTCACCTGGGCTACAACTGACTCCGGAGGACACTGAAATTCAGGAATGGACCTCTTGGAGGGACTGGTGGGGTGTGCGCGCGCTGAGGGGGAGGGGTTATGGTGGATTAAGTGACCATCAGTTGATGGGGGAAAAAAATAAGAGGCTCTGTGGCTGGCTTATTGCTTGTGTACTGTTGCTCTTGTCACTTGCCAGGCAAATCTGGCAATGTGGGGGGTTGGAGAGGAAAAACATTTGGATTTATCTACCACTAGATGGTGTAACGCAAGAGGCAAATACCCCAGTGCTCTGAAAATTAAATCACTTTCCTAAAGAATCAGGATCTTCACATGAGAGAATCAGAATAAATACGTCGCATCCTCGTGCGTGTTTTTTTTTAAGGAGCGGTCAGTCTGGAAAACCGTGGATTCCCACTGGTTCCCTGTAAACCGAGTGGTTAAGGCAGAACTGATTCTGAGTCAGTCACCAGCTGCCAATCACTCCTGCCAGCATGCTCCTCTCACTACATTCAAAAAACCCAGATGCCTCCCATATTTAACAAGTCCGACAGAGCCAGACCAGCTCGTTATCTGCACTGTGCAATTTAGCATATAAGGTAGGAAATTAAAAAAAAAATGTTGCTTGCTTTTATTTCTTTGCTCTCTCAGTTTTTAACCCTTTGAGTATTGTGTCCATTGACACAGAGGCAAGTTACCAATTGCTGGTCACCTCATTCTTTTCTGTGGCCTTAATGCTAAGTGTGTTTCACAGATGTTATGTAACAAATCCTGCCTTATGACCACTTTAGCAAGTGAAACATCCATTTTACAGAGTGCACTTTATCTCAATTCCATAACTGTGTGGAAATGAAGGGTTTATTTACAAACTATATATGTGTGTGCTTGTTACAAAAATTAAAAAGAAACAACACGCAATGCTAATAACTGCATTGTTAAAAGCCTGTTATAAATTCTTACACTTGACAAAAGAGCCAAGCTTCCACACATGCAGTTCAGGCAGATTTTAATTTTGGGAGCTGGATGTTGAATCAGTTCAATAGCTGATTCCTCCCCACAATCCCACCACCCATCAAAAGCAGCCAATGAAAGGCCTAATCGTTTTCATCTACTTTTAAAATGTGCAAGGTGCCCAGAGTGTAAAATTAAAATAGCTAGGCAGACAGAGGCATGCAAAAAGGAAAGATTCAGTCAGAGGAAGTCTCAGCAGAGGAAACAGCACTCTCCGTGGAAAAAAAAAGTCGGAAGCATAGCAACTGCGAGCCCAAAGCAGACAAGCGCATACCTTTAGCTTGGAATGAATCTCACGAGATTTCCTTCTGGCAAGAACCTGAATGTGACTAGACACCTAAAGGGTAGGGGAAGGGAAGAAAACAAAGAGAAAAAAAAGAGCCTGTAACCATGGAAACAAAAGCCCCTTGCAACTAGGCGAGCCAGACGTACCTTTATGGCAGCTTGAATTTCCCGAACTTTCTTCCTTGCTAACACCTGTATGTGACTAGACACCTACATAGTGCAACCCATAAAACAAAAAAAAACAAAAGGGAAATTAAAGGTGAAACATGTCTTCTGTCTGTGGTTGTTGGCTTTTTTTTTGGAAAATATTATTCGTTCCTTTTTAACGAGCTTAGCACTTAAGAGGAAATTGCATTCCCAGCAGGCAACTATACACCAGTGCAGCACTAAGTATCATCACTGCAGAAACCTTCTTGCAGAAAAGACCTGCAGCCACTGCGTGCATATATTTGGTCTTTTGAAAAATCGTAGTATGATGGGTTAAAATTGGAGCACTAACTTCACTTTACTGCTTTCGACACTATTGCCATCAATTAATCGGATTGGAATATAAGCTGTCAGAGCAAGTAACACAGAAATCCATGCAGGGGATAAAATAAAAATAAAACCACAGCTGTCAGCAGACTAGATTTCAATTAGAAAAATATGACGCAGTTAATAAAATACCGTCAGCTTCGATCAGGCCTCAAGTATCCAAATAAATAGTAAAAAGGCATGCAAATTCTGAAATAGAGGCCTGTCTTAAGCTGCATATAAAGAATTGAAAGGAAGAAGCAGTTCTCAATCAATTAATTGATGCAATGTGAGTTAGTTGATAAAAGTAAAACTCTAATCCAAGTACGCAATTTTAAGTAGAAACTCAAGAAAGATCTGCAGCAGCCCTGGATGATATTGAGGCTCTGTCAAGGGTGCAGGGAAGAGCCACTAGACTAATTCCCAGTTTAAAGCACCTTAGTCATCAAGATAGGCTTACACTTTAGAGAAGCATAGACTTAGGGGTGATCTGATTGACGTTTACAAGATGATGAATCATTGAACCATAAATGGTTACAGCACAGAAGGCCATTCAGCCCATCCTGTCCATGCTATCTCTCCTTAAGAGCTACGCAGCTAGTCCCACTCTTCTGCCTTTCCCCCGTAGCCCTGCAAATGTTTTCTTTTCAAATAATTATCCAATTCCTTTTTGAAAGCCACAATTGAATCTGCGTCCACCACACTCTCAGGCAGCACTTTCCGGTCCTAACCACTCACTGCGTAAAAAAGTCTTTCCCCGTGTTGCCGTTGCTTCTTTTGCGAATCAGCTTAAATTGGTGTCCTCTGGTTCTAGACCCTTCTGCCAATGGGAACAGTTTCACCTTATCTACTCTGTCCAAACCCCTCATGATTTTGGGCACCTCTAACAAACTTCCTCTCAACTTTCTCTTTTCTAAAGAGAACAGCCTCAGTTGTGTCAAACCATCCACGTAACTGAAGCCCCTCATCCCCAGAACAATTCTAGTAAATCTTTACTGCACCCTCTCCAATGCCTTCACATCCTTCCAACAGCATGGTACCAAAAATTGGACACAATGTTCCGGTTGAGACTGAACCAGTGTTTTATAAAGGTTCAACATAACTTCCTTGTTTTTGTACTCTATGCCTCTACCTATAAAGCCCAGGATCCCAAATGCCTTATTATCCACTTTCTTCAACCTGTCCTGCCACCTTCAATGATTTCTTCACATATACCCCCAGGTCCCTCTGCTCCTGCACCCCTTTTACAGTTGTAGCCTTTATTTTATATTGCTTTTCTTCATTCTTCCGACCAAAATGTATCTCTTCACACCTCTCTGCATTAAATTTCAACTGCCATGTGTCCTCCCATCCCACCAGCCTCTCCATGTCTTCTGGACTTCTATCACTATCGTCCTCACAGTTTACAATTTTTTGGGTGGGGTGGGGAGGTTATCGATTGTGATGCACAAGGTATCACAATTGTGTGGCACAAACTGGATGGACCAGAGGGTCTTTACTTATCCATCATTGTTCGTATAACCAACTCAGTACTGAACTGTAGGCGTCTGGAAGAATACACATCTGCATTCAAACGTTCTACCAAAGGCACGGTAGTTCAAACTTACCAGTAGTCAATGGCATTGTTGAAGGGACAGGTAGGGATAACATAATGGGATCTACTTATGAATAAAGGATGGAATTGTGACTGTGGCAACTGATCAATATAGAGATAGTCCGAGTGAATAAGTATCGGTTGCATTTAGTGTGCTTGCCATGTTCACAATGTCACAAATTTTGAATTGACTCCTTAGATGCAATTTTCTGCTGATCCGATTTTTTAAAACAAGCAATTATGCAGTCCAACGATTCTAAAATATACATTCATCCTCAACTCATTTTTAAATCAATTTAGCCTTACTAAACCTTCCAAAAGAGTTGATAGCAAAATGTAACTTCAACTCTGGGTTACATAGAAGCAGGAGACCTTTCAGCCCCTTGAGCCTGTTCTGCCATTCAGTAAGATCATGGCTCACCTGTACCTCAACTCAATGTACCACCTTTGATCCATAGGTCTTACTATACAAAAAATTATTGATCTCAGTCTTGAACTGTTAATTTCAAGTTACGAGCTAAAATCTAGATTTCAGTACATGGAATGGGCTTCTGGATAGCAGATGGCAACCTTGGAATCATTTAAGGGCTAATTAAACGCTACACTCTAGGATGGTTAAGAGGGGCTGAATGGCCATACTCTACTATATCTATCTTGTGACATGACCAGTAACAGGAACTGATGCAACAACATTAAAAGTGGGAGCATCCTTTGAGTTTAATTTCAGTCTTTCACTTAGAGGAGTTTCTCTGGGATATAAAAAAACCTTTTTTTATAATAACAGAAGTACTGAACGTTTTGTTCAATGAGCAAGCTTGTCATTTTATTCTGACAATATATTCCAAGGATTTTATTTATATGAGGTGGGGGAGAGAGAGATGCACGCACACACGGAGGCAGCTGGTTTCAACTGACCATTTTATGTGCTGATGCATTAACCCATGGTTCCATGCATTCTCTACCATTCCCAAAAACCACCAGAGAGTCAGGTGAAAATCAACATCATCCTTCACTTGGATGAAGATGCTCCCGATTTTGAAAAGGTTGTACAGTTGTTATTTTCCAGGAGGTTGTGACCCCGCCCAAAGAAAACCTGTAAAATGACAATCACATACGAAAAGATTTAGTCCTTTGTCCAAACACAGGAAGTGGAGGAGGCCATTCAGCCCCTCGAGCCTGTTCTGCCATCTAATGAGATAATGGCTGATATGTGGCCTAACTCCACATACCTGCCATTGCCCCAAATCCCTCAATACCATTGGATAACAAAAATCTATCAATCTCAGATGTAAAGTTAACAATTGATTGAGCATCAATTGCCATTTGTGGAAGACAGTTCCAAACTTCTGACACTCTTTGCGTATAGAAGTGATTCCTAATTTCACTCCTGAAAGGTCCGACTCTAATTTTTTAGATATTGCCCCTTAGTCCTAGACTCCCCACCCAGCGGTAATAGTTTCTCTCTATCTACCCTATCTGTTCCCCTATCCCACACCACTTCATTTGCTCCCAATGATATGAGCGAAACCATGACATCTATATTTGTACTTGGAAAAAATGTATATTAAAAATTGCACATGTAACTGCTCCAGAGTCCATTAAAAAAGTGCTAATTCCTGAAGCTACCTAATGAATAACTGACAAAATGTCCAAGGATGATGGAAAAAAAAGTACTTTTTGTTTTTGTGAATGTAACTGCAGTGATGACAGCAAAGTATAAAATTAAACAGAGCAAGCCAATGGCATATAGCAGCTCAATGGAGCCAACTCAGCCAACTCAAGTGACACCTACCCCAATAGTCGCCAACATACACATATGCCCACCGATCTATTTTACCTGCTTCCTAGTTCGTGTCTTCCCTGTTCTTAACTTGATGTACCTGGCTATCAATTCATTACGACCTGCAAAAGACAAACATAGAGTTTAGTAAACTACCAAATTAGCACAACTACAAACCTTTGCCCAAAAAAAATCATTTTACAATTGGAAAGAAAATGTTGAGTTTGATATGCTCAGTTGATGAGGATATTCGGGTCAAAGGTCAATAGATTTTTGGGAACAATGGGATGTGTGGATAGTGAAGGAAGGTGTAGCTGAGGTCGATGATCAGACATGATCTTACTGAATCCCTGTGTCTGCGTGGGTTTTCTCCGGGTGCTCCGGTTTCCTCCCACAGCCAAAAGACTTGCAGGTTGGTTGGTAAATTGGCCATTATAAATTGCCCCTCGTATAGGTAGGTGGTAGGGGAATATAGGGACAGGTGGGGATGTGGTAGGAATATGGGATTAGTGTAGGATTAGTATAAATGGGTGGTTGATGGTCGGCACAGACTCGGTGGGCCGATGGGCCTGTTTCAGTGCTGTATCTCTAAATAAAAAAATAAAATGAAATGAATGGCAGAGCAGACTAGAGGGGCCAAATGGCCTTCTCCAGCTCCTATTTCTTTTGTTATCATGCTCCATATATATGCACACTATTCATAGGAAAAGAATGGGGGTAATGAATTGAAGGCTGCAAAGAAATTTAATCTCGAGCTGAAAAAAGAAATGAGTGATGCATTCCAGCAGAAAATACGTAGCTAAGCATTACACAGAATTTTGCAGCAAAGAAACAGGCCAATTTGGTACAAGTGGTCTATGACAAAGTTTATGCTTCATAGGGCCTGTTTCAGTGCTGTATCTCTAATCTAATCTAATCTAATCTAACCCCTCTTCATCTCACCCCTTCAGCACATCCTTCTTTTCCTTTTTCCCTCATGTGTTTGCCCAGCTTCCACTTTACAGAATCACAGAATCGTTACACTGCAGGAGGCCATTCGGCCCATCGAGTCCACACTGGCTCTCCGAAAAAACAATTCCCTCAGTTCCATTCCCCTGCCTTCTCCCCTGCACATTCTTCCTTTTCATACAACTGTCTAATTCCCTTTTGAATGCTTCAATTGAACCTGCCTCCACCACGTTCTCAGGTAGCGCATTCCAGACCTTAACCACTCGCTGTGTGAAAAAGTTTTTCCTTACGTCACTTTTGCTTCTCTTACCAAATTCTTTAAATCTGCGCCCTCTCATTCTCGATCCTTTCACGGGGAGGCGATGGCGTAGTGGTATTGTCGCTGGACTAGTAACCCAGAGACCCAGGGTATTGCTTTGGGGACATGGGTTCAAATCCCACCACAGCAGAAGGTGGAATTTGAATTCAATTAATAAAATCTGGAATTAAAAAGCTAGTCTAATGATGGCCATGAAACCATTGTTGATTGTTGTAAAAACGCATCTGGTTCACTAATGTCCTTCAGGGAAGGAAATCTGCTGTCCTTACCTGGTCTGGCCTACATGTGACTCCAGACCCACAACAATGTGGTTGACTCTTACATGGCCTCTGAAATGGCCTAGCAAGCCACTCAGTTGGCAGCTCACTGCCACCTTCTCAAGGGCAACTAGGGATGGGCAATAAATGCTGGCCTGGCCAGCGACGCTCATATCCCAAGAATGAATTTAAAAAAAGTTTCTCTCTATCTACTCTGTCCAGATCCCTCATGATTTTGAACACCTCTATCAAATCACCTCTCAGCCTTCTCTTCTCCAAGGAAAACAGTCCTAACTTCTCCAATCTATCTTCATAACTGAAATTCCTCATCCCAGGAACCATTCTCGTGAATCTTTTCTGTACTCTCCCCAATGCCCTCATCTTTCCTAAAGTGCGGCAACCAGAATTGAACGCAATACTCCAGCTGAGGCTGAACTAGTGTCTTATACAAGTTCAATATAGATTCCTTGCTCTTGTACTCTATGCCCCCATTAATAAAGCCCAGGATACTGTATGCTTCATTAACTGCTTTCTCAACCTGTCCTGCCACTTTCAATGACTTATGGACATATACACCCAGGTCCCTCTGCTCCTGCACCCCCTTTAGAATTGTACCATTTATTCTATATTGTCTCTCCATGTTCTTCCTACCAAAATGAACCACCTCACATTTCTCTGCATTGAAATTCATCTGTCACCTGTCTGCCCATTCCACCAATTTGTCTATGACCGTTTGAAGTTCTACACTATCCTCCTCACAGTTCACAATGCTTCTAAGTTTCGTATCATCTGCAAACTTTGAAATTGTACCCTATACACCAAGGTTTAGGTCATTAATATATAACAGGAAAAGCAAGGGTCCCAACACTGATCCCTGGGGAACTCCACTACAAACCTTCCTCCAGCCCGAAAAACATCCATTAACCACTACTCTTTGTTTCCCGTCACTCAGCCAATTCCGTATCCATGTTGCTACTGTCCCTTTTATTCCATGAGCTACAAGTCTGTTGTGTGGCACTGTATCAAACGCCTTCTGAAAGTCCATGTACACCACATCAACAACATCGCCCTCATCAACCCTCTCTCCTCAAAGAACACCAGAAAGTTAGTTAAAAATGATTTTCCCTGAAGAAATCCAAGCTGGCTTTCCTTAATTAACTCGCATTTATCCATGTGACTATTGATTTAGTCCCAAATTATTTTTTCTAGAAGTTTTCCCACCACTGAAGTTAAACTGACTAGCCTGTAGTTTCTGGGCTTATCTTTACACCCTTTTTTGAACAAGGGTGTAACGTTAGCAATTTTCCAGTCCTCTGGCACTACCCCAGAGTCTAAGGAAGACTGAAAAATTATGGCCAGTGCCTCTGCGATTTCCACCCTCCCTTTCCTCAGTATCCTTGAATGCCTCTCATCTGGCCCTCTTACTTTATCCACTTTAAGTACAGACAGCCTATCTAATCATTCCTCTTGATCAGTTTTAAGCCCCTCTAGTGTCTGACTTACCTCCTCTTTGAACACTGCCCGAGTTGCATCTTCTTCTTTGGTAAAGACAGATGCAAAGTATTCATTCAATACCTCAGCTTTGCCCTCTGCCTCCATGTGTAAATCCCCTTTCTGGTCCCTAATTGGCCCCACTCCTCCTTTTACCACCCTTTTACTATTTATATGCCTATAGAAAACGTTGGGATTTCCCTTAATGCTTAAATGCATCTACGTAAATGTATCTTTGCCAAATGCATTTAATTGGTCTTAAGTTTATTAATCTGGGGGAGAAATACAAGCCAACATTGGGGTCGGAGAAAAGGCACATTGCAAATATTTTCACTAAAGAGAATTGTCTTGATCAGTTGTAACATAGAAACATAGAAAATAGGAGCAGGAGGAGGCCATTCGCCCCTTCGAGCCTGCTCCGCCATTCATTATGATTTTGGCTGATCATCCAACTCAGTAGCCAGTTCCGGCTTTCGCCCAATACCCTTTGATCCCTGTAGACCCAAGAGCTATATCTAACTCCTTCTTGAAAACATACAATGTTTTGGCCACAACTGCTTTCTGTGGTAGCGAATTCCACAGGTTCACCACTCTCTGGGTGAAGAAATGTTTCCTCATCTCAGTCCTGAAAGGTTTACCCCGTATCCTTAGACTATGACCCCTGGTTCTGGACTCCCCCACCATCAGGAACATCCTTCCTGCATCTACCCTGTCAAGTCCTGTTAGAATTTTATAGGTTTCTATGAGATCCCCCCTCACTCTTCTGAACTCGTGAATATAATCCTAACCGACTCAATCTCTCCTCATACGTCAGTCCGGGCATCTCAGGAATCAGTCTGGTAAACCTTCGCTGCACTCCCTCTATAGCAAGAACATCCCTCCTCAGATAAGGAGACCAAAACTGCACACAATACTCCAAGTGTGGCCTCACCAAGACATCACTGCTTCTGTACCCGAATCCTCTCGCTATGAAGGCCAACATACCATTTGCCTTTTTTACCACCTGTTGCACCTGCATGCTTACCTTCAGTGACTGGTGTACGAGAACACCCAGGTCTCGCTGCATATTCCCCTCTCTGAGTTTATAGCCGTTCAGATAATAGTCTGCCTTCCTGTTTTTGCTACCAAAGTGGATAACCTCACATTTATCCACATTATACTGCATCTGCCATGCATTTGCCCACTCACTCAACTAGTCCAAATCACCCTGAAGCCTCTCTGCAGCCTCCTCACAACTCACCCTCCCACCCACTTTTGTGTTATCTGCAAATTTGGAGACATTACTTTTAGTTCCCTCATCTAAATCATTAATGTATATTGTGAATAGCTGGGGTCCTAGCACCGATCCCTGCGGTACCCCACTAGTCACTGCCTGCCATTTGGAAAAAGACCCATTTATCCCTACTCTTTGTTTCCTGTCCACCAACCAATTTTCTATCCATCGCAATACGCTACGCCCAATCCCACGCGCTTTAATTTTACATGCTAATCTCTTATGTGGGACTTTGTCGAAAGCCTTCTGAAAGTCCAAATAAACCACATCCACTGGCTGTCCCTCATCAACTCTACTAGTTACATCCTCAAAGAACTCTAGTAGATTTTTCAAGCATGATTTCCCTTTCGTAAATCCAGGCTGACTCTGCCCGATTCTACCACTGTTCTCTAAGTGCTCTGCTATAAAATCATTGAAAACGGACTCTAGAATTTTCCCCACTACCAACGTCAGGCTGACTGGTCTATAATTCCTTGCTTTCTCTCTACCTCCCTTTTTAAATAGTGGGGTTACATTAGCTACCCTCCAATCTGTAGAAACTGTTCCAGAGTCTATAGAATCTTGGAAGATGACCACCAATGCATCCACTATTTCTCGGGTCACTTCCTCAAGTACTCTGGGATGCATACCATCAGGCCCTGGGGATTTATCGGCCTTCAATCCCATAAATTTCCCCAACACCATTTCGCTACTAATACTGATTTCCTTCAGTTCCTCTCTCTCTCACTAAGCCCTTTGTTCCCTAACATTTCTGGTATGATATTTGTGTCTTCCTTTGTGAAGACAGAACCAAAGTATGCATTTAGTTGGTCAGCCCCTTTATTCCCCATAATAAATTTCCTTGTTTCTGACTGTAAGGGACCTACATTTGTCTTCAATCTTTTTCTCTTCACATATCTATAGAAACTTTTACAGTCAGTTTTTATGTTCCCCGCAAGCTTGCTCTCGTACTCTATTTTCCCCTTCTTAATCAATCCTTTGCTGAATTCTAAACGACTCCCAATCCTCAGATCTGTTGTTTTTCCTGGCACATTTATATGCCTCTTCCTTGGATCTAATGCTATCTCTAACTTCCCCTTGTAAGCCATGGTTTGGCTACCTTTCCCATTTTACTTTTGCGCCAGACAGGGATAAACAATTGCTGCAGTTCATCCATGCGTTCTTCAAATGTTTGCCATTGCCTATTCCCCATTAAACAGAAAGCGAAGCACATTTATACAGTAAATTACTCAATTGAACATTCAGCAAACATAAGCAAAAACAATAATCTTGGATTTATTTTGTGTCTTTCACGACTTCAGGATGTTTCAAAGCGTCTGGGAATTCGGGCTTCTGTAAATCTAGCGTCAAGGTGTGAAATGATTCCAGGGCTTTGTTCCGGAATCTGGTGCAGCCACTTTGCAACAGCATTGAATCGTACCGCACAGGAGGAGACTATTTAACTCATTGTGCCTGTGGCAGCTCTTTGAAAGAGCTGCTCAATTGGTCTCATTCCCCCAGCTTTTTCCTCGTAGCCCTGCAAAATTTCTTTCCTTTCTGAAGTTTATATCCAATTAACTTTTGAAAGTTATGACTGAATCTGCTTCCACCACCCTTTCAGGCAGCGTGTCCTAGGTTGTAACAACGCGTTGCTTTCAAAAACGTCTCCTCCTCTCCTCCTTGTTGCTGCAGTTGTACTGTGAATGTCACCCAGGATGGGAGATTTGAAGGCCGCAACCAAAGCTTTAATCAGAGAATGGAAGTTAAGAATCTGTCGAGAAGGAACTTGGGTTTCAGGTTCAGGAAAACGGTGACTGAGCCTAGGTCGGTGAGACACCACTCACCGAATTTAGGTCACAGTGAACATATCCGTTGGCCCATGAAAAATAATTAAACGAGAACAACTTACATTTTATATAACACCTCAAACATAGTAAGATGTCCCAAGGCATTTCACAAGAGTGATTCTCAAACAGAATTGGACACCAAACCACGTAAGATTATAAGGTCAGTTGAGCAAATGCTTGGCCAAAGAGTTGGGTTTTAAGGACTGTCCTAAAGGAAGTAGAAAGGCAGAGAGATTTAGGGAGGGAATTCCAGAGCTTAGGCCCAGCCAGCTGAACGCACAGCCACTGTTGGTGGAACGATTAAAAACAGGGATGTGCACCAGGAGAGAATTAGAGGGGGTCAATATTTCAGAGGGTTGTGGGGCTGGAGGAGGTTACCAAGATAGGGAGGGGCGAGGTCATGGAGGGATTTAAAAACAAGAATGAGAGTTTTAAAATTGAGGAGTTGCCAAACTGGGAACCAATGCAAGAAACACTGAATGAGATTTTTTACAATAATAGCCTATCTTATTAGGCCAACAATAGATTTCAGCTGAGACAGTTCTTCCCCTCCCACCACTATTATTTTCCTGAGTTAAGGGCAGGCTTGGGACTGAATTCCAGGCCTCCACCAACACTGCCCTCCTGTGGGCTGCTTGGGAGGTGCATAAGCACAGTCTGGGTGATTCTTCCTCCGATTGTTCCTCCCCCAAAAGTCCTAATATGCTGTTTGACCGTATTACCACAGAGTTTACGGACACTGTCAGAGAGGCACCTGCAGAGTCTTTAGCGCAGCGGTAATATTACTCAACTTGTAACCCAGAGGCCTGGATTAATGCTCGAGAGACATGAGTTCAAATCCCACCACGGCAGCTGATGGAATTTAAATTCAATTAATTAATAATTCTGGAATAAAAGCTCCAGACAGCAACGTGGCTGGCTCTTAACTGACCTCTGAAATGGCCTAGCAAGCCACTCAGTTGTACAAAAAAGTCAAAGAAGACAGACCACCCTACATCGACCTAAGCACCGGAAATGACAAAGGTACATCCTGCCCAGTTAACCCCGCAAAGTCCTCCTCAGAGGCTAGGAATCCTGAGGCGAGTAACTTGCCTCCTGACTCCCCAAAGCCTGTCCACCATCTACAAGGCACGTCAGGAGTGTGATGGAATACTCTCCACTCGCCTGAATGGGTGCAGCTCCAACACTCAAGAAGCTCGACACCATCCAGGACAAAGCAGCCCGCTTGATTGGCACCCCATCTACAAACATTCACTCCCTCCACCGACGCACAGTGGCAGCAATGTGTACCATCTACAAGATGCACTGCAGCAACCGCACCAAGGCTCCTTAGACAGCACTTTCCAAACCCGCGACCTCTACCGACTAAAAGGACAAGGGCAGCAAATGCATGGGAACACCACCACCTGCAAGTTCCCCTCCAAGTCACACACCATCTTGACTTGAATCTATATCGCCGTTCCTTCACTGTCGCTGGGTCAAAATCCTGGAACGCCTTTCCTAACAGCACTGTGGGTGTACCTACCCCAAATGGACTGCAGCGGTTCAAGAAGGCAGCTCACCACCACCTTCTCAAGGGCAATTAGGGATGGGCAATAAATGCTGGCCTGGCCAGCATCGCCCACATCCCAGGAACGAATAAAAAAAACTAATATCTGGGGAGCTGCGCCAAAATTGAGAGAGCTGCCCCATAGACTAGTCATGCAACAACCTGGCATACAAAAGCAAAATAGTGCAAATGCTGGAAATCTGAAATAATAATAGAAAGTGCTGGAAATTGGTGGTGAAAGGTCTTCAACCTGAAACGTTGGCTGGAATTTTACGCCACCCCAGCAAGCCAGATGGCGGCGGGGAGTGGCATAAAATGGAGCGGGAGGCTCCGGGAGACCTTCCCGAGCCGCTCCCACCTCCACCCCACTTTACGTAGGGCGGAGGTTGGGGGGAGACGATAAATGGGCCGCCTGCCCCAGGCCAATCAAGGCCCTTAAGTTGCCAATTAACGGCCACTTATGGGCCTTCGCCCGCCTCCATGGGGAAGTTAACAGTGGCAAGCGGGCATCCTGGAGCCGGGAAAGGCTGCCCCATGAGAGCTGACAGCCTCTCAGAGGCCGGGGTGGGGGGGAGAGACCCTGACAATCGGGTGCAGGATGCCTGACTGAAGGCCGCCCCCTGCTTTCCCAACCACCCCAGGACGCCCCCCCTTCCCCCCCAAACAATCACCCTTGCCTCGCCGGGGCCTGACTGATTACTCCCAGCGAGGCAACCCAAACTTACCTACACTCCTGGCTCCATGTCCTCACCTAGGCTGCAGTCCCAGCAGTGGCCACCGCTCCCGGTGGCGCTCCAGGACTAAGAGCTGCCAGCTCGATGATTGGTCGGCAGCTCAATGAGGCGGGACTTCCTCCCTCAAGCAGGTGGAAGTCCCACCTCGGAACAATTAAAGCCCGGGGACCCGTAAAACGTAGGACGGATCCCCAGGCTAGGCGGAAGCGGGTTCGCCACCGACTTTTACGTCAGTGGCCAATGTGAAATCCAGCCCATTAACTCTGTTGCTCCCTCCACTGATGCTGCCAGACCTGCTGAGTATTTCCAACAACCTGACAGTCATACTCATAGAATCATACCTTACAGCAAATGTTCCAGACTCCTCCATCACCATCTCTGTGTATGTCCTGATGCACCAGTAGCTCCACTCATGACCGAGCTGGCCGAGTCCTCAAGGACATATCTGCCAAACTGGGCCTGTGGCAGGCTGTGAGGGAAAAACTTACTTGACCCCACCCTCGCCAATCTACCTGCCACAGATACATCTGTCCATGACAGTAGCGGTGGGAGCAACAACCTGTGGCTCTGGAGTCACCTGTAGGCCAGAGCAGGTAAGGAAGGCAGATTTCCTTCCCTAAAGAACAAGATTGGTTTTTATGACAATCCCGTAGTTTCACAGTCACCATTACAGAGACTAGCATTTTATTCCAGATTTATGAATTTAAAAAAATTAATTAATTGAATTTAAATTCCACCAGCTGCTGTGGTGGGATTTGAACTCACGTCGCTGCAGCATTAATCTGGGCCTCTGGATTACAAGTCAAGAAATATCACTGCTATGCTAAAGACTCTGCAGGTGCCTCTCTGGTATTGTCCGTAAACTCAGTGGTAATACGGTTGAACAGTATACTGGGACCAACACCATACTCTGCCTTAGCGCAGTGGAGATGAAGTCCTGCTTTCACACAGAGGGTAGCCTCCATCATGTCGTGCGGCCCTACCACCATGCTAAATGGGACTGATTCAGAATAGATCTAGCAACTCAAAACTGGGCATGCATGAGGCGCTGTGGGCAGCAGCAGCAGAACTGTATTCAACCACAAACTGTAACCTCATGGCCCAGAATATTCCCCACTCAACCACTACCATCAAGCCGGGGAACCAACCCTGGTTCAATGAGGAATGCAGGAGAGCATGCCAGAGCAGCACCAGGTATACCTAAAAATGAGGTGCCAACCTGGTGAAGCTACAACACAGGACTACATGCAGGCTAAACAGCGAATGCTGCATGTGAGACAAAGCTAAGCGATCCCACACCAATGGATCAGATCTAAGCTCTGTTGTGGTCTAAGCTCTTCAGTCCTGCCACATCCAGTCATGAATGGTGGTGGACAATTAAACAACTGACCTGAGGAGGAGGTTCCACAAATATCCCCATCCTCAATGATGGGGGAGCCCAGCACATCAGTGCAAAAGTCAAGGCTAGAACGTTTGCAACCATCCTCAGCCGGAAGTGCCGAGTGGATGATCCATCTTGGCCTCCTCCCAAGGTCCCCAGCATCACAGGTGCCCGTCTTCAGCAACCGGATTCACTCCACATGATATCAAGGAGCAGTTGAAGGCACTGGATACAGCAAAGACTATGGACCCTGGCAACATCCCAGCTGTAGTACTGAAGACTTGTGCTCCAGAATTAGTCATGCCTCTAGCCAAGCTGTTCCAGTACAGCTACATCTACAACACTGGCATCCATCTGACAATCTGGAAAATTGCCAGCTATGTCCTGTCCACAACAAGCAGGACAAATCCAATCCAGCCAATTACCGCCCCATCAGTCTACTCTCGGTCATCAGCAAAGTGATGGAAAGTATCATTCACACTGCTATCAAGTGGTCCTTACTAAGTAATGACCTGCTCACTGATGCTCAGCCAGGGGTACTGACTCCAGACCTCATTACAGCTTACATACAAACATGGATAAAGGAGCTAAATTCCAGAGGTGAGGTGAGAGTGACTGCCCTTGACATCAAGGCAGCATTTGACCGTGCGGCATCAAGGAGCCGCACTTTGAAGTCAATGGGAATCAGGGGGAAAATTCTCCAAAGGCTGCAGTCATACCCTAGCACAAAGGAAGATGGTTGTGGTTGTTGCAGGCCAATCGTCTCAGCCGCAGGACATCACTGCAGGAATTCCTTCAACTGCTTCATCAATGACTTTCCCTCCAACATGAGGTCAGAAGTGGGGATGTTCGCTGATGACTGCACAGTGTTCAGTACCATTCTAACTCCTTAGATAATGAAGCAGTCCGTGCTCGCATGCAGCAAGATCTGCACAACATTCAGGCTCAGGCTGATAAGTGGCAAGTAACATTCGCATTACACAAGCGCCACACATTGACAATTTTCAACGAGAGAATCTAACCATCTCTCCTTGACGTTAAATGACATTACCATCGCTGAATTCCCCCATTATCAACATCCTGGGGGTTACCATTGACCAGAAACTTAACTGGTCTAACCATATAAATACCGTGGCTACAAGAATAGGTCAGAAGCTGGGAATTCTTTGGCTGGTAACTCACCTCCTGACTCCCCAAAGCCTGTCCACCATCGACAAGGCACAAGTCAGCAATGTGATGGAATACTCTCCACTTGCCTGGTTGGGTGCAGCTCCAACAACACTCAAGAAGCTCAACACCATCCAGGACAAAGCAGCCCGCTTGATTGACACTCCCTCCACCACCACAGTGGCAGCAGTGTGTACCATCGACAAGATGCATTGCAACAACTCGCCAAGGCTCCTTCGACAGCACCTACCAAACCCACGACCTCTACCACTGAGAAAGACAAGGACAGCAGATGCATGGGAACACCACCAGCTGCAAGTTCCTCTCCAAGTCCTCATCCTGACTTGGAACTATATTGCCGTTCCTTCACTGTCGCTGGGTCAAAATCCTGGAACTGCCTTCCTAACAGCACTGTGGGTGTATCGACACCACACAGACTGCAGCAGTTCAAAACAGCAGCTCACCATAACGTTCTCAAGGGTAGTTAGGGATGGGTAACAAATGTTGACCTTGCCAGTGACGCTCACATTCCATGAATGCATTAAAAAAATGCTCTAACACAGGCATTTCAAAGAACTTATTACGTGGTAAAGTGTAACTACTTTTTCAAAGCATAAAAATTTAATTGGAATTGCAAACTATCAGGTTCCCAGCTGTCCCTCCCTGCCCCCCCCCCCCTTTCATCCCTGGCCCCCACAGTTACCCACACCCTCCCAGGTACTTTATTAACTTTTTCTAATCATTTACTTATTGTGTAACAGAAGGAAGCATATTAAAGAGGGAATGCTCGAATTCCTGAAGCACCTGTACCAGCTGCGCGACTGTACTTACAGCCAAATTCCTGCAAGAATTACTCCTACATAATCCCTATGGCTGAGTTTATAGAAAGATTTTCAAGCGCCTGAGCGGTGGCTCAGTTGGTAGAATTTATGCTTCTGAGTCAGATGTTTGTTATCCTCAAGTCCCACGTCAGGCCATGATCAAATAATCCAGGCTGACACTTCCAGTGCAGTACTGAGGGAGTGCTGCACCGTCAGAGATGCCATCTTTCGGATGAGACGCTGAATCCCTTCTGCATTTTTCCGGGATTTAGGTAGTTGTTAAGGATCTATGGAACGGGGAATTACTGGTCCGGAATCATTCTGAGTGCTGGGCCGGCCTGCACGCCCTCTCCCCAGGTTTCTGATGGACCGGCTTTCCTCGCCAGGCGGTGGAATGCGAGCCAGGATCCCGAGACCGGCTGGAGCGCGATTCCTAGGCTCCAAAGCTCTGGATAGCGACCACGAGCGCAGCGTCAGCCTGGAGGACGGTGACATCGAGGACGCCGTCCTCGCACCAGCTTCCCCCCTCACACCCCCTTCCCCCCTCACCCCCTTCCCCCCCCGCACTCTCTTCCCCCCCTGCACCCCATTCCCCCCCAAGCCCCCTCACCATGCACACCCCTTCCCCCCTCGCAACCCCTCCCCCCTCACTCCATGAAATCGCACAGTTTACTTGTTAGGGCCCCTGCTCAGAAATAGCAGCTAACAACCCCACTGCCTTGTAGGCGTCTCAGGGGAGACCAAGGCTAAGGGAGTAAACCCTAACAGAAAATCCGCAGCAGAACCCCGAAGGCGGTCATGTGCAACCTTTGGCATGTTTCTGGCAGTTCCTGCAGCCATACCGGTGCCAAACGTCGTGCTCTGCACTCAGTTGGACCCCACCAGGAAGGCCAAGAGGAGGGTTTGACGCTTGGGCAACTCTCAACCTCCATACATTCCGCCCAGGCGTGCGCCATGGAGAGGACACTCCACAGTCGCCTCACAGCGACCAAAACAACACGGAAGGCAGCAGTTACGGGTTATAAGCCCAGCTCAACTGGCGTAGAGATTGGGCGCCATGGGTTGCCTTTGTTGGTGGGAGAGGTCATCGCATCTCACTGGACAGCTACTGCCTGCCTCAAACCCGGGAAAGCCCCCGGTCAGAAAGGTTCTGTCCCGCCACAGTGTACCTGCTTCAATGGGTGCTTGCAGCTCAGGGTCATTGCCCAACAAGTGGACTGTAACACTTCACCAAACACCACGACAAAAAAAGGAAAGAAGGTACCAGCCCTTCGTTTTGCAAGCTGGAACGTCAGAACTACGTGTTCTGGCCTGTCGGAAGACCAGACACAAATCAACGACTCTCGGCAGGCCGCCATCATTAACAACGAGCTCAGCAGACTCAATGTGGACATTGCAGCACTTCAGGAGACACGCCTCCCTGCGAGCGGATCTCTGAGAGCAAGACGACACCTTCTACTGGCAGGGGAGGGTGCCTGAAGAACCAAGACAGCATGGAGTTGTCTTCGCCATCAGAAACTCTTTGCTCAGCATGATAGAGCATCCCTCAAATGGCTCGGAACACATACTGTCCATCCGACTGCTCACCGCCTCTGGTCCAGTACACCTACTCAACATCTATGCTCCAACACTCTGCTCCCCACCTGAAGTTAAAGACCAGTTCTACGAGGAACTCCATAATATCATTAGTAGCATCCCCAATACCGACCATCTGTTCCTGCTGAGGGACTTTAATGCCAGGGTTGGGGCCGACCATGACTCATGACCCTCCTGCCTTGGTCACTATGGCATTGAAAGGATGAATGAGAATGGACAGAGACTGCTGGAGTTGTGTACCTATCACAACCTCTGCATCACCAACTCGTTCTTTCACACTAAACCCTGTCACCAGGTTTCTTGGAGGCACCCAAGATCACGTCGTTGGCACCAGCTGGGCCTCATCATCACAAGGTGAGCCTCTTTAAACAGTGTCCAAATCACATGCAGCTTCCACAGTGCGGACTGCGACACTGACCACTCCCTGGTGTGCAGCAAAGTTAGACTCAAACCAAAGAAGCTACATCACTCCAAGCAGAAGGGCCACCCACGCATCAACACTAGAAGAATTTCTTATCCACAGCTGTTACATAAGTTTCAAAATTCACTTGAAAAAGCCCTTCAAAACACTCCTGCAGCAGATGCAGAGACCAAATAGGCCCACATCAGAGACGCCATCTATGACTCAGCAATGACCACCTTTGGCAAACATGAGAAGTGGAATGCAGACTGGTTTCAATCTACTTTGAAGAGCTGGAACCTGTCATAGCCGCTAAGCACATTGCACTGCTGAACTACAAGAAATCCTCCAGCGAGTTAACATCCCCAGCACTTAAAGTAGTTAGAAGCGCTGCACAAAGAACAGCCAGGCGCTATGCAAATGACTACTGGCAACACCTATGCAGTCATATTCAGCTGGCCTCTGACACCGGAAACATCAGAAGAATGTATGATGGCATTAAGAGAGCTTTCGGGCCAACCATCAAGAAGATCACCCCCCCTCAAATCTAAATCAGGGGAAACGATCACTGACCAACGCAAGCAAATGGTCCCCGGGTGCAGCACTACCTAGAACGGTACTCCAGGGAGAATGTTGTCACTGAGACCGCCCTCAATGCAGCCCAGACTCTGCCAGTCATGGATGAGCTGGACGAACAGCCAACAAAATCGGAACTCAGTGATGCCATTGATTCTCTAGCCTGTGGAAAAGCCCCTGGAAAGGACGTCATTACCCCTGAAATAATCAAGAGTGCCAAGCCTGCTATACTCTCAGCACTCCATGAACTGCTTTGCCTGTGCTGGGATGAGGGAGCAGTACCACAGGACATGCGCGATGACAATATTACCATACTCTACAAGAACAAGGGTGACCGCCGTGACTACAACAACTACCGTGGAATCTCCCTGCTCAGCACAGTGGGGAAAGTCTTTGCTTGAGTCACTTTAAGCAGACTCCAGAAGCTGGCTAAGCGCGTCTACCCTGAGGCACAGTACAGCTTTCGAGCAGAGAGATCCACCATTGACATGCTGTTCTCCCTTCCCCAGCTACAAGAGAAATGCCGTGAACAACAGATGCCCCTCTACGTTGCTTTCATAGATCTCATCAAAGCCTTTGACCTCATCAGCAGACATGGTCTCTTCAGACTACTAGAAAAGATTGGATGTCCACCAAAGCTACTAAGTATCATCACCTCATTCCATGATGATATAAAAGGCACAATTCAGCATAGCGGTGCCTCATCAGACCCCTTTCCTATCCTAGGTGGCGTGAAACAGGGCTGTGTTCTCGCACCTACATGTTTGGGATCTTCTTCTCATTGCTGCTCTCACATGCATTCAAGTCTTCAGAAGAAGGAATTTTCCTCCACACAAGATCAGATGGCAGGTTGTTCAACCTTGCCCGTCTTAGAGCGAAGACCAAATTACGGAAAGTCCTCATCAGGGAACTCCTCTTTGCTGATGATGCTGCATTAACATCCCACACGGAAGAATTTCTGCACAGACACATGGACAGGATTGCGGCTGCCTGCAACGAATTTGGTCTAACCATCAGCCTCAAGAAAACAAACATCATGGGACAGGATGTCAGGGCGGCACAGTGGCACAGTGCTTAGCGGCACAGCCTCACAGCTCCAGCGACCCGGGTTCAATTCTGGGTACTGCCTGTGTGGAGTTTGCAAGTTCTCCCTGTGTCTACGTGGGTTTCCTCCGGGTGCTCCGGTTTCCTCCTCCCATATGCCAAAAACTTGCAGGTTGATATGTAAATTGGCCATTATAGATTGCCCCTAGTATAGGTAGGTGGTAGGGAAATATAGGGACAGGTGGGGATGTGGTCGGAATATGGGATTAGTGTAGGATTAGTATAAATGGGTGGTTGATGGTCGGCACAGACTCGGTGCGCCGAATGGCCTGTTTCAGTGCTGTATCTCTAAACTAAACTAAAAATGCTCCATCCATCAATATTGGCGACCACACTCTGGAAGTGGTTCAAGAGTTCACCTACCTAGGCTCAACTATCACCAGTAACCTGTTTCTCCATGCAGAAATCAACAAGTGCATGGGAAAGGCGTCCGCTGCTATGTCCAGACTGGCCAAGAGAGTGTGGGAAAATGGCGCACTGACACGGAACACAAAAGTCCGAGTGTTTCAAGCCTGTGTCCTCAGTACCTTGCTGTATGGCAGCGAGGCCTGGACAACGTATGTCAGCCAAGAGCGACGTCTCAACTCATTCCATCTTTGCTGCCTCCGGAGAATCCTTGGCATCAGGTGGCAGGACCGTATCTCCAACGCAGAAGTCCTCGAGGAGGCCAACAGCCCAGCATATATGGCTTGGCCATGTGAGCTGCATGGAAGATGGCTGGATCACCAAGGACACATTGTGCAGCAAGCTCGTCACTGGTTCAGACCCACCGGATGTCCACGTCTCTGCAAATACGACATGAAGTCCTGTGACACTCACCACAAGTCGTGGGAGTCAGTTGCCAGTGATCGCCAGAGCTGGCGGACAGCCATAAAGGCGGGGCTAAAGAATGGCGATTCGAAGAGACTTAGCAGTTGGCAGGAAAAAAGACAGAAGCGCAAGGAGAGAGCCAACTGTGTAACAGCCCCGACAACCAATTTTATCTGCAGCACCTGTGGAAGAGTCTGTCACTCTAGAATTGGCCTTTATAGCCA
Organism: Heterodontus francisci; assembly: GCF_036365525.1. Taxonomy (NCBI): domain Eukaryota; kingdom Metazoa; phylum Chordata; class Chondrichthyes; order Heterodontiformes; family Heterodontidae; genus Heterodontus; species Heterodontus francisci. The sequence continues at coordinate 104,947,782 of NC_090384.1, forward strand.
CTCCAGGCACTGCTTCACAAACCACTGACCACTTCTCGGCGCTTACCCATTGTCTCTTGAGACAAGGAAGCCAAAGATGGCACTGGGAACTTTCTGGGTGTCAGGGTCCAATATTCATCCCTTAATACCAGCACAAGCAGATGAAATGGCCATTCATCTCATAACTGTCTGCGAGGCCCTTGCTGTGAGAAACAAACATGTTTGGGTTTACAACATTTCAATTTGCTCCATTGGAAGTGCTTCGAGACATTTCTGATCGACTTGCTGAGGGAGGGAAGGATATAAAGGAATTAACAAAATTTTATTTCTATCGCACCTTCCACAACTTCAGGATGTCCTCATTTTACAGCAAATGAAGTCCTTTTAAAATGTAGTCACTTGTAAAATAGGGAAATGCAGCAGTCAATTTGCACAAAGCAAGGTTCCCACAGCCCCACAATGAGGTAGCAACCAATTTGAGAGATAAATGTTAGTCAAGGCACCAGGGAGAATTCCTCTGCTCTTTTTAATAGTGGCCACGGGATCTTTTACATCCACCTGACAGGGCAGATAGGGCCTCAGTTTAACGTCTCATAAGAAAGACGGCATCTCCGACAGTGCAGCACTCCCTCAGTACTGCACTGGAAGCGTCAGCTTAGGTTATGTGTTCAAGACTCTGGAGCAGGACTGTGAACCTATGACCTGATTCCAGCGAGAATGCACCAACTGATGTCCAAAAATAAATACATAAATAAAAGATACTGACCTGAAATGTTAACTCTGCCTCTCTCTTCACAGATGCTGCCAGACCTGCTGAGTGTTTCCAGCACTTTCTGTTTTTATTTCAGATTTCCAGCATCCGCAGTATTTTGCTTTTATAATAAAAGTTACTTCTTGCCTGTCATTTATTTAACTAATGCTTCCACTCTGATCCAGTAGTTGGCTTTCATTTAGTGACATCAAACTAACAAGCCATGCCATGAAATCTAGTAAATTATTAGAATTTTTTTTTTTAAAGATTAAATAGGATTCAAAGATTATGCCAAAAAATCACTTTTCTCATCCATTTAATTTTCTTCCTCTGTTAAAGCAATGGTTTAAATTCCATTTCTAAATTAAAGGCGCTGCGATTGGGGATGGATGCCCTTTCACATAGTCTACAGTTAAAAGAAAGACTCACCATTCATATAATTGAGAGCATGGGTTAGGAACCAACTGCTCAACAAAATAATATAGCAACCCATTGTCACTGTAGCAAGTTAGCACGGTTTTAAGTTTAAATGAAAAACAGACACCAAATTAGGGCAATGTGCTGCAGGCAGACTAGAATTTTCTTACACCCTTGGAACTTTTAACATCAGCACTTTAAGAGGACACCACTTGCACTCGAAACCCAACTGTTGTCTCTTGGGGAGAGGAGTGTTGTGCATTTCGCTCTCACTCCCCGATGCATGTTTCTCCGGGCGAGGAAGAACTGGGAAGCTGCGAATTTCACATCATTAGCTAGAGGTGAAGGGGTGGGTGGGTATTTGAGAAAGGTGTCAACTTGGACTGCAAGGGGTGAGATTCAGAGACATTCAGCCTGAAATGGGATGGGAAGGGGATGCAGGGACGAGTGAAGAGCGTTAGCATGAACTGGTGAGGGAAAACCACCGTCAGTGTCAGGTGGTGGTGCAGGGAGGGAGGGAAAGGTGTTTGAACAGTGAGAGGGGAGCAGTTCAGGCACAATAGGGGTTGTTGAGGTGGGGTCGTTGGGGGTTGAAATGAATGTCCATGTCAACTGGAAGGGGAGCAGGGGAGAGGAGTGCAATCAAATTGTTGTTACAACTTATAAAAATTTTGAAAAACAGATGATCAGATTCAGAGACTCTCTATACGTAATCTCTCCATCAAAATCCAGGAAACTAACCCCTTCCCCCAAGACAAGTGACAAAATGATAGACATACAACAACTTACATTTATATAGCATCTTTAACATAGTAACATGCCTCAAGGTGCTTCACAGGAGTGTCATATTGGACAATATTTAACACCAGGCTACAGAAAGAGATCATAGGGCAGGCAACCGAATGCGAGCTCAAAGAAGTAGGTTTAAGGAGCATCTTAAAGGAGAAGAGCGAGGGGGGGGGAGAGGTTTAGGGAGGGAATTCCAGAGCTTAGAGCCCAGGCAGCTGAAGGTGCGGCCACCAATGATGGAACAAAGGAAATTGTGAATTAACAAGAGGCCAGGATTGGAGAGGTGCAGAGATCTCAGAGTTGTATCTGCAGTTTAATTTACAACCAGCCTGTAGCCCTCCCTTCTGCATCGCTGTCCTGTATTCAAGGCTGTTTGAGTTGTCAGCTTTTCCTAGTTCTCTTTGACTGTCATGTGGGGCTCATCCAATCATTTCAGGCCATACGACCATATGAATTAGGAGCAGAAGTAGGCCATTCAGCCCCTTGAGCCTGCTCCACCATTTAATAAGATCATGGTTGATCTGTTTGTGTCTCGAATTCCACACTCCCATCTACCCCCGATAACCTTTGATTCCCTTGTCTAACAAGAATCTATCTACCTCCGCCTTAAAAATATTCAATGACTCCGCCTTCACCACCTTCTGAGGCAGAGTGTTCCAAAGTCGCACAACCCTCAGAGAAAAAATTTCTCATCTCTGTCCTAAAAGGGCAACCCCTAATTTTAAAATAGTGCCCCCTTGTTCTAGACGCCCCCACAAGAGGAAACATCCTTTCCACATCCACCTTGTCAAGACCGTTCAGGATCTTATATACTTCAATAAAGTCTCCTCTAACTCTTCTAAACTCCAGTGAAAACAAGCCGTGTCTGTCCAACCTTTCCTTTTTTTTATTCATTCATGGGATGTGGGCGTTGCTGGCTAGGCCAGCACTTATTGCCCATCCCTAATTGCCCTCGAGAAGGTGGTGGTGAGCTGCCTTTTTGAACTGCTGCAGTCCATGGGAGGTTAGGAAGGGAGTTCCAGGATTTTGACCCAGCGACAGTGAAGGAATGGCGATATAGTTCCAAGTCAGGATGGTGTGCGACTTGGAGGGGAACTTGCAGGTGGTGATGTTCCCATGCATCTGCTGCCCTTGTCCTTCTAGTGGTAGAGGTCGGAGATTTGGAATGTGCTGTCTAAGGAGCCTTGGTCCTCATAAGACCATCCCCTCATTCCAGGTATCAATCTAGTAAACCGCTTCCAATGCATTCACATCCTTCCTTAAATAAGGAGACCAAAACTGCACACAGTATTCTGGATGTGGTCTCACCAATGCCCTGTAAAACTGAAGCATAACGTCCTTACTTTTACTTTCAATTCCTCTCGTAATAAAGGATAGCATTCCATTCGGCTTCTTTAAATGCTTTTAAAATGAACCAAGGACTGGAAAATTTGAAAGCACCTTCCAGCACACACAGCTCCCCAAACAGAGATTAAACTTTCTACTGAATTCAGATTTTTTTTTTACTTAAAGAGCAATTTGGAGAAGATGTTTCTACTTGTTGGGGAGACCAGAACTAGGGGATCATAGATTTAAGATAGTCACGAATAAATCCAATAGGGAATTCAGGTAAACCTCTTTACCCAGAGAGTGGTGAGAAGGTGGAACTCACTAAAGGCCTGCTATCCGACCCGAACCCAACAGGAACCGACGGCACGCGTCGGGTTCGGGTCGGGTCGGGCCGAGTCCGGGTCAGGCCGGACACACACGTTAAGTGCTCCGCTGTTAAGTATTGAAATTTTAAAAAAACTTACCTGAGCTGGGAGTCCGGGACGAAACTGAGTCTGCGCAGTGAGCAAGTGACGTCACTATGATGTCATCACGCATGCACTGCAGCTTTGTGGAGCTTCCCAGTCGGAAGGTAAGTAAAGGGATGGTTGGGTCAAGCTCGGGGTGAAATTGGAGGGACTCGGGCCGGGTCGGGCTCGGGTCCACTGTGGATCGGTCAGGTTCAGGTCGGGTTCTTTTTCCCAACCTGAGCAGGCCTTTAGAGCTCGCTACCCCAGGGAGTGGTTAAGGCGAACAGCATCGAACACTTGAGGGAGATTGAAATGGAAGGATATGCTGGTAGAGTTAGATGAAGAGTTGTGGGAATATTAGGAACAGGAAGAAGCCATTCAGCCCCTCGAACCTGCTCCGCCATTTAATTAGATCATGGCTGATCTGTACCTTAACTCCAAACTGCCTTTGCTCCATCTCCCTAATACCCTTACCCAACAAAAATCTATCAATCTCAGCTCTAAACCACTTAACCTCTTCCAGTTCTGATGAAAGGTCATCAATCTGAAACATTAACTCAGTTTCTCTCTACGCAGACGTTGCCTGAACTGAGTGTTCTCCAGCATTTTCTGCCTTTATTTAAAATACATATATTGTTTCAACCTTGATGTCATATGTGAGTTGAGCTTCCAACCACACATCCACAGCATCATTAAGAACACCATTTTTGATCTACGAGGGAGTAAAGGGTTATGGGGGGGGAAGACAGGAAAACGGGAGTTAAGGCCATAATCAGATCAGCCATGATCTTATCGAATGGCAGAGCAGGATGGAGGGGCCGAATGGCCTACTCCTGCTCCTATTTCTATGTACCTCTGTAACATCGCCTGACTTTGCCCCACTTCACCTCATCTGTTGCTGAAACGCTCATCCATGCCGTTGCTCCCTCCACACTTGACTATTCCAATGCTCACCTGACTGGCCTCTCATCTTCCACCCTCTAAACTTAAGCTCATCTAAAACTCTGCTACCGTATCTAACTCACATCAGGTCCCGATCACCCATCGTCCCTGTGCTCGCTGACCTACATTTGGCTTCTGGTCCAGCAACACTTCAAATTGAAAATTCTGATATTTGTTTTCAAATATCTCCATGGCCTCATCCCTCCCTATCTCTGTAACTTCCTGCAGCCCCTACAATCCTCTTTCAATTCTGGCCTCTTGCACCTCCTCAATTTTAATCGCTCCACTATTAGTGGCTGTGCCTTCAGCTGCCTGGGCCCTAAGCTCCGGAATTCCCTCCCTACACCTCTCCGCCTCACTACCTCACTTTCCTCCTTTAAGATGCTCCTTAAAACTTCACTCTTTGACAAAGTTTTTGGTCTGTCCTATCTATACAAATATCTCATGTGGCTCGATGTCAAATGTTTGTTTGATAATTGCTCCTGCAAGGCGCAGTGGGACATTTTACTACATGAAAAGGCACTATATAAATTTAAGTTGTTGTTGTTGTAATGAGCGGCTGCCACTGTACAATTATACAGCTGATAAATACTCGAATGTGCTTTCATTGAAAGTTACTTTCGACTTTTAAGCATTGCAATTGCTGCATTAACACTGTCACAAAGGAAATCTGATCTGTTTGCAAGCGACTAAAAGATCCTGCCCAGATGCTGTCCTCTTGGAGGGTGCTGCTTACAGATGGTTGCCGGTCATACTGAATGTCGCTGCACACGTATCCCATTCAACTCTCTGTTTACAGCAAGACATATATTCTGAAATATATTTGCTTCCTATTACTGCAGTAATGCAGTCAAAGTGAAATATTAAATGCATGCAAAAAGCAAACCCGAAGCACAACCTGACTTGTTAAACGCTCTTCAAATGGTATCCCTGTGTTAGAAAAGTCAAATAGAAAGAAACATGTATTTCCACAGCACCTTTCACGTACAGCCAAGGAAGTACTTTTTGAAAGGTAGTCACTGTTGTAATGCAGGAAACGCAGCAGCCAATTTGCGCACAGCAAGCTCCCACAAACAGCGATCACAGAACGGCCAGGTAATCTGTTTGAGTTGACATTTGCTGAGGGAATAAATATTGGCCACGACATCAGGAAGAAATCCCCAGCTCTTCTTTGAATAATGCTGTGGGAATTTTCAGACCCACCCGAGAGGCCAGACAGGGTCTGAGTTTAACGTTTTGTTCGAAAAGACGGCACAGCATTAGAACGTCAGCCTCGAGTTTGTGCTCAAATCTTTGGGGTGGGGCCTGAACCTTCTGGACTCAGATATGAGCAGGCTACCCATTGAGTCATGGCAGGCTAAGACTGAAGATGGTGAGTTTAAGCCCCATTCAATGGCCTTGAGCATCTCACCTAGGCTGATATTTGAATGCACCGTTGAAGGAATGCTACATTGTTGGAACTGTCATCCCTCAGATGAGATGTTAAACAGAGGATTCTTCTGTCAGTCCCAGGGGGTCCAGGAGGCTATTTGAAGAGCAGTCCTCCCCATACCCTGCCAACATTCTTTTTTTCTGCTCACTCCAGCATATACAGCAGTGTAAGATAGGGAATTCTGTGTTCTGGCCAACATCACCTAAAACAAAGTAACTAGCCATGTATCTCATTATTGTGTGTGGGACCTTGCTGTGTGTGAAATGGCTGCCATGTTTGCTGACACAACACTTCAAAGGTAAGTAATTGTACGTTAATGAATTCTTCGGACAACCGCTCAAAGGGACAAATTTTGCAGAGCTATGGGGAGTGGAATTAATTGAATAGCTCTACCAAAGATCCAGCACAGGTAGAATGGGCTAAATGACCTACACCTGTTTTTTTTTTAAATTCGTTCACAGGATGTGGGCATTGCTGGCCAGGCCAGCATTTATTGCCCATCCCTAATAGCCCTTGAGAAGGTGGTGGTGAGCTGCCTTCTTGAACCGCTGCAGTCCATGTGGGGTAGGTACACCCACAGTGCTGTTAAGAAGTGAGTTCCAGGATTTTGACCCAGCAACAGTGAAGGAACGGTGATAGAGTTCCAAGTTAGGATGGTGTGTGGCTTGGAGGGGAACTTGCAGGTGGTGGTGTTCCCTTGCATTTGCTGCCCTTGTCCTTCTAGTTGGTAGGGGTCGCTGGTTTGGAAAGTGCTGTCTGAGTAGCTTTGGTGCGTTGCTGCAGTGCATCTTGTAGATGGTACACATTGCTGCCACTGTGCATTGGTGGTGGAAGGAGTGAATATTTGTGGACGGAGTGCCAATCAAGTGGGCTGCTTTGTCCTGGATGGTGTCAAGCTTCTTGAGTGCTGTTGGAGCTGCACCCATCCAGGCAAGTGGACAGTATTCCATCACACTCCTGACTTGTGCCTTGTAGATGGTGGATAGGCTTTGGGGAGTCAGGAGGTGAGTTACACGCCGCAGGATTCCTAGCCTCTGACCTGCTCTTGTAGTGATGGTATTTATTTGGCTACTCCAGTTCAGGTTCTGGTCAATGGTAAACCCCAGGATGTTGATAGTGAGGGATTCAGTGATTGTAATGCCGTTGAATGTCAAGGTGAGATGGTTGGATTCTCTCTTGTTGGAGATGGTCATTGCCTGGCACTTATGTGGCTGTATCATTCTACGAAGCATTGAAGAGATATGACACAGCACTATAGAATTATAAATTCTACTTTTATCTTACATGGGCAGTTTTAAAAAAAAAACAGTTTAAGGAGCTTTGTTATGTTATGGGCCAATATTTATTGTCCATCCCTGGGTGGGTTTGTTACAACTAAGGAGCTTGCTAGGCCACTTGGAGGGCAGTTAAGAGTCAACCATATTGGTGATGGACTGGAGTCACACAAAGGCCCCCTCCGGGTAAGGACCAGTTGAGATTTTACAACAATCCGACAGCTTCATGGTGATTTTAACTGTCCCTTTGTCATAGGCTCTCCAACCAGTGAAAATGTTTCTATCTACTCAATCAATCCCTTTCAAAAACCTAAAAACCTCAATCAGATCACCCTGTAACCTTCTAAATTCCAGGGAGTACCAGCCTAGTTTAAATAATCTCTCTCCTCACAATCTAACCCTTGGGGCCCTGGTAATATTCTGGTGAATCTGCACTGCACTCTTTCCAAGATTAATATATCCAAGATGTGGTGCTCCCAACTGTACACCATATCCAGATGTGGTTAAATCAGGGCTTTTATAGCTCCAGCTAAACCTCCACTCCTAATTATTCAATTAATTATCCCCATATTCTTTTTGAGTTACTTTAATAATACGGATCTACCCCAGCTAGTCTTGCCTTCACCAGACCTTGTTTGCTGAGCATTGCCGAGAGAAACAGGAATGCTTTTGTTGCAGCTTCGCCGCATTTAAATTGCAGATTTTTTTTTTTTAAATACAGTCTACCGGAAATTAAAATTTGAGAGTGTTAATTATACATTTTGTATTGGAAGATTGCTGGTGGCAGAACCACAATATTATTGACTTTGCTGCCAGTGTCAATTACAGAATGCTGCTCCCTCAAGACTAAAGGTTCTAAATTCAACAACAAAAAACACCTTTGGTTTCTCAGAAAGAAATGACATGCATTTCTATAGCACCTTTCACAACCTCAGGATGTCTCAAAGAACTTTACAGCCAATCTTTGAAGTCACTGTAGCAATGTAAGAAACATGGCAGCCAATTCCAGGGAGTACCAGCCTCGTTTAAATAATCTCTCTCCTCACAATCTAACCCTTGGAGCCCTGGTAATATTCTGGTGAAGCAACAGCAAGTTTCCAGAAACAGCAATGAGTTAAATGACCGGATAATTGGTTTTTAGGTTTTGAGTGAGGGATAAAATATTGGCCAGGACATCGAGAACAACTCCCCTGCTCTTCTTTGAAGGAGCTGCTGTGGGATCTTTTACATTTACGCAAGAGGTTTAACGTCTCAAATAAAAGGCAGTACCTCTGACAGTGCAGCATACCCTCAGTACTGCACTGGGAGTGTCAGCCTAAATTCTGTGTTCAGGCTTTGGGGTGGGACTCAAACCAATAACCTTCTGACGCAGAGGTGAAAGTGCTACCATCTGAGCCCTTGCTGACAACTTAACTGCAACCCACAAAAGCGACTCTGTGAAACAGCTCCCTAACCCCAACATGATCGTACCAACACACCTCACATCATGCATTGGCAAGAGATTTAATTCATTTGGACAGTTTCTCGATGAGTCCCATTCACAGGGTCATCTGCAGATTTTCAATTCTCAGGTTTGAAAATAAAATAGCTAAGTGTCAATGGACATTAATTACCCACAAACAGCTGTTAAAAATGGATCGGAGTTCAAAGCTTGCAGCGATATGCAGATGATTTGCTTGTGCTGACTTGCACATTTATCCAAATGTTAGTCACCAACAACACCGTCTGTTTTACATTTCAATTAGTATTTCAGACAGACAGAAGACAGAGAGGTAAGAATTAACTATCTTTTTCAATAAACATCATTCTAGGGATGTGGGTGACACTACATTTACTGCCCATCCCTCGTAGCCAGGAGATATCCAGCCCAATTTGCCCCGAGGGTATTAGGAGTCAATTTGAGACAAAATAATGCAGTGACCGCAAACTAAGCACATGCAGTTAAATGTAGAATACTGGCATAGTAACATGTATTTCCAAAACCTTTTTGACTGCTATTTAGACAGTTTTAAAATAACTGGATCCACAACAGTAGACAGAATTTCATGTGGACTCGGTAAGTATTTATATCCAGGCCTTCACCCAACCAGATACTCAAGTCAAACGCCCAGCAGAGTTCAGTTGGCAACACTCTCAACTCTTGACTCAGGTTGTGGGTTCAAGTTCCATTTGTGTATGAGTGTATAATCCAAGCCAATACTTTAGTGCAAGAGTGCTACACTGTCAGAGGTGCCACCTTTCAGATGAGACATTAAACTGAGGCTCCATCTGCCCCCTCTGAGATGGCCAGTAAAGATCCCATGTCACTGTTCAAAGAGAGGGGAGTTCTTTCCAGTGTCCTGGACAATTATTATCTCTCAGCAAATGTCACTAAAACAGATTACCTAGTCATTTGTCACATTGCTGTTTGCTGAGCATAAACTGGTTGCTGTGTTTAACTTTGCTGTGTTTAACTTTGCAACGACAGTGAAAATGGGTCGGACTCTGTGGTCTGTGGTGAATGTTACACCTGCCCTTGTGCACAGACGTTTTATAAGCTTTTGCAATAGCAAGTTCTGGTCAGCCAACTATCCAAAAAGCACAGCATCCTCTATCGAGATCTGTGAGAACAGGGCAAATGTGTGTCTCCTTAACCAACCAAACTGAAGAATTATTAATGAGCAGTGCAGACTCTGAGCCAGGAAATGTTTGTTACAATAAAGAATTGAATGTCAAATTAGGTACAGAAAACAAAGAGGGGGAAAAGGAAGCCTGGATTAAGAGAGAGAAAGACAGAGAAAAGAGACAAAGGAAAAAAAATTTCAAATTACAATTTTTGTACATTAAAAAAAACAACAAATAAAATCTGAAGAAATGAGGCTCCACAATGGTAAAAGTTAGTTTTCAGTGCCAGAGGGGTTGTTTGGTAGTAAGAAAGACTTCTTTCTTTTCTTTTGGGCCTCCTTATCTCGAGAGACAATGGATACGCGCCTGGAGGTGGTCAGTGGTTTGTGAAGCAGCGCCTGGAGTGGCTATAAAGGCCAATTCTGGAGTGACAGGCTCTTCCACAGGTGCTGCAGAGAAAATTGTTTGTTGGGGCTGTTGCACAGTTGGCTCTCCCCTTGCGCCTCTGTCTTTTTTCCTGCCAACTACTAAGTCTCTTCGACTCGCCACAATTTAGCCCTGTCTTTATGGCTGCCCGCCAGCTCTGGCGAATGCTGGCAACTGACTCCCACGACTTGTGATCAATGTCACACGATTTCATGTCGCGTTTGCAGACGTCTTTATAACGGAGACATGGACGGCCGGTGGGTCTGATACCAGTGGCGAGCTCGCTGTACAATGTGTCTTTGGGGATCCTGCCATCTTCCATGCGGCTCACATGGCCAAGCCATCTCAAGCGCCGCTGACTCAGTAGTGTGTATAAGCTGGGGATGTTGGCCGCTTCAAGGACTTCTGTGTTGGAGATATAGTCCTGCCACCTGATGCCAAGTATTCTCCGAAGGCAGCGAAGATGGAATGAATTGAGACGTCGCTCTTGGCTGGCATACGTTGTCCAGGCCTCGCTGCCGTAGAGCAAGGTAATGAGGACACAGGCCTGATACACTCGGACTTTTGTGTTCCGTGTCAGTGCGCCATTTTCCCACACTCTCTTGGCCAGTCTGAACATAGCAGTGGAAGCCTTACCCATGCGCTTGTTGATTTCTGCATCTAGAGACAGGTTACTGGTGATAGTTGAGCCTAGGTAGGTGAACTCTTGAACCACTTCCAGAGCGTGGTCGCCAATATTGATGGATGGAGCATTTCTGACATCCTGCCCCATGATGTTCGTTTTCTTGAGGCTGATGGTTAGGCCAAATTCATTGCAGGCAGACGCAAACCTGTCGATGAGACTCTGCAGGCATTCTTCAGTGTGAGATGTTAAAGCAGCATCGTCAGCAAAGAGGAGTTCTCTGATGAGGACTTTCCGTACTTTGGACTTCGCTCTTAGACGGGCAAGGTTGAACAACCTGCCCCCTGATCTTGTGTGCAGGAAAATTCCTTCTTCAGAGGATTTGAACGCATGTGAAAGCAGCAGGGAGAAGAAAATCCCAAAAAGTGTGGGTGCGAGAACACAGCCCTGTTTCACACCACTCAGGATAGGAAAGGGCTCTGATGAGGAGCCACCATGTTGAATTGTGCCTTTCATATTGTCATGGAATGAGGTGATGATACTTAGTAGCTTTGGTGGACATCCGATCTTTTCTAGTAGTCTGAAGAGACCACGTCTGCTGACGAGGTCAAAGGCTTTGGTGAGATCAATGAAAGCAATGTAGAGGGGCATCTGTTGTTCACGGCATTTCTCCTGTATCTGACGAAGGGAGAACAGCATGTCAATAGTCGATCTCTCTGCACGAAAGCCACACTGTGCCTCAGGGTAGACGCGCTCGGCCAGCTTCTGGAGCCTGTTCAGAGCGACTCGAGCAAAGACTTTCCCCACTATGCTGAGCAGGGAGATTCCACGGTAGTTGTTGCAGTCACCGCGGTCACCTTTGTTTTTATAGAGGGTTTTTATAGAAAGACTTACCACCAGTAAAAAGGTACTTACATTTGAATAGAGAAAGCCTAACTTTTTTTTTTAGTGAGTTTAGTCCGTATCTAGCATCAATGAGATAAGTACAGTAACTTCATGCCGTTCCATGTATTTCAATGCTGAGTCTCTCCATGAGATACCAGTGTAGTACAACTTCTGGAGGAGCAGGGCAACTCGTACAGCAAGTTCCAGACTTACACATTTAAGTATGCATGAGAAGTTATCGATTGCCAAATTATTAACAGTGAGCACCATTAGCCTTGCCATTATTTTTAACCACAAAATCTGACGCATTATTTCAATTGCATATCATAGATTGATGCAGGACAAAAGGAGGCCATTCGGCCCATCGTGTCTGTGCCGGCTCTTTGAAAGAGCTATTCAATTAGTCCCACACCCCTTACTCTTCCCACTTCAGGTATTTATCTAATTCCTTCTTGAAAATATGCCACTTTGACCAAGCTTTTGGTCATCTGCCTAAATATCTCCTTACGAGGCACGCTGTCAAATTTTGTTTGCTAATGCTCCTGTGAAGCACCTTGGGACATTTTACTATGTTAAAGGGAGCAATAGAAATACAGGTTGCTGTTGTTGTAATGCCAGAGGATCTTTCATGTCAACTCGGAGAACAGATGTTTATTCGGGTACCCATCCAAAAAGATAGCACCTCCAACAGTGCAGCACTCCCTCCATACTGCACTGGAGTGTCAGCCTGGATTATTTTATCCTCAGGTCTCTGCAGTGGGACTGGAAGCCAACAGCTTCTGACTCAAGAGGCGAGAGTGCTACCAACTGAGCTTCCTACATTACAACAGGGGCAACATTTCAAAAGTACACCATTGGCTGTAAATCACTCTGGGACATCCCGTGGTCACAAAAGGTGCTATATAAATGCAAGTCTATCTTTTTAATAAATTGGTGTACAGGCAATAACATTATTCTGATATGGTAAAGAGGGAAAACTATTCCTCCTGGTTGCTGAGCTATTAACAAGAGGCATAAATTAAAACCACCACCAAAGTAATGAAGGGAAAGGTTAGGAGACCGAGTGAGACCGGCAGAGCTTAAAAGTGCAGCGGCAGCAGGAAGGAGCGAGACGGAGTGAGACCGGCAAAGTTTAAAAGTGCAGCGGGAAGGAGCGAGACTGAGTGAGACCGGCAGAGCTTAAAAGTGCAGCGGCAGCAGGAAGGAGCGAGACGGAGTGAGACCGGCAAAGATTAAAAGTGCAGCGGCAGCGGGAAGAAGTTTACAAAAAAAAGAGCCAACAGTGACGTCACAGGAGAGCTGCAAGGTGATTGGTTGGTGAGTCACCGCTGTTAGGGAATAGGGCGGCACAGTGGTTAGCACCGCAGCCTCACAGCTCCAGGGACCCGGGTTCGATTCCTGGTACTGCCTGTGTGGAGTTTGCAAGTTCTCCCTGTGTCTGCGTGGGTTTTCTCCGGGTGCTCCGGTTTCCTCCCACAAGCCAAAAGACTTGCAGGTTGATAGGTAAATTGGCCATTATAAATTGTCACTAGTATAGGTAGGTGGTAGGGAAATATAGGGACAGATGGGGATGTTTGGTAGGAATATAGGATTAGTATAAATGGGTGGTTGATGTTCGGCACAGACTCGGTGGGCCGAAGGGCCTGTTTCAGTGCTGTATCTCTAATCTAATCTAATCTAATCTAATCTAAATAGCTGGGTAAGTATCTCAGGTAAGAAAAGTTTAAATGTTTATAGTTTATTTCAAATATAGTCAATGTTTTTTTTTAGGGAGTTCTGCAGTAACAAGTAGGGCGGCACAGCGGCGCAGTGGTTAGCACCGCAGCCTCACAGCTCCAGGGACCCGGGTTCAATTCTGGGTACTGCCTGTGCGGAGTTTGCAAGTTCTCCCTGTGACCGCGTGGGTTTTCGCCGGGTGCTCCGGTTTCCTCCCACAGCCAAAGACTTGCAGGTGTTAGGTAAATTGGCCGTTGTAAATTGCCCCTAGTGTAGGTAGGTGGTAGGGAATATGGGATTACTGTAGGGTTAGTATAAATGGGTGATTGTTGGTCGGCACAGACTTGGTGGGCCGAAGGGCCTGTTACAGTGCTGTGTCTCTAAAATAAAAATTAAAATAAAAAAAGGATCAGGGAGGAAGGGCCCTAGAGTAACTGATATTATTGGATATTCAGATCTTCCAGAAGGTTTAATTTAATTTAAAGGTTTAAGTCATGGCAGGAGAGCTCAAAGCCGTGGTGTGCACCTCGTGCTCCACATCGGAAGCGAGGAACATTTCCAGTGACCGGGGTCAGCATGGGTGCAGGAAGTGTCTCCAGCTGCAACTCCTGGAAGCACGGGTTTCAGAGCTGGAGAGGCAGCTGGGGACACTGTGGAGCATCCACGAGGCGGAGAGTATCGTGGATAGCACGTATAGAGAGGTGGTCACACCGCAGGCTCAGACCCCACAGGCAGGAGGGGAATGGGTGACTACCAGGCAGAGCAAGAGGACTAGGCAGGCAGTTCAGGAATCTCCTGTGGCTACTCCCCTGCAAAACAGATATTCTGCTTTGGATACTGTTGGGGGGAATGGCCTCTCAGGGGAAAGCAGCAACAGCCCTATTCGTTGCACCACGGTTGGCTCTGCTGCACAAGGGAGGAGTAAAAAGTGTGGGAATGCAATAGTTATAAGGGATTCAATTGTAAGGGGAATAGATAGGCATTTCTGTAGCCGCAAATGAGACTCCAGGATGATATGTTGCCTCCCTGATGCGAGGGTCAAGTATATCTCAGAGTGGTCACAGGACATTTTGAAGGGGGAGGGTAGACAGCCAGTGGTCGTGGTACACATTGGTACAAACAACATAGGTAAAAAAAAGGATGAGGTCCTAAAAGCAGAATATAGGGAGTTAGGAAATAAGTTGAAAAATAGGACCTCAAAGGTAGTGATCTCAGGATTACTACCAGTGCCACGTGCTAGTCAGAGTAGAAATAGCAGGATATATCAGATGAATACGTGGCTGAAGAGATGGTGTGAGGGGGAGGGTTTTAGATTCCCGGGACAGGTTCTGGGGGAGGTGGAACCAGTACAAACTGGATGGGTTACATCTGGGCAGGACCGGGACTGACGTCCTAGGGGGAGTATTTGCCAGAGTGGTTGGGGAGGGTTTAAACTAAAATGGCAGGGGGATGGGAACATTTGCAAGGAGTCAGAGGAGGGGGGATTGAAGACAAGAACAAAAGACAGGAAGGGGAATAAGAAAAGTGATAGGCAGAGAAATCAAGGGCCTGAATCAAACAGGGCCAGTGAAAAATAGTGGGAAGGGGACAAGTAGTGTCAAAAAGACAAGCCTTAAGGCTTTGTGCCTTAACACGTGGAGCATTCACAATAAAGTGGATGAATTAATCGCACAAATAGATGCAAACAGGTATGATACAGTCGCGATTACAGAGACATGGCTGCAAGGTGACCAGGGATAGGAAATGAACATCCAGGGATATTCAGTATTTAGGAAGGACAGACAAAAAGCAAAAGGTGGTGGAGTTGCATTGCTGGTTAAAGAGGAAATTAACGCAATAGTGAGGAAAGATATTATCTCTGACGATGTGGAATCTGTATGGGTAGAGCTGAGAAACACTAAGGGGCAAAAAACGTTAGTGGGGGTTGTATATAGACCCTAAAACTGTAGTGGTGATGTTGGGAATGGCATTAAACAGGAAATTAGAGATGCATGCGATAAAGTAACATCTGTAGTTATGGGTGATTTTAATCTGCATATAGATTGGGCAAATCAAATTATTCACAATACCGTAGAGGAGGAATTCTTGGAGTGTATACGGGATGGTTGTCTGGATCAATATGTTGAGGAACCAACTAGAGAACAGGCCATCCTAGACTGAGTATTATGTAATGAGAGAGGAATAATTGACAATCTAGTGGTGCGAGGCCCCTTGGGGACGAGCGACCATAATATGATAGAATTCTTCATCAAGATGGAGAGTGACGTAGTTGATTCTGAGACAAGTGTCCTGAATCTTAGTAAAGGAAACTACGAAGATATGAGGCGCGAGTTGGCCATGACAGATTGGGAAACGTTATTTAAAGGGATGACGGTGGATAGGCAATAGCAAACATTTAAAGAGCGCATTGATGAACTGCAACAATTGTTTATCCCTGTCTGGCGCAATAGTAAAATGGGAAAGGCAGCGAAACCCTGGCTTACAAGGGAAATTGGAGATAGCATTAGATCCAAGGAAGAGACATATAAATTTGCCAGGAAAAACAACAGACCTGAGGATTGGGAGCAGTTTAGAATTCAGCAAAGGAGGACCAAACAATTGATTAAGAAGGGGAAAATAGAGTATGAGAGCAAGCTTGCAGGGAACATAAAAACTGACTGTAAAAGTTTCTATAGGTATGTGAAGAGAAAAAGATTGAAGACAAATGTAGGTCCCTTACAGTCAGAAACAGGGGAATTTATTATGGGGAATAAAGAAACGGCTGACCAACTAAATGCATACTTTGGTTCTGTCTTCACAAAGGAGGACACAAATATCATACTGGAAATCTTGGGGAACACAGGGCTTAGTGAGAGAGTGGAACTGTAAGAAATCAATATTAGTAGAGAAATGGTGCTGGGGAAATTGATGGGATTAAAGGCCGATAAATCCCCAGGGCCTGATGGTCTGCATCCCAGAGTACTTAAGGAAGTGGCCCTAGAAATAGTGTATGCATTGGTGGTCATCTTCCAAGATTCTATAGACTCTGGAACAGTTCCTACAGATTGGAGGGTAGCTAATATAACCCCACTATTTAAAAAGGGAGGTAGAGAGAAAGCAGGAAATTATAGACCAGTCAGCCTGACGTCAGTAGTGGGGAAAATTCCAGAGTCCATTATCAAAGATTTTATACCAGAGCACTTAGAAAACAGTGGTAGAATCGGGCAGAGTCAGCATGGATTTACGAAAAGGAAATCATGCTTGACAAATCTACTAGAATTCTTCAAGGTAACTAGTAGAGTTGATGAGGGGGAGCCAGTGGATGTGGTTTATTTGGACTTTCAGAAGGTTTTCGACAAAGTCCCACATAAAAGATTAGCATGCAAAATTAAAGCACATGGGATTGGGCGTAGCGTATTGCGATGGATAGAAAATTGGTTGGCAAGACAGGAAACAAAGAGTAGGGATAAATGGGTCTTTTTCCAAATGGCAGGCAGTGACTAGTGGGGTACCGCAGGGATCGGTGCTAGGACCCCAGCTATTCACAATATACATCAATGATTTAGATGAGGGAACTAAATGTAAGATCTCCAAATTTGCAGATGACACAAAACTGGGTGGGAGGGTGAATTGTGAGGAGGATGCAGAGAGGCTTCAGGATGATTTGGACAAGTTGAGTGAGTGGGCTAATGCATGGCAGATGCAGCCTAATGTGGATAAATGTGAGGTTATCCACTTTGGTAGCAAAAACAGGAAGGCAGATTATTATCTGAACGGCTATAAACTGAGAGAGGGGAATATGCAGCGAGACCTGGGTGTTCTCGTACACCAGTCGCTGAAGGTAAGCATGCAGGTCCAACAGGCGGTAAAAAAGGCAAATGGTATGTTGGCCTTCATAGCGAGAGGATTCGAGTACAGGAGCAGGGATGTCTTGCTGCAATTATACAGGGCCTTGGTGAGGCCACACCTGGAATATTGTGTGCAGTTTTGGTCTCCTTATCTGAGGAAGGATGTTCTTGCTATCGAGGGAGTGCAGCGAAGGTTTATTAGACTATTTCCTGGGATGGCAGGACTGACGTATGAGGAAAGATTGAGTCGGTTACGATTATATTCGCTGGAGTTCAGAAGAGCGAGGGGGGATCTCATAGAAACCTATAAAATTCTAACAGGACTTGACAGGGTAGATGCAGGAAGGATGTTCCCGATGGTGGGGGAGTCCAGAACCAGGGGTCATAGTCTAAGGATATGGGGGAAACCTTTCAGGACTGAGATGAGGAGAAATTTCTTCACCCAGAGAGTGGTGAGCCTCTGGAATTCACTACCACAGAAAGCAGTTGAAGCCAAACCATTGTATGTTTTCAAGAAGGAGTTAGATATAGTTCTTGGGTCTAAAGGAATCAAAGGATATGGGGACGAAAGCGGGAACAGGCTACTGACTTGGATGATCAGCCAAGATCATAATGAATAGCGGAGCAGGCTCAAAAGGACCAAATGGCCTCCTCCTGCTCCTATTTTCTATGACATCTTTTTCATTTACACAGAGGGTTGTTATGGAAAGTCCCAACTGAAACAGCAGAGGAAGTAGAATCCACAGTAGGTTTTTAATGGGAGGTGCATAAATATTTTTAAAACAAAAATTTAAAAGGCTCTGAGGTAAGAAAAATGGAGTGGGATTAATTGGATAGCTCTTTCAGAGAGCTGTCACTGGCTTGATGGGCTGAATGGCTCCTTAAACACTATAAAACTCTGATGATATTCAGTATATTACAGTATGTTCTATTATTTTAATAATCCCTTGGGAAAACTACACTCAATAACAAAAAGTTTTACTCCATCTGTGCATCTTAACTCGATCTGAAACACGACAAAACATCGTACAAAATTTTCAACAGTGTGGTGACTTTTGTGCCTGTTTTAGTTCTTTCAATGCTGGGGAGATTCAACAACATAGAGAAGAATTTTCCCAACTTAGAAAATTTTCCGCCGTCAGGACCATTTTCAGATCCCAACTCTGTTCGCAGCAGTAACATGCCTTCCGGGTCGGTTTTCCGGAAGGCGCCCGATTAACAGTCTGCCTCTGGAATCGTTGTCCAATTTGGGACAGCAGGCGGCCTGGTGAGGCGGGATGTTGACTCATTGCGCCCCATTGCAAGGATGCCTGCAGCTTACAGTGTCTGAAGTAAGAGGGCTGCTGAGGGGAACACAGCAGAAGCAGGAGGGACGCAGTGGATGTGCCCCTGCATCAGCCCCAGTGCTATCGGGAGACACCGGGAGCTCCTCACCCAATGGCAAGCCTCTGCCAGTGGTAGACCTCAGCCTTGAAAGGTCAGACAGCCTTGACCTCTCACGCTGCTCCAATCTCTCACTGTGCAGCAGGAATTGCCGAGGTCCTGACACAGCTTGGGGCCCATGCGACATTGGGAAAATTGCAATGCTGGCACAAGATTGCAGCTAGTTGCCTAATTATGCACCTCAGTTGGTTTCCTGCTACTGCTGGGTGAGGAGAGGGGCTGCCTGCAGGAAAAGTGGGAGGATGCAGGAAAGTATCGGTATTCCTGCCTGCCGCCTTTTCTTCAAATTCTGCCTGCCCCCACCAGCCTCCAAAGTCCTGGTATAATGCCCCCCCCCATACAGCCAACTGATTCCCCCCATACAGCCAACTGCACAAAGTAAAACTTGCATTTCTATAGTGCTTTTCACATCACCAGTCGTCCCAAAGTGCTTTACAACCAATTAAGTACTTTTCAAATGTAGTCACTGTTATAATGTAGTGAAACAGGGCAGCCAATTTGTGCACAATATGCTCCCACAAACAGCAATGTGATAATCAGTGCATTTGGTTGAGGGATAAATGTTGGCTTCAATAAATATTAAAGTTCAGTGACAATGTTGGTACTGAAATGCAACATTGGCGTTTGTGAAATTAATTTTCACTCTTAATATAGTAATGACAGTTTCTGCAGTCAACCTCACAGCTGCAATGCACTTGTGGCATAACAGGGTCAGCACGCTACTGCCTTCAAGGTGCCATCTCAGATTCATTTTAATTGGAAATAAAGTTCTCCTATGACATCTGTGCTCGGTAATTGGTTAAAACAATGCTAAATTAGCAGCTAGTTGCTCAAACACCGTTGATCAATTTGATACTAAAATTATAAGACATTCTGACTGCCGATATTCTTCCTCTTCTGCCAATTTTTCTATCTCTCCTTTCTTGAAAGCATCACCTGCTGGCCAGCTACAGTCCCACACGTGCAATTTCCACGCCCCCCCCTCCTCAATAACTATTCCAAACAGTCATGATTCGTAAAAGATCCTGTACCATTAATTCAAAAAGGTGCAAGCGAGTTCTCCCCAGCATCCTGAAGCCAACATTTATCTCTCACCATCACTAACATAACAGATTAACTGGCCATTTATTTAATTGCTATTTGTGGGAGCTTGCTGTGCGCAAACTGGTTTCCACTTTTCCTATATTACAACAGTGATTGGACTTTATACAGTACGTCATTAGCTGTAAAGCACTCTGAGTCAGCCCGGGGACGTGAAAGGCGCTACAGAAATGCAAGTTTTTTCTTTCGCATGTGCACTGCCAACAAGGGTCACTGGATCAGGAGCAACGAACCCTCTACGCTGCGTAGCAGTCCAGAAATTCCACGCAGGGGCCAAACAGGCCGCGCACAAGCGACCCCTTTAAGAGGTTCGCAACAAACGGGCCATGTACAGCAAAGGGAAATTAGAGGGAACGTTGATCAGGAGAGAGGATGCTGACCAATTTTAACTGTACTAATGCAGGATTCCAATGCTAACAGCTGTGCCCATGCTGCCCAGGAAGAGACCAGGAATCAAATGCATGGTCTTCCTGCACTGTACAATTCAGCAAAGGTTTTTAATTAATTGTTCTTAGGGATATGGGTGATATGGTAAACAGTATTTACTGTCCATCCCTAATTCCCTTAAGGCCAGTAAGAGTCAAGTAAATGGTATGGGACTGGAGTTACATGTAGGACAGGTCAGGTTGAAGGTGACAAGTTCCGTCCCCTGAAGTGTATTAGTGAACCTGCTGAGTTACATAGAGTGAACAGCACAGAAACGGGCTATTCTGCCCAACAGCTCTCCGTGAGCCTCCTACTTCATCTCACCTTATCAACATATCCTTCCGTTCCTCATGTGTTCCCTATTGGATTTATTAGTGACCATTTTATTTTTATCTTATAATCCATGATTATCTGTCTCGGAACTCCATGTTGGAATCCCTCGGCCCTGCCTATTAAGAGGCTGCATTGAATGATATCCTACGTGACTGTGACAGGTAAACTATCCCTCCTTGCCCTGCCTGCAGCCTTTGACATAGTTGACCATGCCATCCTCCACTGTTGCCCAGCTGTGCAGGACAGCACTTGCCTCATTCCATTCTTATCTATCCAATTGTAGCTAAAGAATGATCTGAAATGGTTTCTCTTCACATCTGGTGTATCCCAAGGATCTATCCTTGACCTCCTCCTATTTCTCGTTTACATGCTCCCCCGACAAAATCACCCAAAAATCGGTCACGCACTCTGACAACACCTCACTACCACCTCTCCACGGTCTCTAAATTAGAAGATTTCTTATCCAGCATCCAGCACTGGATGAGCAGAAACTTGCTCCAATTAAATATTGGGAAGACTGAAGCCATTGTCTTTGGTCCCCACTCCAAACTCTGTTCCCTAGTCACTGATTCCATCCCTCTCCCTGGCAACTGTCTAGAGACTAAACCAGGCTGTTTGCAACCTTGGTGTCATATTTGATCCTGAGATAAGCCTCTGACTACCTATCTGTGTCATCTCCAAGACCACCTATTTCCACCTCAGTAACACTGCCCGACTCTACCCCTGCCAAAGCAGTGGGTTTTCAGGAGTGTCTTAAAGGAGGAGAGAGAGTTAGAGACACAGAAAGGATTACGGAGGGAATTCCAGAGCTTAGGGCATTGGCAGCCGAAGATGTCGTGGGGTGATTAAAATCGGGGAAGCGCTGGAAGCCAGAATTGGAGGAGCACAGAGTACAGTAGCCCAGTGATTACGTTACTGGACTGGTAATCTCGAGGCTTTTACTCATGATCCAGAGACATGAGTTCAAATCCCACCATAGTTGCTGGAAAATTTAAATACAATTAATTAAATAAAATCGGGAACAAAATGCTATTATCAGTCATGGTAACCATGAAACCACCAGATTGTCATAAAAACTATCTGGTTTCTACCCTGTAGTAAAAGAAATCATCTGTTCTTACTCGATCTGGGACTACATGTGACTCCAGACCCTCAGCAATGTGGCTGACTCTTAACTGCCTTCTGAAATGTCCTAGCAAGCCACTCAGTTGTATTCAAGATGGCGGCTCACCGCCACCGTCTCAAAGGCAATAAATGCCAGCATAATCAGCAACCCTCAGATCCCAGGAATGAATGATTTTAAAAAAACTCAGTTGTAGGGCTGGAGGAGGTCAAAGAAATCAGGAGGGTCGAGACCATGAAGCGATTTGAAAACAAGGATGAGAATTTTAAAATCGCGGTGTTGTTGGACCAGAAGCCAATGTAGGTCAGCGAGCACAGGGGTGATGAATAAACAGGACTTGATCAGAGTTAGGATATGGGGCAGCAAAACTTTGGATAAGCTCAAGTTTGCCGAGGGTGCAATGCTGGTCAGAATGTTGGAATAGTTAAGTTGAATGCACTTCTTTCCCCAGTTTTCTTTTCCCGAAAAAAAAATCATTTGCAATAAGAATTGTCCTCTGTTGGTTTGTCAGGAAACTACAAGTTGTCTAATCCGAGATGTATTCAATCACATTAGCACCTTTGATTAAATGATAAAGCTAACGTGTTGCTTGGTGAGGAGGCTGGAAGTGTGTGAACAGATACAATACTGTGTAAATATGATTTCTGACAGATATTGTAATTTTTTTTTCTCCAAACAACAGTGGTGATTTCCCCTCTAAACGCTAATAATACATTGTCAAAGGTTTTAAGGAAATATTAATGCAGGCAGGTGTTTGTTTAGGCTGCATGGGGAGGTTTCGGCGGTATGTTGATGGTTTTGGGGTGGGGGATGGGTTGCTTTCTCTTGTCGAGTCCAGGCTAACAGTGCAGGATCATGTGACAGAGGGACCGAATAAACAGCATCTGGGGACATTCAATTACAGCCCTTTTTCCCAGCATGCTTGCATTGTAATCTCTACCAGATGAGGCTCAGCATTTTCAATAACACACTATGTACACACACCAGAATAAAGACATACAATGCAGCCTCTTAATAGGCAGATCAAAGCACACAAATGACCAGCTGTAAGCATGCTTACTGCTGAATAATTCATTCCTTTCACAAGATTTTAAAAAACACTCAGCAGGACTTGGCAAGCTTTCCCCTCTGTGCGGTATGTTAAGTTACAGAATATTTCGAAGACACTCTGCCCATCTAGAATCTTACAGCACAGGAGGCCATTTGGCCCATCATACCTTTGCTGACTCTTTGAAAGAACTATCCAATTAGTCCCACTCGCCCTGTTCGTTCCCTATCAAATTTCTCCTTTTTAAGTATTTATCTAATTGCCTTTTGAAAGTTACTACTGAATCTGCACCCTTTCAGGCAGCGCATTCCAGATCATAACAACTCACTGCATTAAATTGCTAAATTATCAGACTGCCTATCTGACATCCAGTAGAAATTTCCTCCAATTAAATATTGGGAAGACTGAAGCCATTGTATTCAGTCCCCGCTCCAAACTCTGTTCCCTAGCTACCGACTTCATTCCTCCCCCTGGCAACAGTCTGAGATTAAGCCAGCCTGTTTTCAACCTTGGTGTCACATTTGACCGCAAGATGAGCTTCCGACCTCATATTCAGGCCATTACTAAGACTGTCTATTTCCACCTCTGTAACATCATTCGTCTTCACCCCTATCTCAGTTCATCTGCTGCTGAAACTCTCATTCATGCCTTCGTTACCTCTAGACTCGATGATTCCAACGCACTCCTGGCTGGTCTCCCACATTCTACTCTCCGTAAATTTGAGGCTGCCCGTGTCTTAACTCACACCAAGTCCAGTCCCCCTATGACCCCTGGGCTCGCTGATCTACAAAGGCTCCCGGTCAAGCAACATCTTGATTTTAAAAATTCTCATCCTTGTTTTCAAGCCCCTCCATGGCCTCGCCCCTTCCTATCTCTGTAATCTCTGCAGCCCCATACCCCTCCAAGATCTCCTCCCTCTTGTGCATTCCTGATTTTAATTGCTCCATCATGAGAGGCCATGTTTTCAGCTGCCTAGGCCCCCAAGCTCTGGAATCCCCTCCCTACACCTCTCTGCCTGTCCACCTCACTTTCCTCCTTTACGACACTCCTTGAAACCTACCTCTTTGACCAAGCTTTCGGTCATCCGACCTAATATCTCCTTTTGTGGCTCAGTGTCATACTTTGTTTTATAATGCTCCTGTAAGAGTGAATTATACAGTAAATGGAAAAGTCCTGGGGAAAATTGATGTACAGAGAGATTTGGGTGTTCAGGTCCATTGTTCCCTGAAGGTGGCAACGCAGGTCAATAGAGTGGTCAAGAAAGCATACGGCATGCTTTCCTTCATCGGACGGGGTATTGAGTACAAGGGTTGGCAGGTCATGTTACAGTTGTATAAGACTTTGGTTCGGCCACATTTGGAATACTGCGTGCAGTTCTGGTCGCCACATTACCAAAAGGATGTAGATGCTTTGGAGAGGGTGCAGAGGAGGTTCACCAGGATGTTGCCTGGTATGGAGGGCGCAAGCTATGAAGAGAGGTTGAGTAGATTAGGATTATTTTCATTAGAAAGACGGAGGTTGAGGGGGGACCTGATTGAGGTGTACAAAATCATGAGAGGTATAGACAGGGTGGATAGCAAGAAGCTTTTTCCCAGAGTGGGGGATTCAATTACTAGGGGGTCATGAGTTCAAAGTGAGAGGGGAAAAGTTTAGGGGGGATATGCGTGGAAAGTTCTTTACGCAGAGGGTGGTGGGTGTCTGAAATGCGTTGCCAGTGGAGGTGGTAGATGCGGGCACGATAGCGTCTTTTAAGATGTATCTAGACAGATACATGAATGGGCAGGAAGCAAAGAGATACAGACCGTGAGAAAATAGGCGACATGTTTAGATAGAGGATCTGGATCGGCGCAGGCTTGGAGGGCCGAAGGGCCTGTTCCTATGCTGTAATTTTCTTTGTTCTTTGTAAAGCACCTTGGGACATTTTTATTACTTTAAAGGTGTTATGTAAACATAAGTTGTTGTACATTTAAAAAATTCTCATTCACCTCTGGTTCTTTTCCCATTTATCTTACGTCAGTGTCCTCTGGTTACTGACTCTGCTGCCAGCGGAAACCACTTCTTCCTTGCTCTCTCAAAATCTTTCATAATTTTGTACACCTTATCAAATCTCCCCTTAACTGTCTGCTCTAAGGAGAACAACCCCCGTTTCTCTAGTCTCTTCCCGTAACTGAAGTGCCTCATTCCTGCAACCACTCTCCCCTGCATCCTAAATGCATTGTTATTGAAGGATTACTGTAACCCTGCCACCCTTAATATTTTCAAAAATGTTGTTTAAAAAAATAACGTACATTACACAAACTTTAGATCTTATCTGAACTAGCAAAAACAAATCTCACTTGCGCAACGTGACTCACAAAATTTTAGTCACAAACTTTACACCAGGGGCAAAATGACTTTTAGCCCACTGTGCCTCTAATTGGTGTTATATTCACAGTAAATTGTTGTACAACACAGCTCCTGCTGTACATGCAAAGTGAAGCTGTTTTTTTTTCAATAGTGTTATTTTAAGGATGGGTGGTGGTGAATGAGGGCCAGCCAGGAGCTTTACGCCCCAGGAACCAATTTTTCTGTTCATCACATTTGACAAACTCAACTCCATATTATTGCCGTTCCTCTTGTTGATTACATGACGTGTTAAAAATGAGACAATACAACTAAAAAAGGAGAAAAAGAAAAGAAAGACCTGCCTTCCTACAGCATCTTTTTCACCGCCTCAGAAGATCCCAAAACGCTTTACAGTCAATGAAGTACTTTTGAAACGTAGTCACTGTTGTAATGCAGGAAACATGGCAGCCAATTTATGCACAGCAAAATCTAACAAACAGCAAGTTCATAATGACCAGGTAATCTTTTTTTTTAAAGTGATGTTGGTTTATGGATAAATAATCAGCCAAAACAGTGGGGAGGACTCCTGTGGCTCTACTCTGAATTATTTTTTTTTTTTTATTTATTTAGAGATACAGCACTGAAACAGGCCCTTCGGCCCACCGAGTCTGTGCCAACCAACAACCACCCATTTATACTAACCCTACAGTAATCCCATATTCCCTATCACCTACCTACACTAGGGGCAATTTACAACAGCCAATTTACCCATCACCTGCAAGTCTTTGGATGTGGGAGGAAACCGGAGCACCCGGCAAAATCCCACACAGACACAGGGAGAACTTGCAAACTCCGCACAGGCAGTACCCAGAATCGAACCCAGGTCCCTGGAGCTGTGAGGCTGCGGTGCTAACCACTGCGCCTCCCATATTGTAATGGAATCTTTTATATCCAGCTGAGAGATCATACACTGGGAGTGTTAACCTGGGTACATGCTCAAGTCTCTAGTCTGGGTCTTGAAACCACAATCTTCTGATTTAGAGGCAAGAGAGTTACCACTGAGCCACAGCACTACGGTAATCATGGACGCTAGTTTTCATTTCTCATTGCATTTCTCAATGCACCCCTTTTCCAGAAATCAATGCGCAGTCAATTTTGCCCAGCTGCCATTAACCAATGGAAGATAGGAACAGGAGAAGACCATTCACCCCTCAAACCTGCTTCACCACTTAAGTGGATCATGCCTGACGTGTATCCTAATTCCATCTATCTGCTTTGGTTCATAACCATTAATACCCTTACCTAACAACAAGCCATACTCTCAGCTTTGAAAGTTTCAGTTGACCCCCAACTTTAACAGCTTTTTTGAGGAGAGTGTTTCAGATTTCCACTGCCATTTGTGGGAAGAAGTACTTCCTGACATCACCCCTGAACGGCCTAGCTCTAATTTTAAGTTTTGCCCCCCTTGCCCAAAGAATAGGCATGGCCATGGGAAAAATGGACAGGATTCCTGAAACATCAGGAGAGGAGGAAGAAAATCACAAATGCCAAGTCAGCAAAATGGGATTTGACTTATTCAGTCACTGTAAACCTGTGTCTGTAGTCATTAATTTTACAGTGACTGGAAATGGGCCGCACTACACCACAGCTCTTTCACCTGATACTGAGTTTTCTTTCCAAAAACAGCTGATTGCAGGTGTTAAGTTTGACACTATTGATGGCACTAGAGCACTTGCAGAATCTAAAATCTTTAAAACTTCAAGCAGAATTCCTTAATCATTCTACCGAATCTCAATGTGTTTCAAATCAATTTTTAATAAATATTCCAAAACTTTACTAGCTGAAGTGTATATAATTAACTGAGCTGCCATCTGATGATTGGGGATCAGAATGGTTACCAAAACTGGTATTAAAGACAGGCAGATAGACAGACACAGAGACACACAAACACAGACAAAGATGGATACACAGCACAGGCATACTCAAAGAAAAGACAAATAGACATACACATAGAACAACACAGACAGACAAAGAAATATAAGAAATAGGAGCAGGAATAGGCCTATTAGCCCTGCAAGCCTACTCTGCCATTCAATAAGATCATGGCTCTCACCTTCTACCTCAACTGCACCTTCCTGTACTATCCACGTAACCTCTTGATTCCCTTACTGTCCAAAAATCTAGCAATCGCCACCTTGAATATACTCACTGACTGAGCCCTCTGGATAGAGGATTCCAAAGATTCACAACCCTACTGGGTCGATGTGGAGAGGATGTTTCCCCTCGTGGGGGAATCTAGAACTGGGGGGCACAGTTTCAAATTAAGGGGTCTCCCATTTAAGACGGATATGAAGAGGAATTTCTTCTCTCAGAGGGTCATTAGTGTTTGGAATTCTCTTGCCAACGAGCACTGGGAGCTGGGTAACTGAATTCATTCAAAGTTAGACACATTTTTGATTGGCAAGGGAGTCAAGGGTTGTGCAGGGCAGGCAGGAAAATGGGATTAAGGCCACCATCAGATCAGCCATGATCTTATTGAATGACGGAGCAGGCTTGAGGGGCTGAATGGCCTACTCCTGCTCCTATTTCTGATGTACTATAACTGAAAAAATTTCTCATCTTAGTTCTAAATGGCCGAACCCTTATCCGGAGACTATGACCTCTAGTTCTAGGCTCTCCAACCAGGGCTAACAGCTCCCAGCTTCTTACCCTGTCAAGTCCTCTAAGAATTTTATATGTTTCAACGAGATCATCTCTCATTCTTCTGAACTCCAGAGAATACAGGCCCATTCTTGTCAATATCTCCTCACAGAACAGCTGGCTCAAACTCAGGAATCAATGTAGTGAATCTTTGCTGCATCGCCTCTAAGGCTATTATATCCTTCCTTACTTGCTCAATTCTGATGAAAGGTCGTAGACCTGAAACATTAACTCTGTTTCTCTCTCCACAGATGCTGCCTGACCTGCTGAGTATTTCCAGCATCTTCTGTTTTTATCCGTACGACAGTCAGGAGCCCAAAACTGTATACAGAACTCCAGGGGTGGTCTCACCAAAGCCCTATCGAATTGCAGCAAGACTTCCCTACTCTTATTCCAACCCCTTGCAATAAAGGCCAACATTTACCTTCCTAATTGCCTGCTGTACCTGCATGTTAACTTGACACAAACACGCACACTGACACAGAACATTTAGGTACCCATTTTTAGTCACATTTTAATGGAAGGTTTCAATTTTAAACAGGACAAAGCTGGAAAACGGATAAATCCTCATTCAGAATTCCAAGCCACCTGAGAACCATTTCTGGCTGAAATGCCTGCCCCCCCCCCACCCCCTTCCTCCCTGAGCTCACAGCACAGGCTGCCCAGCGCAGGATGGTAAGAAGTGAATGCCAGCCGCCTGACACAAACACTGGTTTTTAGTTTGAAGTGTGAATCCAGTGGTCCTCAGACATTTAAAAGAGCCCTGGAGAAAAGGAGAGGGGAAGAGGACGGGAATGTATAAATCCTCATCGCTTACGCTCCCCTACTTGTAGACATCCTGCTATTGAATGTGCAGTACAGGATGTACGGACAAAATAAATCATGTACTTTTTCGTGTAGTCGTAGAATCATAGCATGATTCAGACTCTTTGCTAAAGCTATCCAATTAGTCCCACTCCCCTGCTGCTTCCCCTTAGCCCTGTGAATGTGTTCCCTTCAAGTATTTATCCAATTCTCTTTTGAATGGTATTGAATCTGATTCCACCATTCTTTTAGTCAAGCTTCAAAATAAAAAAAGATGTGACCTTTTCTGTTACCTCCCCCAACCGTCCAAGATCGCTCCACTCATCGAATTCTTGCCTCCTTGCATCCCACGTTCCTTCTTTTCACCACTGGTGGCCATGCCTTCAGCTGCCTGGGCCCTAAAATGTGGAATTCCCTCCCTAAATCTCTCTGTCTCTCCGGCTCTCTCACCTCCTTTAAGATGCTTCTTAAAACCTACCTCTTTGACCAAGCTTTTGGTCACCTGTCTTAATATCTCATGTGATTTGGTGTCAAACTTTGACTAATAACGCTTCTGTGCAGCATCTTGGAATTGGAACACAGGCACACCGGAACAGGAAGGAGGCCATCCAGCCCCTTGAGCCTGTTCCACCGTTCAATGAGATCATGACTGACCTGCGACCTAAATCCATATACCTGCCTTTGCCCCAAATACCTTAATACCTTTGGTTTAAAGAAAAACTATCAATCTCAGTTTTAAAATTAACAATTGATCTAGCATCAACTGCCGCTTGCGAAAGACAGTTCCAAACTTCTATCATCCTTCGCACCAAGTGTTTCCTAACTTCACTCCTGAAAGGTCTGTCTCCAATTTTTTGACTGTGCCCCGAGTCCTTGACTTCCCACCTAGTAGAAATAGTTTCTCTCTATCGATACTATCTGTTGCCCTTCATATCCTGAAAACTTTAATTAAATCACCCCTTAACCTTCCAAATTCAAGGGAATACAACCCTAGTTTGTGCAACCTCTTCCGCGTAATTTAACCCTCGGGTACAAGTATCATTCTGGTAAATATACATTGCACTCCTTCCAAGGCCAATATATCCTTCCTGAAACACAAACAAGAAATGCTGGAAATACTCAGCAGGTCTGGCAGCATCTGTGGAGAGAGAAGCAGAGTTAACTTTTCTGGTCAGTGACCCTTCATCAGAACCTTCCTGAATATCCTTCCTGAAGCTTCGTGCCCAGAACTGCTCACAGTTAATCTGTTAAAGGTACTTTATAAATACAAGCTGTTTTGTGCACGAGGGCAGCCTTTAAAGGAGATAATGCGTAACCAGCATGACTACGGTGACGAGTAAGTGCATAAGGGATCACTGGACACTCTCAAGAGGCCAACAGGCAGGCAGGCGCATTACTTAAGACCAGGTAAGTGATCACAAGAAAACAGAAGCTGGCCAAGGCAAAGATTAGATTGGAAAATGTCTGGAAGTGCTGGGCATCATTTCAGGCCAGCGCAATTGGAAGTGCGATATGAAATAGAGAAATAAAAATGGGCCAACTCCACAACAATGAGGCCAGGTTCGGGCATATAAGTCTTAACTTCTGCAACTTATACAGATCAATATATTCCCATGTGCTAAAAGTGCAAAAGTAAGAAGGGACTTGCATATATATAGCACTTTTCACAACCTCAGGATGCCCCAAAGTGCTTTACAGTCGATGAAGTACTTGTGAAGTGTAGGAAACATGGGAACCAATTTGTGCACAGCAAGCTCCCACAAAAAGCAATATGATAACCAGTTTAATCTTTTTTTTTAATGATGTTGACTAAATTATGCTCAGGACACTGGGGAGAACTCCCCTGCTCTTTGAAATAGAGCTGCGGGAGCTTGTATGTTCATGAGAGATCAGGCGGGGCCCTCCGTTTAAGGTCTCATCCAAAAGAGGCATCTTCGACAATGCAGCACTCCCTCAGTACTGCACTGAAGTGTCAGCCTGGATTCTGTGCTCAAATCTCTGGTTGGTTATTTTAGTTAATTAAGCATTGAAGCTACCCACAAGGATGCGACATAACCTGTAATGTTCAGTACCAGCTTCTTGTGGCAGCTTGCTTATTATGTTCTTGAAACCCCTAACTATACCTTTCTGATAATTGCATTCTTTTTTGTGAACAACACTGGCAGTTTGTCCCTCACATGCATCTATTTCACCTCTTAAAACATTCTGTCATTTTCCTGCACCATCTGAGTGAGGTAAAAGAACAAAACAGAGAGGGTTAGTCAGGGAAGGTTGGGGGGGTTGGGAGTAGGGAGGCAAAGTCTTTGCAGTGAGATTCCAACCCACAACCGTCTGACACAGAAGCAAGAGTGCTACCCATTGAGCCACAACAATTGCCAATAATCCAGCATCTCTCCATCTTTCCCAATCCTTCAGGAAAAGGAGCATCTCATATGAACATTGGTGATTTCCAGAAAGAAACAATAACCAGGTCAGTGACGCTCAGTTTGGGTTCCACCAGGGCCACTCAGTTCTTGACCTCATTACAGCCTTGGTTCAAACATGGACAAAAGAGCTGAACTCAAGAGTGGGAGTGACTGCCCTTGACATCAAGGCAGCATTTGACAGAGTATCAAGAAGCCCTAGCAGAACTTGAGTCAATGGGAATCGGGGGAAAACGCTCCAGTGGTTGGAGGCATACTAGCACAAAGGAAGATGGTTGTGGTTGTTGAAGTTCAATCACCTCAGCTCCTGGACATCACTGCAGGAGTTCCTCAGGGTAGTGTCCTAGGCCCAACCATCTTCAGCTGCTTCATCAATGGCCTTCCTTCAATCATAAGGTCAGAAGTGGGGATGTTCGCTGATGATTGCACAATATGCGGCACCATTCGTGACTCCTCAGACACTTAAGCAGTCCGTGGACAATATCCAGGCTTGGGCTGGTAAGTGGCAAGTTACATTCGCGCCACACAAGTGCCAGGCAATAACCATCTCAAACAAGAGAGAATCAAACCATCTCCCCTTGACATTCAGTGCATTACGATCGTTGAATCCCCCACTATCAGCATCCTAGGTGTTACCATTGACCAGAAACTGAACTGCAGTAGCCATATAAATGCCGTAGCAACAAGAGCAGATCAGAGACTAGGAATCCTGCGGCAAGTAACTCACCTCCTGACTCCCCAGAGCCTGTCCACCATCCACAAGGCATAAGTCAGGAGTGTGATGGAAAACTCTCCACTTGCCTGGATGGGTGCAGCTCCAAAACTCAAGAAGCTCCACACCATCCAGGAAAAAGAAGCCCGCTTGACTGGCACTCCATTCACAAACATGCACTGCCTTCACCACTGACACACAGTGGCAGCAGTGTGTACCATTTACAAGATGCACTGCAGCAACGCACCAAGGTTACTTAGACAGCACCTTCCAAAGCCATGATCTCTACCACCTGGAAGGACAAGAACAGCAGATGCATGGGAACACCACCACCTGCAAGTTCCCCTCCAAGTCACACACCATCCTGACCTGGAACTGTATCTCCGTTCCTTCACTGTCGCTGGGTCAAAATCCTGGAACTCCCTTCCTAACATCACTGTGGGTGTCCCTACCCCACAAGGACTGCAGCAGTTCAAGAAGGCGGCTCACCACCACCTTCTCAAGGGCAATTAGGGATGGGCAATAAATGCTGGCCTGGCCAGTGACGCCCACATCCCATGAACGAATAAAAAAGAATGTAGACCATTCAGCCCTTCGAGGATGTTCCTCCATTTAAAAAGATCATTGCTGATCAATTTCCACTTGAAAATTATTAAGTGAGCAAGCATCGACTGTGTTCTGTGGGCGAGCGCTCCACACTTCTAACACCCTTTGCATGAAGAAGTGTTTCTTAAATTCTAACCTGAATGGCATAGCTCTGATGTTAAGGTTATGTCCCCTTTTTCCAAGATTCCACCCAAAACCAGCAGAAAAAGCTTCCCTCTACCAATTCCTTTCGAAATCCTAAAAACCTCAATCAAAACATCCCATGAACCTCCTAAGGATCTAAACCTAAATAATTTAAGGAACCTTCTAAATCTAAATAATTTAAGCATTCATAGGAAAACACTGCTGCAACTAACATGCTGTATGATGCAGGTTACAGACAGCAGATTGTTTTTCAAGTTGCAAGACTCATATCCAGTGCTCAAAGGGTTTTTTCTTAGTTTTTTAAAAACTTATCACCAGCAGAAATACTTCAGGACAAGTCAATCACGTGGGTTATTTATCTACTTGCAAGGCCACTGAATTTATACAGAATTGCAGAACTCAATCATCAAAATGTAAACAAAATCCAAGAATCCCATGTCATTAAATCAGAATTTGAGTTACTCAGTGAGAATCGCAGAATAAACTACATAAAAATAGGGGCAAAAATCTCATGTAATAAAATTATAATTTGACATTTAAGTAAACATGTCTCAAAAGGTGGATTTAAAAGATCCCATGGCACTATTATAAGAGGAGCAGAAAAGTTCTCCCTGATGTCCTGGGGCCAATATTTATCACTAAAACAGATGGTCTGGTCATTGTCATATTTCTGTTTGTGGGAGCTTGCTGTGCGCAAACTGGCGCTGCGCTGTCTACATTACGATAGTGACAAATGTGAGGTGATGTATTTTGGCAAAAAATGGTACAGTTCTAAAGAGTGTGCAGCGACAGAGATCTTTGAAAGTTGCAGGACATATTGCGAGAGTAGTTAACAAAGCATATGGGATCTTGGGCTTCATAAATAGAGGCATTGAGTACAAAAGCAGGGAAGTTATGCTGAACCTTTGTAAAGCTCTGGATAGGCCCCAACTACAATACTGCGTCCAGTTCTGGAAGGCTGTGAGGGTCCTTGAGAGGGTGCAGAGGAGATTTACCAGAACATTTCTAGGGATGGAGGATTTACGCTTCAAGATTTGGTAGGAGAAGCTGGAGTTGCTCTCCTTGGAGCAAAGGAGATTGCGGGTGGATTTCATAGAAGTATGCAAGATTCCAACAGGTGTGGATAGAGTAGACAAAGTAAAGTTATTCCCATCAACTGATGGCACAAGGACTAGAGGACACAGCTTTAAGGTTTTGGGCAACAGATGCAGGGAGAATGTGAGGAAGGACTTTTTTATGGAATGAGTGGTAATGACCTGGAACTCACTGCCTATGAGTGGTGGACACAGAGATGATGAAGTGGATGGGCACTTGAGGGAAATAAACTTAAAGGGCTACAGAGATAGAGTGGAGGAATGGGACTGATTGGATTGCTCTGCTCTGCAGAGAGCCAGCATGGACCCAATAGGCTGAATGGCCTCCTTCTGTACTGTTATCACTCAATGATTACACTTCAAAAGTACCTGTAAAGCGTTTTATGTAAATGAGTTATGCCATTGATGTTAGGAATATTTGGCACCATAACTTATTTCGCGAGTACCCAGTAAAATCTTTTTAAAATATGATTCAAGTCTAGACCAGAATCTCTTTTGCGGATTGGGTTGGTCAAGGTGGTGTGGGATGGAAGGGGTCAGCTTGCCTCCAGTGGTGACCCCTACCAGCATCAAGTATCCTCCTGGCAGGACACTCCATCTTAAGTTCCTTTGTTCTGCCTTCGACTAGCTTTGCTCAGTAGTGAAGAGAATGAACGAGAGAGCGACAGAGAGAGAGAGAGAAAGAGTGAGTGAGAGAAAGCGCATGTGAGAAAATGCGCACGAGGGAGAGCACACATGAGAAAAGGGAAACAGAAAAAGACAGCAGAGAGCAAGAGGGGCAAAACGGGAAACCAAAGAAAGCGAGAAAGAGAAAAGGGAGGGAAAAGTAAGAAAGATATGCTGGGATTGAGAAAAAAATTATAGAACTCTCTTCACTTCAATATTTTATTTCTGGTTTGTACTGCAGATGGGGCAGAGTCCAGAGACTACTGCTGGTGGCAACAATGGGCTGAAAGGCAAGATGCTTGTGCATTGTTCCTCTCTCCACTGTTGTAGCAAACCCGTTAGCAGATTTATATCACTGGGTTAGTGCCTGTGTGCGCTAAAATAGCAGACTGAGGAATAGAACATATATGCATTAAGTGCCATCCAGACCAGAAACAACAAGGCTTTGAGATCTCCTCATTGGGACATGTTGAGAGGGGGAATGGGACCCTGGTGGAGATGTGCGCAATCTTGTTTTTGATTAGAGATACAGCACTGAAACAGGCCCTTCGGCCCACCGAGTCTGTGCCGAACATCAACCACCCATTTAGACTAATCCTACACTAATCCCATATTCCCACCAAACATCCCCACCTGTCCCTATATTTCCCTACCACCTACCTATACTAGTGACAATTTATAATGGCCAATTTACCTATCAACCTGCAAGTCTTTTGGCTTGTGGGAGGAAACCGGAGCACCCGGAGAAAACCCACGCAGACACAGGGAGAACTTGCAAACTCCACACAGGCAGTACCTGGAATCGAACCTGGGTCGCTGGAGCTGTGAGGCTGCGGTGCGTTTTCTATCGAGATATTTGGGGGAAGGGGAAGTGCTACAGTTAGCATGTTTCAATAATTCTCTGTCTTGAGCTGCAGGTGCAAAGTAGACAACTGCATTATCCGACGCTCACCCTTGGACAGTTGAGGAATCGCTTCAGGCACAATGGGGCTGTGGTGGAGAAAATCACACACAATGGTCGCTGTACAATGGATTCATGAACCAGAACCACTGTATAAATTAGAATACATTAGAAAAGGCATTTTACAATAGCTGCCAGGGAGTGGAAAATGGATCGGTAATAGGTTTCCAGCAATCATCAAATAAAGATACTTCGAGACCTTTAGTAAATTACCAACCGTTAAGTCCATTTCTAACAATAAAAATCTATTCCTGACTTCAAAATCCTGCCTGGAAACAGTTTCAAGGGAATTATGGAAGAGAAACAAGTCTGCTGAGCAACAACAGGTGTATTGGGGGGGTGGGGGGGAAATGGAAGATACAGATAAATGCCACCTGCCCCCCTTCAATTCTGGGGCAACTCTGACAGTTCATTGTGTGTCATGTGGACAGAGAGAGAGAGAGAGCGCAATGTGCCCACACAGCCATCCTCTGTAACGGATTTGACACCGGGACTCTTAGGGTGCTTTGCCGTCAATCAAAGCAGCTGGGACAAGATAAGCTGTTTGTGACCTGACCCCAGAGTGCACACATGCTGTTCGGCAGCTGCGGGGCTGTGTGTTTTCCCCCTCTCCTTCCCATGTCATTTGGAGCAGCTTCCCCTGAATATGAATGGCCCCAGACATCCTGGAGAATATCAACTGCACTCGAGCCTTCCCTGCAACAGGCCAACACTTGGGATTGTAAGACTGTGTTTAATGCAAATCCAATTTAGTGCCTTCCCCACATTGTAAAAGGAATTCAGTGGACGACAGTAGCTTAAGAAGATTTATTTTTGAAAGAAAATGTTACCATCACACTAAAGGTCTCCAATTATGTCTATCAAAGGCAGTAGTATTTATAACATTTTTTGCTTTTTAGTCAGAAGTTATTTTGCAGTTGCCTGCTACACTCCTAATAATGTAGAGACTAGAGAAACTGGGATTGTTCTCCTTAGAGCATAGAAGGTTAAGGAGAAACTGTTTCCAGTGGCAGGAGGGTCAGTTACCAAAATAGACAGACTTAAGAAAATTGGTAAAAGAATGAGAGGCGACACAAAAAAACATTTTTTACGCAGTGAGTTATTGCAATCTGGAATGCACTGCCTGAAAGGGTGCTGGAAGCATATTCAATAGTAACTTTCAAAACGAACTTGGATAAATACTTGAAGAAAAAGTTTTCAGGGAAACGACAGTTTTTATGGGAAAGAACGGAACAATGGAACTAGTTGGATAGCTCAAACGAAGAGCTAGTACAGGCACAATGGACTGAATGGTCTGCTTCTGTGCTGTATCATCCTATGTTCTATAGTACAGCACAGACACAAGCCATTCATCCCAACACTGGTCTATGCCAGTGTTTATGCTCCACACCCCCTTCTTCATCTCACTATCAACATAACCTCCTATTCCTTTCTCCCTCGAGTCTTTATCCAGCTTCCCCTTAAATGTATCTATTCTATTCACCTCAACCACTCCCTGTGCTAGCGAGTTCCACATTCTCACCACTCTCTGGGTAAAGAGGTTTCTCCTGAATTTCCTATTGGATTTATTGATGACTCTCTTATATTTATGGCCTCTAGTTTTTGATTCCCGAGTGGAAACATCTTCTCTATGTCAACCCGAGAAACTACTTCATAATTTTAAAAACCTCAATCACGTCACCCCCTCAGCCTTGTTTTTTTTAAAAAGAGAAAAGAGCCCCGGCCTGTTCAATACTGTCTGATGGATGTGCCCTCTTAGCTCTTGTATCAATATTGTAAATAATTGCACCTTCCCCAGTGCCTCAATATCTTTCTGTAATTGAAGCCCAAGGAAGAAATATTAAGAGGAATGACAAAAAAAAAAGAGTATGGTCAAAGAGGCCAGTTTTATGGAAGGTCTTAAAGGAAGAAAGGGAGATGGAAGTGTTTAGGGAGAGATCTCCAGTGCATGGGGTCTAGGGTGATGATGGTATGACTGCCAATGGTGGGGCAATAGAAAGGGGAGAGGTGCACAAGAGACTGGAATCAGAAAAACAAAGAAACCAGGGCAAAGAGTTATGGTGTTGGAGAAGGTTATGAGGATAGAGAGGGGCAAAGCCATGGAAAGACTTAAACAGAACTATGGAAATTGTAAACATGAGGGAAGACAGGGGCGATGGGCACACGGGATAGGTTCCACGCAGCATCCATTTCTTGGGTGAGCTGAAGCTGATGGAAAGGTGGAGGAGGTTGGGAGGATGGCCAGGAAAGAGTTGGAATTGTCAAGCCTGGAGGTGACAAGAGACATGGACGAAGGTTTCAGCAGCAGTAAAGAGTGAAGGAGGGCAATGCTGCAGAGATGCAGCAGGTGCCGTTTGTGATGGAAAACAAATACATAATGTTGGGAGAATACAGAATAAACCCAGAACCTGGGTTATGCCACCGATTAGGAACAGCAGCCAATCATTGCAGAATACATTTGCTCTCTGTAGTCAGCTCTCGTTCCACCATGACGTAACTGAGTTAATTCAGTTCAAAGTTGGCACATGTTCAAACTGTGGAACCACTCAAACATGCAACGTCCATTCCATGGAGTTCTTTTTGCTGTGATTTTCAACACAGAAAACATTAACGGTTGTTCAAAGACAAGGTGGAAATGACTTGTCATTTGTTAAATGTACACATATTATTAATCCACTTTTTAAAAAAAACTCATGATAATTACTGTCCATCACTTTTTAGACAGACTCCCACGCTCGCACTCACATGCAGACTTAGTTTACCCTGGCTCATTTTCAAGCATGTTTCATTAATCGTTGAAAAATGACAACTCTTAATGCCGTTGAGTGGCACACACTGAAGAGGCTGTATCATTCAGCTTCACTATGTAGCTCCTGGAAAGATCTCGCTGTTTGAGTAAAGTATTTACAGATAGCAGAAAAGACTCATTCTTTGGAGTTATCGCACAGTTCTGGTTCCCATATTACACAAAGGATATGGAGGCAGTGGATAAGGTGCAAAACGATTTGCAAGGATCATGCCAGAACGGAGAGGATGTACTTATCAGGGTACTTATCTGTATACTTATCTCTAAAGAAAAGATCGAGAGGTGACCTGATAGAAGTCTTTAAAATTATGAAGGGGTTTTAATGGGGTAAAGAGAGAGATGATGTTTCCACTTGTATGGGAGAATAAAAACCAGGGGTCACAAATATGAGACAGTCACTAAAAAATCCAACAGGAACTTCTTTACCAAGAGAGCAGTGAAAATGTGGAACTTGCTACCACGTGGAGTAGTTGAGGCAAACAGCGTAGATGCATTTAAGGGGAAGCTGGATAAACATGAGGGAGAAAGGAATAGACGGATATGCTGATTGGGTGAGATGAGGAGGTGGAAGGAGGCTCGTGTGGCGCATAAATACCAGCATAGGCCAGTTGGGCCGAATAGCCTGTTTTGGTGCTGTAAATGTAATAGCCATTTGGGTATCTACTAAAAGCTGGAGTTTTGAACTACATAACTTGCATTTATATAGTGCCTTTCATGACCTTAGGACATCCTAAAGCCAAGGAATATTTTTGAAGGGTAGCCACTGTTGTAATGTAGGAAATGCGGCAGCCAATTTGCGCACAGCAAGCTCCCACAAACAGCAATGTGATAATGACCAGATCATCTGTTTTTTAGGTTAAGGGATAAATATTGGCCCAGGACACAGAGGAGAACTCCCCTGCTCTTCTTCGAATAGCGGCCGTGGGATCTTTTGCATCCACCTCAGGGGCAGACAGGAGCCTCAGCTAGACGTCTCATCTGAAAGACAGCATCTCTGACAGTGCAGCATTCATCAGTACTGCACTGGAGTGTCAGTCTGGGTTCTGTACTCAAGTCTCAGGACTGGGTTATTTTAGTTATTAACTATTAAAGCTACCCACAAGGTTGCTACATAACCTGACATGTACAGTACCAGCTTCCTGAGGCAGCTTGCTTATCATGTTCATGAAAGCCCACTGCACCCTTCTGTCCACCTCAAAGTATCATGACTTTTTCTACAGTGAGTGGGGTAAAAGAGCAAAACAGAGACGGATAGGGTCGTTTGGGGAGCAGGGTGGGAGTGGGAAAAGTCAAAGGCATGTTCAGAATGAGGAAGACCCCCTGGTGGTTTTTGAAAGCAGGAGAGTCATGGCAAGGTGGACAAAGGTTTGGAACCTTGGCGGAGGCATGGGGATGGGAGGGTGGCAAGAAGCAGCAGATCACCAGAGGCTTGAGACGGTGGGTTGGAGGAAACAGAGAAGAGGAAAAACAGACCGTTACTAGAAGAGCAGTGTGGGGAGGTGAGGCAGCAGCAGATCCCTAATGTATAGCAGGGGTGAGGCCAAGAAGAGATTTGAAAACAAGGTCGAGAGTTTTTGCTGCAAACTTATGGAAGGCTTAATCCAGCTGATAATTCCTTGATATGCAAAGTCAGCCAAGAATAGCCTTTTTCCTATTTTATCCATTATCCAATGTTGAGGCCTCTCTGGTGGAGAGTCTGGCATCTGCACAAATCCTCTCAAGGAATGGACAATGGGTTGGCTGTCTTGTCAGGCATGATGAAGGACTCCAGAGGCTCAAGCCTAGATTTACATGACAATGGGGGGGAAAAATCAACAATGTGGAGCTTTACACTAGGAGGTCCACAGTTTTGCCGGAGTGCGAAGGAAGCAGAAACCTTTTCTAAACCTTGTGCTTTATCATGAAGAATTAAAAGCTGGTTAAAAGTCTTGTCTGCCTTCAGTTTCACATCCAGCATCATTTTAATAACTTCCTTTTGTAAACAGTACTGTACAGAAGAGGAGAAAAAAGGCTGAGATAAAAAAAAAAGGCTGAGAGAAACAGAATGAATGAGGGAAAAAGAAAAAACTGAGGAAGAGATAAAATGAAAGAGAAAGAAAATGAAAGTGAAAAAGAGAACGAATGAAAGACAGAAAGAGACAAGGAGAGAGAGAAAGAGAAACAGAAAGAAAAAAAGACTTGCATTTCTATACCACCTTTCACAACCGCAGGACATCCCAAAGCACTTTAAAGCCAATGAGGCATTTTTGAAGTGCAGTCACTGTTGTAATGTAGTGCAGTACTGAGGGAGTCTATTGAATAAGGTGTTAAACTGGGGCACTGTGCGCGCTCTCGGATGCATGTAAAAGGTCCAACACCACGACCGGAAGAAGAGCAAGGGAATACTCCCTGGTGTCTTGGCCATTATTTATCCCTCAACCAACATCACGAAAACAGATTATCTGGTCATTATCACATTGCCGTTTGTGGGAGCTTGCTGTGCACAAATTGGCTGCCGCTTTTCCGACATTGCAATCGCAACTACAGCTCAAAAAATATTTAATTAGCTGGTAAAGCACTTTAGGACGTCCCGAGAGTTAATAGTAGGTCAATTATGTTAAGATAAAAAGGTGAAGAGCACTGTTTAATTCAGGACTGAGAGGGGATATAAAAAGAGAGCTTGCTGGGACACAAGAGTGGGTTTGCAGGAGGCAGAGAGATGTAATGCTGCATTCTGTGAACAAACCAATTATCAAGAAAAGGATCTGCGTCAAGATTCATTCTTCACCATTTGGCTTGGATCCACTTAATACAGAGGCCATAAAAGGCACTGTAAAAATTCTTTCTTTCTTTCCATTGGCATAAACGTCTGCTGCTTGCATATTTACCGGATGACACTGTTGTCGTCAGTTATGAGGTTTGGAAGTGGAAGACTAAAAGAGAGGATACGGTGAAACCAAGTTGCCTTTGATACAAGGAAGCAACTTCAGGAGTCTTTGCATTGTCAGACACAATCAAATGCTGGACTGATTTTGGTGCATATCTTAAAAGGGCATTTTAAGTTACCACAGTGAAACTAGTACCCAACATCAGATATGCAGTAGTCGTGCCTTGGATAAGTGAAACCCATTTTATGAAAGAGATTTACACATAATCCTACCAGTTAAAAAGTGGTGAAAATCCACAGATGGTTTAACAGGACAGAAGTGCTGACAACTACACTAAATATAACTGGAATAATTCCACTGTCAAATAGAACAACCCCAGTTGAGAGGGGGGACAAATGAATCATATCAAGCTTAGAGCTTGTAAAAAGATTCAAGTGTGAAGGAAACAAGCAAGAATTTACAAATGGGAAATATCAGTGCAATTTTGGGACTGAAGCGTTGAAGATATTGTGACATGGATGTGGGTCACAGAGATAGTGTTTGGTGAAGGCTGATGGCAATCGGACTGGAAAGACATTGGAACCAAGTGGAAAAATTATACACCGTGCCATGGAGTGGCAAGTCTACATCAACTAGCAGGGAAGAACGGAGGGGCAAATAAAAAGAAAATTTAGGCTGACATAATCACGAGTCAGAAGGTCGTGAGTTCAAGTCTAACTCTGGTGATAAGGTGAGTACGACTAAAGTATTTTTTTTTAAGGACTTCAGATTGAAGTGGGTAGAACAAGGCCCCTAGTATAATTAGTATTTTTTAATTAAGGGAGTAACTAATTAATCGAAGGGTAAGTCATGACAGGAGAGCTCAGCCCCGTGATATGCTTCCAGTGTCCCTGACGACCATGTGTGCAGGAAGTGTATCCATCTGCAGCTACTGGCTACCCGCATTACGGAGCTGGAGCTCCGGGTGGATTCACTATGGAGCATCTGTGATGCTGAGGACGTTGTGGATAGCACATTTAGTATGGTGGTCACACCTCAGGTAATGGCTGCACAGGCAGAAAAGAGATGGGTGACCACCAGACGGAGTAGTAGGCGCAGGCAGGTAGTGCAGGAGTCGCCTGTGGCCATCCCTCTCTCAAACAGATATATCACTTTGGATACCGTTGGGTAGGGAAATGACCTCCCAGGGGAAAGCAGCAACAGCCAAGTTCGTGGCACCACGGAGGGCTCTGCTGCACAGCAGGGAAGGAAAAGGGTTAGAAGAGCTATAGTGATAGGGGATTCTATCGTAAATGGTGCAGATAGGCGTTTCTGTGGCTACAAATGAGACTCCAGGATGGTATGTTGCCTCCCTGGTGCTAGGGTCAAGGATGTCTCGGAGCGGCTGCAGGACATTCTGAAAGGGGAGGGTGAGCAGCCAGAGGCCGTGGTCCATATTGGTACTAACGACATAGGCAGGAAGAGAGATGAGGTCTTGCAAAGCGAATATAGGGAGTTAGGCAGAAGGTTAAAAAGCAGGACCTCTAGGGTTGTAATCTCAGGATTACTCCCTGTGCCACATGCTAGTGAGGGTAGGAATAGGAGGATTAGGCAAATGAATGTGCAGCTGAAGAGCTGGTGTCGGCGGGAGGGCTTCAGCTACTTGGATCATTGGGATCTCTTCTGGTGCAGAGGTAACCTGTACAAGAAGGACGGGTTGCATCTAAACTGGAGGGGGACCAATATCCTTGCGGGGAGGTTTGCTAGTACTACTCAGGAGGGTTTAAACTAGTCTTGCAGGGGGGTGGGATCCAAAGTAGTAGTCTCTCAGATGAGATAGTTGAGGCAAATGTAGAGGTTAAAGCAAGTCCAGTCGGCAGGCCAGGCAGGGGCAGGACAGGGAGTGTGGAAGGTCTGGTAGGCTAAACTGCATTTATTTTAATGCAAGAAGCCTTTCAGGTAAGGCAGATGAACTCAGAGCATGGATCGGTACATGGGATTGTGATATTATAGCTATTATGGAAACGTGATTGAGGGATGGGCAGGACTGGCAGCTCAATGTTCCGGGGTACCGATCCTTCCCGGCATGACAGAGGTGGAGGTAAGAGAGGAGGGGGAGTTGCACTATTGATTAGGGAGAACATCACGGCAGTACTTGGAGAGGATATCCCGGGGGGAATGTCCAGCAAGGCCAATTGGGTAGAACTTAGAAATAAGAAAGGGGTGATCACTTTGATGGGATTATACTATAGGCCCCCCAATAGTCAGAGGGAAGTGGAGGAGCATATATGTAGGGAAATCACAGATAGGTGTAGGAATTACAGGGTTGTAATAGTAGGTGATTTTAACTTCCCTAATATTGACTGGGACTGCCTTAGTGCTAAGGGATCAGATGGGGAAGAATTTGTTAAGTGTGTCCAGGATAGTTTTCTGAAGCAGTATGTGGATGGCCCTACTAGAGAAGGGGCTACACTCGACCTCCTCTTAGGAAATGAGGATGGGCAGGTGGTTGATGTGTCAGTGGGGGAGCACCTTGGGACCAGTGACCATAACTCTATTAGCTTCAAGATAGTTATTGAAAAGGATAGGACTGGTCCTCAGGTTGAAGTCCTAAATTGGGGGAAGGCTAATTTCAATGGCATCAGACAGGAACTCTCAAAAGTTGAATGGTAGAGGCTGTTTACAGGTAAAGGGACGTCTGGCAAGTGGGAGGCTTTTAAAAGTGAGATAGGAAGAGTTCAGGGCCAGCATGTTCCTGTTAGATGGAAGGGCAAGGCTGGCAAGTTTAGGGAACCTTGGTTGACGAGGGATATTGAGGTCTGGACAGGACAAAGAAGGAGGCATATGTCAGGTATAGGCAGCTAGGATCGAGCAAGTCCCTCGAGGAGTATAGGGGATGTAGGACGACACTTAAGAAGGAAACTAGGAGGGCAAAAAGGGGCCATGAGATTTCCCTGGCAGATAAGATAAAGGAGAATCCTAAAATATTCTATAAGTAGCTAGGGAGAGAGTAGGTCCCCTTAAGGATCAGTGTGGCAATCTACGTGTGGAGCCACGGGAAATGTGCCAGATCTTAAATGAATATTTCTCGTCCGTATTTACCGTGGAGAAGGTCATGGAAGCTAGTGAGTTCAAGGGAGGGAACAGCGATATCCTGGAGCATATCAACATTACAAAAGGAGGAGGTGTTGGAGGTACTGAAGCACATTAAGGTGGATAAATCCCCAGGGCCTGACCAGGTGTATCCTAGGATGCTATGGGAAGCAAGGGAGGACATTGCTGGGGCCCTGGCAGAGATTTTTGTATCATTGTTAGCCACGGATGAGGTACCGGAAGACTGGAGGATAGCTAATGTTGTGCCTTTATTTAAGAAGGGTAGCAGGGATAAGCCAGGGAACGTAAGGCTCACCGGCCTGTAATCAGTGGTGGGAGAGTTATTGGAAGGGATTCTGAGAGACAGGATCTATATGCATCTGGAAAGGCAAGGTCTGATTAGGGATAGTCAGCATAGCTTTGTGCGTGGGAAATCATGTCTCACGAATTTGATTGAGTTTTTCGAGGAGGTGACCAACAGAATTGATGAGGGCAGGGTGATGGACGTTGTCTACATGGACTTTAGCAAGGCCTTTGACAAGGTCCCGCATGGTAGGCTGATCCAGAAGGTTCGAACACATGGGATCCAGGGTGAGCTAGCAAATTGGATACAAAATTGGTTTGGTGATAGGAGGCAGAGGGTGGTAGCGGA
This sequence comes from Heterodontus francisci, assembly GCF_036365525.1. Taxonomy (NCBI): domain Eukaryota; kingdom Metazoa; phylum Chordata; class Chondrichthyes; order Heterodontiformes; family Heterodontidae; genus Heterodontus; species Heterodontus francisci. The sequence continues at coordinate 104,992,530 of NC_090384.1, forward strand.
GGGTTGTTTTTCAGATTGGAGGCCGGTGACAAGTGGTGTGCCGCAGGGATCGGTGCTGGGCCCTCCGTTGTTTGTCATATATATTAATGACTTGGATGTGAATGTAAGGGGCATGATTCGTAAGTTTGCAGATGACACCAAAATTGGTGGTATAGTGGACAGTGAAGAAGGTTGTCTAAGGTTACAACAGGATATAGATCAAATGGGAAAGTGGGCAAGGGAGTGGCAAATGGAATTTAATGCAGACAAGTGTGAAATGATGCATTTTGGGAAGTTAAACCAGGGCAGGACATATACAGTGAATGGCAGGGCCCTGGGGAGTGTTGTTGAGCAGAGAGACCTTGGGTGCAAGTACATAGTTCCCTGAAAGTGGCAACACAGGTAGACAGGGTGGTGAAGGCGGCGTATGGCATGCTTGCCTTCATCGGCCGAGGCATTGAGTACAAGAGTTGGGACATCATGTTACAGTTGTACATAACGTTGGTTAGGCCACAGTTGAAGTACTGTGTGCAGTTCTGGTCGCCGCACGACAGGAAAGATGTGATTAAGCTAGAGAAGGTGCAGAAAAGATTCACAAGGATGTTGCCTGGTTTGGAGGGCTTGAGTAATAAAGAGAGATTGGATAGGCTGGGTCTGTTTTCCCTGGAGCGAAGGAGGCTGAGAGGGGACATGATAGAGGGATATAAAATTATGAGAGGCATAGATAGGGTAGATAGCCAGAGTCTGTTTCCATTGGTAGGGGTGACTAAAACTAGAGGGCATAGATTTAAGGTGAGAGGGGGGAGGTTTAAAGGGGATCAAAGGGGTAAATTTTTCACACAAAGAATAGCGGGTATCTGGAATGAGATGCCTGAGGAGGTGGTGGAGGCAGGAACAGTAGCGACATTTAAGAGGCATCTGGACAGGTACCTGAAAGAGCAAGGCATAGAGGGATATGGAATTAATGCAGGCAGGTGGGATTAGTACAGATAGGCATTATGGTCGGCATTGACGCGGTGGGCCGAAGGGCCTGTTTCTATGCTGTACGACTCTATGACTCTATAACTCCAGAGTCTTGAACACATAACCTAGGCTGCACTCCCAGTGCAATACTGAGGGAGCTCTGCATTGTCAGAGACCCTGTCTTTCAGGTGAGATGTTATACCAAGGTACCACTCTCAGTTTAATTCGCTGGCAAAATGGTAGATTTTAAGAAGAGTCTTAAAAGGAGGAGGGAGGGAGGCAATTCCAGAGCTTCGGGCCTAGGCAGCTAAAGGTACTCCCGTCAATGGTGGAGTGATGAAAATTGGGCATGTGCAAGAGGCCAGAACTGGAAGAGTGCAGAGATCTCAGAGTGATGTGGGGCTGGAGGAGGTTACAGAGACAGGGAGTAGCATGAGGCCATCGAGGGATTTGAACACAAGGATGAGAATTTTAATATCAAGATGGTGCCAAACTGAGCACAAGGGGGTGTGGTGGTGGCAGGATAGTGATGGGTAAAAGTACAAGCAAAAATTCCAACCCAACCCCTCCTCTCGGTTCTTCCAGCTGTGTTGAAAGGAGGCAAAGTGCCTCACTGACAAAAGTCAATTTTCCGTGCACAATTATACATCGGATTTATGCACCACAGTAACAGGTTCAAGCAACTAATTATCATGGATATCTCTAGAGGGCAAAGCACCTGGGTTTCAACTTTAATACTCATCACCCATTCTCTCCCAACAGCTATGCAGTCCTGATTGGTTTTCAACTCATATTGATCAATGCAGTACTAGATGAAAGCATCTAATTAACAGGCAGGGAGCTTCACAGGATGTATTTAAGCCCTCCGAGCTACCAGACTACAAGAAAAACATCCTCATTTTCACCTACACAAAAACACCTCCAGTAATTTGAAAGGAAGGTCACCTCTGATTCTGCCGAATAAATCATATCCTGAATTCATCACATTCTTGTCAACATGAAGGTTATCAGTCCAAGAAACCAGCTTAAGAACCACAGAACCATTGAAACAGTTGAACTTCGATTTACTACATGTTTGTATGTTTTACATGATCATGATAATTAAAGACATTTAGATTTTGGAGCATTAGTTTTAAACTTCCTGTAGTTTCTTATTTCTCGTTTTAAATGCCAATTTGTTGTGTTGCATGTTGCAGGGGTACGGACAATATTCAACAGCTTTTTCCAAGAGTTGGCACAGGTACAACGTGTGCTTCCGCGTGTGCTGTAATAGTTTATGATCTAATTGTCTTTTTTCTTTAATCTCCTAATGCAATTTACAAGTAGACTGATTTTACAGAGGATAATATTTTTTATCGATATACAGCAGCCTAGTGGCTATGGTACTGGATTTGTCATGAGCTCAAGTCTTACCATGGCAAGTTGTGAATTTTGAATTCAATACATTTTGATGGTGAGGACTAGAAAAAAAACACATGCAGGATTGTCAAAAAGCCCAACTCATTTCCTTCACGAAAGGGAGTCAGCCCACATACTTGCTCTGGCATAGACATGACTCCAACCCTACAGCTTGTGGTTATGTCTTAACGCACCTCAAGACAACACAGCCTGAGCAGTAAATACAACCTTTCCAGTGTTATTCATATCTCAAAAATAAACATGTAATAAAAATAATTCTCCCTCTTAAACATCCTCCCATTTCCACACTACCCTTGTTCTAATGAGACCGTTAAGCAGCAGTGATTGGAACAACTGGTCAGTTTAACTTCTGCATAGAATCAACTCTGCTTGATTCATGCAAGAAGGAAAGAATTGCATTTATATAGCGTCTTATACAACCTCAGGATGCCCCAAAGTGCTTTACAGCCATTGAAGCTTTTTTTTGGAAGTGCAGTCACTGTTGTAATGCAGGAAATGCAGCAGTCAATTTACACACAGCAAGCTCCCATAAACAGCCATGTGATAATGACCAGATAATCAGTTTTTAGTGATTTTTGGCTGAGAGATAAACATTGGCCATGGAGAACTTCAGACTGGCATCATGTGAAGTTCTCACGCATACATTTGCAATGTTGTGTTAATCCACAGAAAAGGGGACTATAGGTTGTTGTGAAATGTTTTACATTTGTTGAAATAAGGCCAATTTATGGTTGGCTAATCCAAACCTTTCTGAATCCTCTACCATTGCATTTGTTTTGGCAGGAGGTAAGAAATTCTCTTCCTGCCAAACAACTGCGTTTGACAGTTTTAACAACTTCAGTATTTCTTCAAACAGGAGAGGAAATCTGTAAATTTACATTCCACACCAATTTATTCAACTAACCTTTACCCGTTGGCTACTAACCATTCATAGGATGATACAGCACAGGAGGCGGCCATGTGGCCTATCGTTTCTGTGCCAGCTCTTTGAAAGAGCTGTCCACAATTAGACCGCTCAACAAATCTCTGCTGGGGTAGGGCTCAAACACATTTCAACACATTCTGGTCTTGCTGTCGATCAGACGTCTCAACACTGTAAGATCCATCTTACACCTGTGCAAGAATCTTCTTGTTACCCAAATAATGGAATAGCATCAACTATAGTGAAGTCTTGGACAGCACTGAAAAAGGAAGAGTAATTAAAGATAAAATAGAAACACACAGCACAGGGGAAGGTCATTCGGCCCACCATGCCTGTGCCAACTTTTTAAAGAGCTAGCCACTGTTAATTGGGTTTAATTGTATGCAGACGGTGGGTATTCACTTGCGCTCCTATAAATAGACACAGACTGAAACTGTGGTTGTTGGGTTAGGAGATGCATGCTTGTAAGGTGCATCTCTGTAAATGAATGCTTATATAAAAGTGTGTAAAGATTGGCTCCAGTTCTATCCTTCCACACCTGGTTTTATGGAAAGAATATCCAATTAGTCCCACTCGCCCTGTTCTTTCCCCATAGCCCTACAAATGTTTCCTTTATTGGTATTTATCCAATTCCCTTTTGAAAGTCACTACTGGATCAGTTTCCACCACCCTTTCAGGTGGTGCTTTCCAAATCATAACAACTCGCTACGTTAAAAAAAACCCTCGCATTCCCTTCTCATTCTTTTGCCAATTATCTTATATTTGTGTCCTCTGGTTACTGACCCTTCTGCCACCAGACAGTTACCCCTTCTATTAAATCTCGCCTTAAATTTCTCTGCTCTAAGGAGAGCAACCACAGTTTCTCAAGTCACTCCCCATAACTGAAGTCCATCATCCCTGGTACTATTCTAGTAAATCTCCTCTGCACCCTCTCCACGGTCTTGACATCCTGAAGTGTGGTATCCAGAAATGGATACTACTCCAAGTGGGGCTGAACCAGTGACCGATAAAGGTTTAACTTTACTTCCTTGCTTTTGTATGCTATGCCTATAGTCCAGGATCCCGTATTTTTTTTTTTTAAAAACAGCTGCATCGACTTCTCCTACCACCTTCAAAGGTCTGTGTGCATGCAGCCCCAGGTCTCTCTTCAGAAAAGTTATTAAGTGTGCAGAGTTGCATGAAGAAAGTCTCCAGGCACGCAGGTCATCTGAAGGAAACCATTTATCAAATGGAGAGGGTATTTCAGTGTTGATGGGCAGGCTTCACACATCTAGCAAGCGCTTCTGGCACAGATCAAACAGTCCGTCAAGAAACTGTCATCAATGTTGGTGGAAGTCTGAGAAACAGTTCAAGTTACAGAGGAGAAAAATGAGGTTCAAGGAGTGCAGTTTGACACCATTATTGTTCACAATGTGCTCCGTTAAAGAAAGAATTTGCATTGATATGGCTTATTCACTGCCGAAGTACTTTTTAAATGTAGTCGCTGTTGTAATGTAGGAAACACAGCAGCTGATTTTTGCACAGTGAGATCCCACAAATAGCAATGTGACAATGACCAGAAAATCTAGTTTTCGTGATGTTGGTTGAGGAACGAATATTGGTTAGGACACCGGGGAGAACTCCCCTGCTCTTCAAAATAATACATCCACCTAAGAGAACAGAGGAGGCTTGGGTTATTGTCTCGTCTGAAAGATGGCAGCTCCAACAGTGCAGCACTCCTTCAGTCTGCACTGGCAGTGTCAACAGTTGAACATGAGGAGGGTCAGAAAGCCAGCACAGAGGTCGGAGAGTGTCCAAGCTACAAAACTCATTCACAACTGTGCCAATTCTCTCTAAGTTGGGTAAAAGAGCATCATAATGGTTCAAATTACTGAAGTGGGATAAAATATATTTACAAACTATTTCCTAAGCAAGGTTTTAGAGAAAGGCACAGCATATGCACCAGAATTCTGATGAAAGGGCATCGACCTGAAACAGTAGCTGCTTCTTCCGCAGATGGTGCCAGTCCTGCTGAGTATTTCCCACATTTTCTGTTTTTAGAACCTACTTCAGTCTATTATCTCTCATTTTGAAGTGTTAATGAGAAGCTTTAATTTAGTGAGGGTAGGTGAATTGGCAGCACACTAACTGTTCTCCTTTGCCATCTTTTCTCCTTCCTTTGTTCATACCCTCGGTCTCTTCCTGTCTGCACCCGCGGAAACAAACACAACTGTTGCTAGTGGTAGCCAGGATTCACAGAAGTTTGGTTTAGACATCCACAAATTGTACTCATTTCAAAAATGAATTGGATGGAATGGCTTTAGGCAAAGACTGTCAGTTCTGCTGTTGTGTGCTCAAATGAGCACAGATCGATTTCTGATACCTTCAGGCAAGGAGAGACAGCAATCACAGCGACATAACCTCCATGCAAAAATCTAACACAAAATAATGAGTTTAATGTCTACAATTGCAATATGACAGAACAACAAAGAGAAGCTCAACATCCCTTTAGGTATGAGCCAAGCAAAACAAGCTAACAGTGGACAAAAGGCACAACCATGCAAAGGATGGGGAATTTGTTTACGGTGGGGCGGGGGGCGGTGCAGAGGTTGCTGGTGGTGGAACAAACATGTGAAGAGTGAAGCAGTATAGTAGTTGGTGTCAGCCGTGGCTCAAAGGGTAGCTCTCACACCTCTAAGTCAGAAGGCTGTGGGTTCAAATCCCACTCCAGTATTTTGAGCATATAATCCAGGTCAACAATCCCAGGACAGTACTGAGGGAGTGCTGCATTGTCAGAGATACTGCCTTTCAAATGAGACCCTGTCTACCCTCTCAGGTGGACCCAAATGATCTCACAGCCACTATTTCCAAGAAGAGCAGGGGTGCTATCCCCGATGTCCTGAGCCTATATTTACATCGCAAACAACATCACAAAAAAAAAATGATTATCTGGTCCAGTATCACATTGCTTTTTGTGGGATCGTGTCTGCAAATTGGCTACTGCGTTTTGTACAACAGTGACTACACTTCAAAAAGTACTTCACTGGCTGTCAAGTGCTCTGGGGCGTCCTGAGGTAGTGAAAGGTGCTATATAAATGCAAGTTCTTTTTTTACCCGGAAATCTGCTCCATCACCGCCTTAAACTCATTTGGCCCTCTAGAACTCCCTCCCTCCCTCAGCATCTCCACTTCTGTCTCTGCCTTCTAAGTGTCAGTTTGCCTGAGTTGGCAGCACTGAGTCAAGGTCATGGGTTCATGGATTGCTCAGGCTTACAGACACAATTGAGGCTGAATTATCAGAGTGCTACATTATTGAAGGCACTGTATTCCGGATTAGGCTTTGTCTACCTGTTGAGGCGTTTGCAAGGACCTCCCATGGTGCGACTCAGAAAAAGGCAGGGGCGTTCTCCGCGGTGTCCTTGCCAACATTGAACCCTTGACAAGCAGCCCGATTATCTGGGCATTTAGCTCATTGCTGTTTTGTGGGATTTTGCAGTGTTCAAATTAGCTTCCCAAGTACGAATAGTGACTACATTTCAAAAGTAAATATGTTGGCTGCGATATATGTGAAGATGACCCGAGGATGGAGCAGGCACTATATAAATGTAATATAAAAGCAAAATACTGCAGATTCTGGAAATCTGAAATAAAAATAAAGTACAGGAAATACTCAGCTGGTCTGGCAGCATCTGTGGAAAGAAACAGAGTTAACGTTTCAGGTCTGTGACCTTTCATCGGAACTCTGAAGTTCTTTCTCTCTTCAAAAGCCTCGAAGATCTGTTCTGTGTCCATCTTGCTTGTCATGCATTCGTAATCCATTGTCCAGTAACGTACTCATATTTCTGTCTGTCTGCAATGATTGCTACTGAATTCAAGCACATACCTTTGCAAATGATTAGCTTGGCAGACTTGCATTGGCAATAGCAAATGGTATGCATTACAGGATGACATAGTGTTTGGGAGGGGTGGCAAATGATGAATCAGCCAATGTCTAAATGTGTTAGGCTTCAGTTTCCTGAAGATTTTATTACAGTATGTTGAATTCCTTTTGAGACAATAAACAAATTTCAGAACTTTTTAATTCACTGGCAAAGATTCATATTTACATCCTGCTGAGGCGTATGGAATAATTCTGACACAAATTACAGCACATTAACACATTGCAAAGTACAGCAGAGAACGATAATTTAAGGGACTGCGCGTGCACACACAGACACAGACACATACACATACAGCTGAGAAGCAAATGACTTCATGATCCAAAATATAACCGCTGAGATTTCAGTGCCATGTTCTTAAGGAATTAATTACTTTCAGGAACGAAGATAGCTGAGCAATCATAGCCTCTCCATTTAAAAGTAAAGAACAAAAAGAAAGACTTGCTTTTATATCGCACTGTTCACGACCTCAGGACATCCCAAAGTGCTTTACGACCAATTAAGTACTCTTGAAGTGTAGTCACTGTTGTAATGTAGGAACATGACAGTCAATTTCCACACAGCAAGCTCCCACAAACAGCAATGAGATAATCACCAGATAATCTCTTTTATTGATGGTGATTGAAGAATAAATATTGGCCAGCACACCAGGCAGAAATCCCTGCTCTTTCTTCAGATAGTGCCATGGGACCTCTTAACATCACTTAAAAATATTTCAATACATTCTGGACCTGCTGTTGCTCAAATGCTCTTAACACTAGAAGATCCATCTTGCACCCAGGAAAGAATCTTCTTGTCACCTAAACAATGGAATCGCATCAACTACAGCAAAGTTGTGAACAGCATTGAAAAAGGAAGAGTAATTAAAAATAAAATGATTGCGTCATAGAATCGTACAGTGCAGGAGGAGGCCATTCGGCCCATTGTGCCTGTGCTGGTTCTTCGAAAGAGCTATCCAATTAGTCCCACTATCTCTGCTCTTTCCCTGTCGCAGTGCAAATTTTTCCTTTTCAACTATTTATCCAATTCCTTTTTGAAGCTGCATTTAAAAAAATTCCCTTGTTGCCTCCCCTTAAATCTGTGTCCTCTGGTTACTCCCACCAGAGGAAACAATTTCTCCCTGTCTACTCTATCAAAACCCCTCATGATTTTGAATACCTCTATCAAATCTCCCCTTATCCTTCTCTACTCTAAGGAGAACAACCCCAGCTTCTCTATTCTCTCCACATATTTGAAGTCCCTCGTCCCTGGTACCATTCTAGCAAATTTCTTTTACACCCTCTCCAAGGCCTTCACCTTCTTCCTAAATGTGTGGTGGCCAAAATTGGACACAATACTCCAACCGAGGCCTAACCAGTGTTTTATAAAGGTTTACCATAACTTCCATGCTTTTGTACTCTATTCCTCTATTAATAAAGTCAAGGATCCCATGTACTTTAACAGCCATCTCAATTTGTCCTACCATCTTCAAAGATTTATGTAGTTTTGCCAGTCTGTCCATGTTCTCCTGAAGTCTGTTACAGTCCTCCTCACTCATTACAACATTTCCAAGTTAAGAAAATGAGGGCATTCAGCCCCTCAAGCCTGTTCTGCCATTCAATGAGATCATAGCTCATCAGTGTGGTGACATCTGCAAATGTTGAAACTTTGGGATGAGGGATTAAAAAATAAGAAAAAGATGTTGAACTGAATGAACAAAGAACAAAGAAAATTACAGCACAGGAACAGGCCCTTCGGCCCTCCAAGCCTGCGCCGATCCAGATCCTCTATCTAAACATGTCGCCTATTTTCTAACGGTCTGTATCTCTTTGCTTCCTGCCCATTCATGTATATGACCAGATACATCTTAAAAGACGCTATCGTGCCCGTGTCTACCACCTCCGCTGGCAACGCATTCCAGGCACCCACCACCCTCTGCGTAAAGAACTTTCCACGCATATCCCCCCTAAACTTTTCCCCTCGCACTTTGAACTCGTGACCCCTAGTAATTGCATCCCCCACTCTGGGAAAAAGCTTCTTGCTATCCACCCTGTCTCTATACCTCTCATGATTTTGTACACCTCCTCAACCTCCATCTTTCTAATGAAAATAATCCTAATCTGCTCAACCTCTCTTCATAGCTAGCGCCCTCCATACCAGGCAACATCCTGGTGAACCTCCTCTGCACCCTCTCCAAAGCATCTACATCCTTTTGGTAATGTGGTGACCAGAACTGCACGCAGTATTCCAAATGTGGCCGAACCAAAGTCTTATACAACTGTAACATGACCTGCCAACCCTTGTACTCAATACCCCGTCCGATGAAGGAAAGCATGCCATATGCCTTCTTGACCACTCTATTGACCTGCATTGCCACCTTCAGGGAACAATGGACCTGAACACCCAAGTCTCTCTGTACATCAATTTTCCCCAGGACTTTTCCATTTACTGTATAATTCACTCTTGAATTGGATCTTCCAAAATGCATCACCTCGCATTTGCCCTGATTGAACTCCATCTGCCATTTTTCTGCCCAACTCTCCAATCTATTTATATTCTGCTGTATTCTCTGACAGTCCCCTTCACTATCTGCTACTCCACCAATCTTAGTGTCGTCTGCAAACTTGCTAATCAGACCACCTATACTTTCCTCCAAATCATTTATGTATATCACAAACAACAGTGGTCCCAGCACGGATCCCTGTGGAACACCACTGGTCACACGTCTCCAATTTGAGAAACTCCCTTCCACTGCTACTCTCTGTCTCCTGTTGCCCAGCCAGTTCTTTATCCATCTAGCTAGTACACCCTGAATCCCATGCGCCTTCACTTTCTCCATCAGCCTACCATGGGGAACCTTATCAAACGCCTTACTGAAGTCCATGGATATGACATCTACAGCCCTTCCCTCATCAATCAACTTTGTCACTTCCTCAAAGAATTCTATTAAGTTGGTAAGACATGACCTTCCCTGCACAAAACCATGTTGCCTATCACTGATAAGCCCATTTTCTTCCAAATGGGAATAGATCCTATCCCTCAGCATCTTCTCCAGCAGCTTCCCTACCACTGACGTCAGGCTCACCGGTCTATAATTACCTGGATTATCCCTGCTACCCTTCTTAAACAAGGGGACAACATTAGCAATTCTCCAGTCCTCCGGGACCTCACCCGTGTTTAAGGATGCTGCAAAGATATCAGATGCAGTTGCATCTTCTTTGAAAAGAATGGGTGAAAGTGTTGCGGTATGGCTTGCTGGTGGGGAAAAGAGCTATCGAGTCCAACTTTGAAAGAAATGAATCACTCATACAAGGAACTGGCATGACAAAACTCAGAAACAATTCGGGCTGAGTATCTATCGACAACCATCGGAATCAGTCTTCACACTCACATAACAAAGGACATTGAAAACAGATCAGGGTGTTCCTCAGAGATGAAACAGTCTCCAAGTGTCAGAAGAGTTCAAGGAGATAACTGCACGAGGTTGGAATGACAGGTTTAGAGGAGGTCTTTGAAGGTGGAGAGAGAAGTAATGAAGGGGACAGGGTCCAGGGAAGGAGCTCTAGAGTGTAGAACAACAACTTGCATTTTTACAGCACTTTCAACGCAATGCAATATCCCAAACCACTTCACAGGAGCGCTATCGGACTTGGCACCAAGCCCCGTAAGGAGATATTAGGGCAAAGGACCAAAAGTTTAGCCAAACAGGTAGGTTTAAGGACCACGGAGGATAGAGGAGGAAGGAAGGAAGGAAGATATTAAGGGGGGGAATTCCAACGCTTAGGGCTTAGGCAGCTGAAGGCACGGCTGCCAATGTTGGGAGTGAGATGGAGAAGAGGCCAGAGTTTGAGCAGCACAGAGATCTTGGCGGGTTGTGGGGCTCGAGGAGATGAGAGAGAGATAGGGAGGCAAGGCCATGGAAAGATTTGAAAACAAGGACGAGAATTTTAAAATCAAAGCGTTGCTAGACCGGGAGGCAATGTCAGTCAGGGAGCACGTAGGTATTGGGTGAACGGGACTTAGCGCAGATTAGGCAGCAGGGTTTTCAATGAGTTCAAATTTACGAAGGATTGAAGACAGGAGGTCAACCAGAGGAGCAATGAATAGTCAAGCCTAGAGGAAACAAAGTCCAGAAGACTTTGAATGCACTCACTGTGTACAAACATAAAATCAATGCAAAAGGGAAAAAAACTGCAATGTTATTAATGGCACAACATTGTAAATATCTTAAAACTGTTTTGACATAGATAAAAGGTTCCATTGTAACTTGAATTAGAGCTTTAATATTTTTTAAAACATAGTTTTTTTTTAACCTGTCAGTGGTGTTTGATTTCAGATCAACCCTAACCACATCAATCCAAGTTTAAACATATTAAGAGAAATTTCTGGATCAATACAATCCATTCCCTGACATTTGCGGTCAGGCAGGAAGCAGATGGAATTATGACTGGGCAGTTAAGATGACTGGTTATGGCAACAAACATTACTGTCAGCAACTGAGGGTTTACATGATGTAGGAACAATCAAATGGACTACGGGGACAGTACTGCAAGATAAATACTCCTCAGAAGTCAGCAAAGAGCGCTGGTGAACTCCTGTGGTAATCATAAACTTTTTTTAATACATAATAAGTGCTGAAAATGGAAGTCATGAAAATACAAGAAAAGAAAGTGCGAATGAAAGAGGCAGAGAGAAAGAACAAACTAACAAAGAACTTGCATTTCTATAGCACATTTCACGAGCTGAGGACATTCCATTATAGCCAAGTAAGTACTTTTTGAAGATTTGTCATGGTTGTAATAGAAACATAGTAACATAGAAAATAGGAGCTGGAGTAGGCCATTCGGCCCTTCGAGCCTGCACCGCCATTCAATACGATCATGGCTGATCATCCAAACTCGGTACCCTGTTCCCGCTTTCTCCCCATATCCCTTGATTCCTTTAGCCCCAAGAACGATATCTAACTCTTTCTAGAATATATTTCATGATTTGGCCTCAACTGCTTTCTGTAGTAGAGAATTCCACAGGTTCACCACTCTCTGGGTGAAGAAATCCCTCCTCATCTCAGTCTTAAATGGCTTACCCCTTATTGAATTTGCGCAGAGCACATTCTCACAAACAGCAATGTGATAATGATCATATAATTTTTTTTAAGTGATCGTTTACGTCCACCTGAGAGGGCAGAGAGAGCCTCGATTTAATGTCTCATCCAAAAGACGGCACCTCTAACAGTGCAGTGCTCCTTCAGTACTGCCCTGGAAGCATCAGCCTGAATTATGGGCTTAGGTTTCTGGAGTGGGACTTGAATCCATAGCCTTTTGACTCGGGAAGTGAGAGCATTACTCAATAAGCCACGGCTGACACAAAATGGACTACTGGGACAGTGCAAAACATAAGAACTCACAGGAGGGAGAGTGCTAAAGCAAACTCCGATGAAGACATCATGAGAAGATAAATTCATCAATCGCAGTAATCAGAAATATCAGAAATAAAAAGGCCGGAAAAACACAGCATCTGAAGCATGTGAAAGTAGCACTAGTATTTTTGGCTAGCTGTGATGAATAGTCTCACTCCAAAATATCTACCGCAGTCCCTCAGATGGTGATAGGTCCACTGGACATTTAAAGTATTCTCTACATGAATAAGAATGACATAGAATTTCACAGAATCACTGAATTGTTAGAGCACAGAAGGAGGCCATTCGGCCAGTCATGTCTGTGCTGGCTCACCAAATGAGCAATTCACCTCGTGCTATTCCCCCACCTTCTCCCTGTAGCCCTGCATGTTCTTCCTTTTCAGATAATAATCCAATTTCCAATTGAGTGCTGAGATTGAATCTGCCTCCATCACGCTCACAGGCAGTGCAATCCAGATCCTGCGTGAAATGTTTTTCCTCATGTCACCATTGCTTCTTTTGTCAATTACTCTAAACCTGTGCCCTTTCGTTCTAAATCCTTCCACCAGTGGGGACAGTTTCTCCCTGTCTACTCTGTCCAGACCCCTCATAATTTTGAACACCTCTATCAAATCTCCTCTCAACCTTCTCTCCTCCAAGAAAAACAGACCCAATTTTTCGAACCTATGTAAATGAAGTTCCTCATCCCTGGAACCAATCTCACAAATCTTTTCTGCACTCTCTCCAGTGCCTTCACATCCTTGAGATTTGCAGCATGGAAATAAGCCATTCGGCACAACTGGCTCACACCGTTGTTTAAGCTCCACACGAGCCTCCTCCCATCCCTCTTCATCTCACCCTAACACCAGATCCTTCAATTCCTTTCTCCCTCATGTGTTTATCTTGCTTCCCCTTAAATGCCTCTATGCTATTTACCTCAACTGCTCATTATGGTAGCTAGTGCCACATTCTCACCACTCTCTGGGTAAAGAGGTTGATCGTGAATTCCCTGTTGAATTAATTAGTGACCAACTTATGCTTATGGCTCTTGGCTGTGGTCTTCCCCACAAGTGGGAACTTTATCTCTACGTCCAAGAGAAGGGCTGAGAGGTTTAGGAGGGAGTTGCAGAGCTCAGGGCCCAGGCAGCTGAAGACACAGCCACCTGAGGTGGACTGATTAAAATCAGGGATGCACGAGAGGCCAGAATTGAAGCAGTACAGAGATCTTGGAGGCTTTAGTACTGGAAGAGGGTACACAGTTAGGGAAGGGTGAGGGATTTGAAAACAAGAATGAGAATTTTCTATTTTCAATTTAAAGTCAGAACTCTGTTAAAGGAGACACCCTGTGGAGAAAAGGTTCAACTAGGTGTTGAGCACAATTAGAGGATAATTATAGAAGTTTCTCCATATTGTCCTTCTTTCTCATCAGCTCAATACCCACTCTAGGTTATTTCAAGGTCAAAAAGATTAAATGTAATGGGTTATGTTACTCAAACTAGTAATCCGGAGGCCAGGGTCTAATAATTCAGAGAATGTCGTTCAAATTCCACCATTACTATTTTTATTTTAAATTTGGAAATAAAAAGCATCAGTAAAAGTGAAGCTGTCTGATTCTCATGTACTTTCGTGAAGAAAGCCTGTTGCCGTGACTGGTCTGGCCTGTACATGACACTTCACTGGCTCTAGGGGATCAGCAATAAATGTCGGACTTGTCAGAGACACCCACACCTTGAGAATGAGCTTTATGAAAGGCAGATTGTCTTTGGGTTTGCTCAGTTGTTAATGGTGGTGACTGGAAATGGGATGGGCACTCTGAAAACTACCGTACAAGTAGATTCTGATTATTTAAACATTTCTTTCATGGGATGTTAGCGTCACTGGCAAGGCCAGCATTTGTTGTCCATCTCTAACTGCCCTTGCGAAGATGGTTGTGAGCTGCCTTCTTGAACCGCTGCAGTCCATCTGGTGTAGGTACACCCACAGTGCTGTTAGGGAGGGAGTTCCAGAAAATGGTTTAGTGTGACTCAGAGTTTGAGTTTGGAAACTCTCATTAGCTGATTTAATCACAAAATAGCTACCTCGCAATTGGGAAACAACAGGGGCTTTCACGACTACACAAGAACGTCTACTGGCCCACAGCGCGATTGGATTTTTCCTATCGTCCTGTGCACCCCCACTTTAAAGACAACCAAGGTATAAGAGGAGATGTATTGATAATTACATAGAATTTACAACACAGAAACAGGCCATTTGACCCTAAGCCTCTATTGTCAGCATTAACACGCCACATGAGCCTTCTCATGTCCCTACTTCATCTCAGCATCTTCATCCCCCTATCAGCACATCCCTCTATTCCTTTCGCCCTCATTTATCAATCGAGCTTCCCCTCAAATGCATCCATCCTATTGACCTCAACTACTCCCTGTAGCAGCGAGTTCCACATTCTCACCACTCTCTGGGTGAAGAAGTTTCGCCTGAATTTCCTGAAGGATTCATTAATGACTATCTTATATTTATGGCCCCCTGGTTTTGGTATCCCTTACAAAGGCACACAGTTTTTCTACATCTAACCTATCAAACCCTGCTATCAGCACTCTGTGGATAAAGAATATATTCAACATTTAGCATATTACATACTTACAAAAAATTAATTTAGTTTTAAGTTTAATGTGCTTAATGATAATAAAAACAGTCAATGGTCTGAACGAAACTGACTGGAATCAAATTAAGAATTTCTGCAACACCTGAAGGACCAAGTTCAAAGATTAATACAAGTATAATTAACATTTATTTGAGGCAATACCTGGCAGAAATACTAAACTGTTTGGATAATGTCACCAACAGGATCATCGCTAAGCCTCATTCTGATTAGGGATGCCAACTCTGCTTGGATGTATTCCTGGATGTTTTATCAGTTTTTTTCCAGATCCCAACACCAAACATCCTCTTCTCCCTCAACCTTCCAATACTTTCATCACTATTAAACAAAAGCTTCCAAAGAAAAGGGGGGGGGAGAAAAATATTGTTTTTAAACACGCCAGCGATTTCTCACTCCAGTTTGTTGGTAACAGCTTGCAGGTGATTAATCATAAATTCCTTGGGACTTCAGAGCAATCCTGGAGTGTTGGCAACCCTAATCCTGGTGTTACCTCAGATTGGCAGTTAATTACATGTTCTTATCATCTCAACATTATGTCTAGGTCATAGAAGGAAAAAATGATTTGCATTAATAAAGAACCATAGAAATGTTATGGCACAGAAAGAGGCCATTCAGCCCATCTTGTCCGTGCCGGCTGAAAAAACTAGCCACCCAATCTAATCCCATCTTCCAGAACCTGGTCCATAACCTTGCGGGTTCCAGCACTTCAGGTCCAGGTACGTTTTAAATGAGTTGAGGGTTTCTGCCTCCACTGCTGATCCAGGCAGTGAATTCCAGACCCCCATCACCCTCTGAGTGAACAAGTTTTTCCTCATGTCCCCTCTAATCCTTCTACCAATCACCTTAAATCTGTGCCCCCTGGTAATTGACTTCTCCGCTAGGAGAAACAGGTCCTTCCTGTCTACTCTATCTCGGCCCCTCATAATTTTGTACACCTCAATTAAGTCACCCCTCAGCCTCCTCTGTTCTAAGGAAAACAACCCCAGCCAATCCAATCTTTCCTCATAGCTGCAATTTTCAAGCCCTGCAACATTCTTGTAAATCTCCTCTAGACTCTCTCCAGAGCAATTATGTCCTTCATGTAATGTGGTGACCAGAACTGTACGCAATACTCCAGCTGTGGCCTAACCAGTGTTTTATACAGTTCCAGCATTACATCCCTCCTTTCGTATTCGATACCTCGGCCAATAAAAGAAAGCATTCCCTATGCCTTCTTCACCACTCTATCTACCTGTCCTGCCAGCTTTAGGAACCCATGGATATGCACCCCAAGGTCTCTCACTTCCTCTACCTCTCTCAACATCCTTGAATTTATTGTATATTCCCTTACTTTGTTTGCCCTCCCTAAATGCATTACTTCACACTTCTCCAGATTGAATTCCATTTGCCACTTTTCCATCCACTCAACCAAACCATTGATATTCTGCAGTCTACAGCTATCCTCTTCACTATCAACTACACGGCCAATTTTTGTGTCATCTGCAAATTTTCCAATCATGCCTCCCACATTTAAATCCAAATCATTAATATATACCACAAACAGCAAGGGACCCAACATAAAGGCCTGTGGAACGTCATTGGAAACCACTTTCCATTGGTAAGAACATCCACCGACTACTACCCTTTGTTTCTAGTCACTGAGCCAATTTTAGATCCAATTGGCTACATTCTGCAGTATCCCATGGGCTTTTACCTTTCTGACCAGTCTGCCATGTGGGACCTTGTCAACAGCCTTACTAAAATCCAGGTAGACCACATCCACTGCACTATCCTCATCAATCTTCCTTGTCCCTTCCTCAAAAAACTCAATTAAGTTAGTAAGGCATGATCTTCCTTTAACAAATCCATGCCTGTAGAATCTCGCTTTTGAATGCCTCCCACTGGTTTACCACTGATTTCCTTCAAGTAGCTGTATCCAGTCCACTTTCACCAGATCACCTCTCAGCTTCGTAAAATTTGCCTTCCTCTAACTTAAAACATTTACTCCTGTTCTATCTTTGTCCTTTTCCATAATAATGCTAAATTTAACTGTATTATAGGAACATAGGAGCAGGAGTAGGCCATTCAGCCCATCATGCCTGCTCTGCTATTCAATATGATCATGGCTGATCATCCACTTCAATGCCTTTTTCCCACACTACCCCATATCCCCTTATGTCATTGGTATTTAGAAATCTGTCAATCTCTGCTTTAAACATACTCAATGATTGAGCTTCCACAGCCCTCTGGGGTAGAGAATTCTAAAGATTCACAACCCTCTGAGTAAAGAAATTTCTCCTCATCTCTGTCCTAAGTGGCTTCCCCCTTATTTTGAAATTGTGTCCCCTGGTTCTAGACTCCCCAACCAGGGGAAACATCTTAGCTGCAACTACCCTGTCTATCCCTTTAAGCATTTTGTAGGTTTCAATGAGATCACCTCTCATTCTTCGAAACTCTAGAGAATACAGGCCCAGTTTCCCTAATCTCCCTTCACAGGGCAGTCCTGCCATCCCGGGAACAAGTCTGCTGAACCTTTGTTGCACTCCCTCTATGGCGATAATATCCTTCCTAAGGTAAGGGGACCAAAACTGCACACAGTACTCCAGGTGCGGTCTAACCATGGTTCAATAGAATTGAAGCAAGACTTCACTACTCCTCTTGCGATAAAGGCTAACTTACCACTAGCCTTCTTAATTGCTTGCTGCACCTGCATGTTAGCTTTCAGTGCCTTATTAACAAGGACACCAGGTCACTTTGTACATCTACACTTTCTAATCTCTTACCATTTAAGAAATACTCTGCACATCTATTCCTCCCACCAAAGTGGATAACCTCACATTTTTCCACATTATATTCCACGTTCTGGCCCACTCACCAAGTCTGTCCAAATCCCCTTGAAGCCGCTTTGCATCTTCCTCACAACACACACTCCCACCTAGTTTCGTTTCATCTACGGACTAGGAAATACTACATTTGGTGCCCACATCCAAATCATTGATATATATTGTGAATAGCTGGGGCCCAAGCACTGATCCCTGCGGTACACCACTAGTCACAGCCTGCCAACAAGAGAATGACCCATTTATTCCTACTCTCTGCCTGTTAACTGATCCTTAATCCATCCCAGTAATATTACCTCCTATCCCATGTGCTTTAATTTTGCTAACCAACCTCCTGTTTTGAAAATCCAAGTATACCACATCCACCGACTCCCCTTTATCAATTCTGTTAGTAACATCCTCAAAAAACTCCAACAGGTTCGTCAAACATGATTTCCCATTCATAAATCCATGTTGACTATGCCCAATCAGATCATTATTATCCAAGTGTTCATTTATCACATCCTTTAGAATAGATTCTAGCATTTTCCCAATGACTGATGTAAGGCTAACAGGTCTGTAATACCCCGTTTTCTCTCTCTCTCCCTTCTTAAATAGTGGGGTGACATTTGCGATCTTCCAATCTGTAGGAACCGATCCAGAATCTATAGAATTTTGGAAGATGATCACTGATGCAACATTCTGGGATGTAGAATATCAGGTCCTGGGAACTTATCAACATTCAGCCCATTAATTTCTCCAAACAACCTTCTTACTCAGACTAATTTCCTTCAATTCCTCATTCCCGCTAATCCCTTGGATCTCTAATTCAGGGAGATTTCTTGCATCTTCCTCAGTGAACACAGAGACAAAGTAATCATTTAGCTTCTCTGCCATTTCTCTATTCCCCATTATAAATTCTCCTGACTCTGCCTGTAATGGACCCACATTTGTCTTAGCCAAATGTTTCCTTTTTAGGTACCGATAGAAGCTTTTACAGTCCGTTTTTATATTTTTTGCTAGCTTACATTCATATTCTATTCTCCCTTTATCAGTTTCTTCGTCCTCCTTTGCTGTATTCTAAAATCCTCCCAATCCTCAGGTTTACTACTATTTCTGGCAACTTTATGGGCCTTTTCTTTTAATCTTATACAATCCAATTATGGTCACTATCTCCAAAATGGTCACCCACTGCTACTTCATCCACTTGCCCAGCTTCATTTCCTAAGACTAAATCTAGAATTGCGCCCCCTCTCATTGGGCTTGTTACACACTGGCTAAAAAATTCTCTTGAATGCAGTTCAAGAATTTTGTGCCCTTCACACTATTTGTATCCCAGTTCATATTAGGGCAGTTGAAATCCCCAACTATTATTGCCCTGTTGTTTTTGCACTCAAAGGTTTGCCTACATATTTGTTCTTCAATCTCCCTCTCACTATTTGGGGATCTATAGTAAACTTCTAGTAGTGTGGCTGCCCCTTTTTTATTTCTGACCTCAACCCATATGGCCTCATTTGATGATTCATTGAGCATATCACCCCTCCTCACAGCTGTAATTGATTCTTTAACCAATAATGCTGCACCCCCCTCCTTTTTGATCCCCCTCTCTATCCTGCCTGAAAACTCTATATCCAGGGATGTTGAGCTGCCATTTTTGCCCCTCTTTAAGCCAAGTTTCCGTCATGTTGCCATGTGTCTATTTGTGCCCTCAGTTCATTGGCTTTATTTGCTATACACCTTGCATTTAAATAAATACCTTTTAACACTGCCAAATTCCTGTTTTTTCCTCAAATTACCCTGGAAGGGTAATGTATCCCAAAAATTTGAGCAACAGGTGAAGCTAGCTGTTTCACACAGCTACTATGCAGTAGCAACACGTGTGGCACACTTTTTAATCTTTGCTTCTTCTGGCTTTCAGAGTCACTCACTAACTTTCTGCCTCCCGTTCCCTGCTCTGAATTTGTCCTATCTGAAACTGCCCTCAGGATCCTGTCCCCCTGCCAATCTAGTTTAAACCATCCCCAACAGCACTGGCAAATCTTCCTGCAAGGATATTCGTCCCAGTCCTGTTAAGGTATAGACCCTCCCAGCTTATACAGGTCCCAATGCCCCAAACATTTGAAGCCCTCCCTCCTACACCATCTCTCCAGCCACACATTCATCTACACAGCTGCTTTCATGACCTCAGGATGTCCCAAAGCACTTCACAGCCAATGAAGTATCTTTTGAAGTTTAGTCACTGTTGTAATGTAGGAAATAGGGCAGCCAATTTGTGCACAGCAAGCTCCCACAAACAGTGGGATAATCTGTTTTTGTGATGTTGATTCAGAGATAAATATTGGCCTGGATACCGAGGAAAATTCCCGTACTCTTCTTTGATCTTTTGCATCCACCCAAGAGGGCAAACAGGGCGTCAATTTAACATCTTATTTGAAAGATGGCATCACCAACAGTACTGCGCTCAAGTGTCATTCTTGATTTTTGTGCTCAAATCTCTGGAATGACTCAGAGATGAGAGTGCTACCCACTGAGCCACAGCTTGCATCTAAAAGTTAAAGGTTCAACAGGGCAGCAGTTTTGGAGTTCTGTGCAAGTTCCTCTGACATGGGCCAACCCTCAGTGAAAAAAGGCATAAACTTAAAAGCCACAATCATTAACGTAATCATAATGCACTTGAGTCATGCGATTCAAGGAAAACTAGCTCAACCTTGGTGCTTGATCAAGTAGCAATTCCCATGCTCCACTAAGTGTCAATTAATCATCACTTCAATTCATTCTGGGATGGGGGCATCATTGGCAAGGCTGGCATTTATTGCCCAACCCCTAGTCTCCCTGATTTGGTGAGCCCTCTTGTTGACCACCACAGTCCCTTGTTATTCTTTGCTACTGTTTTTTAATACAATTAAGAGGTTTACTAGGCCTGAATGAAATGCTAGTGGAGGACACTGGTCATGGAGCAGATAGCACCATGAATATTTCTACAAAGAAGAACCCATATGGAATTCAACTGTGGAAAAGTCACGACTGACAATCAGACTCTGATGGAAGCATCAGCACACAAGACTCCAAGAAGAGGCTTGAATATTATGCATGCAAGAAATTTTCTTTACAAAGTTCTTAGCAAAACAATTTCCTTTTCTGTAGCAGATTCATGACATAGCCAAGAAAATACCAACTAGTTTCTACGTTTTACTGATTAATGTGCTGTCAAACAAACCTATTTAGCAGCAGAATCAGATGGTCAGAAAGGAGAGATCTGATCTGATTGTGGCCTCAACTCCACTTTCTTGCCTCACCCCAATACCTTTTGACTCGGCTTGTTAGTCAAGAATTTATCTACCTCTGCCTTAAAAATATTCAATGACTCTGCCTCCACCACTCTCCGGGGAAAAGAGTTCCAAAGACTCACAACCCTGAGGGAGAAAAACATTTCTCATCTCCGTCTTAAATGGGAGACCCCTTATTTTAAACTGCGTCCCCTAGTTCTAGTATCTCCCAAAAGGGGAAACATCCTTTCAGCATCCACCCTGTCAAGTCCCCTCAGGATCTTATATGTTGCAATAAGATAACCTCTTATTCTACTAAACTTCAATGGATACAGACCCAACCTGTCCAACCTTTCTTCATAAGGTACCCTTCTCATCCCAGGTATCAGTCGAGTGAACCTTCCATGAACTGCCTCTAACGCATTTATATCCTTTCTTAAAGGAGACCAAAACGGTAGGACAAGATGTGACAACTTCAGTGATGATCCTTAAATAAATCTCTTACAACAACTTGCAACTTTAACCTAACGAAAGGTGACAAGGTGCTTCAAAGCAATGTTAACAAAATTTGACACCACGCCACATAGATAGATACAAGTGACAAAAGCTTGGTCAAAGAAGGAGGTTTTGAGGAGAAAGAGAGATACAGATTTAAGGAGGGAATTCCAGAGCTTAGGGCCTATTCAACTGAAGGTACAGCCACCAATGGTGAGGCAGAGAGAGTGGGGAATGCGGAACAGATCAGAACTAGAGCAGTACAGAGATCTCGGAAGGTTGTAGGGCTGGAGAAGGTTACAAAGATAGGGAAGGCAAAGCCATGTAGGGATTTAAACAAAAAGATGGCGTTTAGTTTCCCCTTCAAGTATTTATCCAATTCCCTTTTGAAAGCTACTGCTGAATCTGCTTCCTTTCAGGCAATGCATTCCAGATCATAGCAACTCACTGCATAAAAACATTTCTTCTCATCTCCCCTCTGGATCTTTTGCCAATTATCTTAAAGACCCAGCACAGGAAGGAGGGCCTCCTGTATGATCCTACGATCTGCCGCTGAGCCTGTTAGGAACCTAGCGAAAGAAATCTGTGCTCGCCCACCCGATTTGAAAATCACTCCTGCTTTTACAAGTACTTGCAAATTGTATCTGAGCGCTAATCAATGAACAACAAAGATTTCTGCCAGCACGTACACCATTATAACTGGAAAGGAAGAACACACTCCCCTCCTGACAAAGAGAATAAATTACAGTTAAAGGTGCAGCTGGAAGACAACATTTTCATCACCACAGTACCTTTCAAAACTGATCAGAAACCTTACATGGCCAGCATTTCCTGGTCGATTCAGACAAGTCACTTGGGACCAATTAATAGCATCCGCCAAAGCCTGAATCACTATCAATTAGGTAGAACTAACTATATCATCAACCATATTACTACAGAACAAGTCCATTGTGCTGCAATGTGTCTTGTATGAGGCCAAGATCAAATGGATCAGCATTGACTCAAGTCAACTGCCAGAACAATTTTAGAGAATGATGACAGGTCTAGTACCAAAGCTATTACTGGGCCCAAAGGGATTATAGACAAGCAGCATTAATGGGCTAAGAACAGAGCTGCCTATTGGGTCGAAATCAATAATTTCTTGATTCTCAGAACTACTGTTTCACATTACTACAACAACTGCTTGCATTTATATAGCATCTTTAAAGTAATGAAAGATCCCAAGGTGCTTCACAGGAGCATTATCAAACAAAATTTGACACTGAGTCACATAACGAACTATTTGGGCGGGTGACGTAAAAACCTGGTCAAAGAGATAGGTTTTAAGGATCATTTTGAAGGGGGAGAGAGAGGTTTAGGGAGGGAATTTCTGAGCTTGCGACCCACGCCGCTGAAGGCACAGCCACCAATGGTGGAGTGATTAAAATCGGGGATGCTCAAGAGGCTGGAACTGAAGGAGTGCAGAGATCTTGAAGGGTTTTAGGGTCGGAGGAGATTACAAAATTAGGGAAGGCTGAGATCATGGAGGGATTTGAAAACAAGGATAAGAATTTTAAAATCAAGATGTTGCTTAAATAGGAGACAATGTAGATCAGTGAGCACAGGGAGGTGATCGACTATTTATTGGTTTCAACTCAGTGGGCAACTCCCTTTTTAGCCCATTAACACTGCTAGTCTAGAATTCCTTTGGGCCCCAGAAATAACTATGGTGTTAGGCCTGTCATCAGTTTCTGAAATGGAAATTGATTGCAGAAACTAGGACAAAATCTGCAGCCGAAAAAAAGTGAAAACGTGCTTTTAACACCACCCCCCCACAACCATCCCCAACTACTCAAATGAAAAATGGAACTCAGAACATCACAAGCCTTGGGTTTTATTAAAATTATAAGTAAAACCTACCCTGAAAGGACAGCTTGGAACAGAAGGAGAACCACAGCAAGAACTTTGTTTAAATTTCGCTTACAAACACTGCCTCGAATTTCATTACCTTTCAGGAAGATAGTTTTCGAAGACTTAAATTATTTTTTGGGAGAACGGAAAGGGATGTGTGGCACAGCGATGGAGTAACATGTTGGATCAACTTTTACACCCAGGCTAAAGGCGACGGAAAGAGGAAAGAAACTCCCATTTCTACCGGACTTTTCAGAACCTCAAGACATCCGAAAGAACTTAAAAGCAAAATACTGCGCATGCTGGAAATCTGAAATAATAAGAAATGCTGGAAATACTCAGTAGGTCTGGCAGCATCCGTGGAGCGAGAAGAAGAGTTAATGTTTCAGGTCA
Source organism: Heterodontus francisci (assembly GCF_036365525.1). NCBI lineage: Eukaryota > Metazoa > Chordata > Chondrichthyes > Heterodontiformes > Heterodontidae > Heterodontus > Heterodontus francisci. The sequence goes on from NC_090384.1 coordinate 105,016,604, forward strand.
GTGACCCTTCTTCAGACCTGGCAAATATTAGAAATGTAAAAGGTTATAAGCATGTAAAGTGGGGGTGGGGCAAGAGATAACAAAGGAGAAGGTGCAGATAGAACAAGGTCACAGAAGCCCGACCTCTACTTTGCAGAGGCTCAGCGCCAACTCTCAGACACTTCTTCCTACCTCCCTCTGGACCATGACCCCTCCACCGAACATCAAGCTACTGTCCTCGGGACTGTCACTGACCTCACCTCCTCTGGAGATCTTCCCTCTACAGCTTCCAACCTCATAGTCCCACAACGCCGGACAGCCCGCTTCTACCTTCTTCCCAAAATCCACAAACATGACTGTCCCGGCAGACCCATTGTGTCAGCCTGCTCCTGCCCCACTGAACTTATTTCTTCCTATCTTGACTCTATCTTTTCTCCGCTGGTCCAGTCTCTTCCCACCTACATCCGTGACTCTTCTGACGCCCTACGTCATTTTGACAATTTCCAGTTTCCTGGCCCCAACCGCCTCCTCTTCACTATGGACGTCCAATCGCTCTACACCTCCATCCCCCACCAGGACAGTTTGAGGGCTGTCCGCTTCTTCCTTGAACAGAGGCCCAACGAATCCCCATCCACCACCACCCTCCTCCGCCTGGCTGAACTTGTTCTCACATTGAACAACTTCTCCTTCAACTCCACTCACTTCCTTCGAGTAAAAGGTGTTGCTATGGATACCCACATGGGTCCTAGTTATGCCTGTCTTTTTGTAGGATATGTCGAACATTCCTTGTTCCAGTCCTACTTAGGCCCCCTCCCCCAACTCTTTTTCCGGAACATTGATGACTGTATCGGTGCCATTTTACTGCTCCCGTCCCGAACTGGAAAACTTCATCAACTTTGCTTCTAATTTCCACCCTTCTCTCACCTTTACATGGTTCATCTCCGACACTTCCCTTCCTCGACTTCCCTGTCTCCATCTCTGGGGATAGGCTGTCTACTAATATCCATTATAAGCCCACCGACTCCCACAACTACCTCGACTACACTTCTTCACACCCTGCCTCCTGTAAGGACTCCATTCCATTCTCCCAGTTTCTCCGTCTCCGACGCATCTGCTCTGATGATGCTACCTTCCATGACAGCGCTTCTGATATGTCTTCCTTTTTCCTCAACAGAAGATTCCCCCCACTATGGTTGACAGGGCCCTCAACTGGGTCTGGCCCATTTCCTGCACCTCTACCCTCACCCCTTCCCCTCCCTCCCAGAACCGCGAAAGGCTTCCCCTTGTCCTCACTTTCCACCCCATCAGCCTCCATATCCAAAGGATCATCCTCCGCCATTTCCGCCACCTCCAGCGTGATGCCACTACCAAACGCATCTTCCCCTCCCTTCCCCTGTCAGCATTCCGAAGGGATCATTCTGTCCGTGACACCCTGGTCCACTCCTCCATTACCCCCACCACCTCATCCCCTTCCCACGGCACCTTCCTCTGCAATCACAGGAGGTGTAATACCTGCCCATTTACCTCCTCTCTCCTCACTATCCAAGCCCCCAAACACGCCTTTCAGGTGAAGCAGCGATTTACTTGTACTTCTTTCAATGTAGTATACTGTATTCGCTGCTCACAATGTGGTCTCCTCTACACTGGGGAGACCAAACGCAGATTGGGTGACCGCTTTGCGGAACACCTCCACTCAGTCCACAAGCAGGACCCCGAGCTTCCGGTTGCTTGCCATTTCAACACTTTCCCCCCCAGCTCTCATGCTCACATCTCCTCTGTCTTGGGATTGCTGCAGTGTTCCAGTGAACATCAACGTAAGCTCGAGGAACAGCATCTCATTTACCGATTAGGCACACTACAGCCTGCCGGACTGAATGAACATTGAGTTCAATAATTGCAGAGCATGACAGGCCCCCCATTTTACTTTTATTTTTAGTTATTTTTTTTCTTTTTCCTTTTTAAAAAAATTTATATTCTTTTGTGTTTATTTTATTTTCTTTCATCTTAGTTTGTTCAGTTTGCTTACCCACTTTTTTTTCATGTTTGTACTTGTGGCTGTTCCATTTTCAGTCCGTTAACACCCTTTCTGTACTAATGCTTTGTCTTTCAAAACACCATTAACATATCTTTGCTCCATTACCTTCTGGTCAGCTATTCTGTGACCTTGTCCTATCTACACCTTCTCCTTTGTTATCTCTTGCCCCACCCCCGCTTTACTTGCTTATAACCTTTGACATTTCTAATATTTGCCAGTTCCGAAGAAGGGTCACTGACCTGAAACGTTAACTCCTCTTCTCGCTCCACAGATGCTGCCAGACCTGCTGAGTATTTCCAGCATTTCTTGTTTTTATCCCAAAGAACTTCACAGCCAATGAAGTCATTGTTGTAATGTAGGAAAACAAGGCAATCAATTTGTGCACAGCAAGGTCCCACAAGCAGCGATGCCGCTAATGACCAGATAATCCTGAGTTGGTTCCTTTTTTCATGGGATGTGAGTGTCGCTGGTAAGGTCAGCATTTATTGCCCATCCCTAATTGCCCTTGAGAAGGTGCTGGTGAGCACCCTTCTTGAATACAACTGAGTGGCTTGCTAGGCCATTTTAGAGGGAAGTTAGGAGTCAACTACATTTCAGTGGTTCTTGCGTCACATAGAGTTTTACAGCACAGAAACAGGTCCTTCGGCCCAAGGTGCCTGCGTCGACCATCAAGCACACGTCCGAACTAATCCCGTATCCAGCACCTGGCCCGTAGCCTTGTATGTTATGGTGTTTCAAGTGCTCATCTCAATATTTCTTGAATGTCGTGAGTGTTCCTGCCTCTACCACCTCTTCAGGCAGTGTGTTCCAGATTCCAACCACCCTCTGCGTGAAAAAATTCCTCCTCAACTCCCCTCTAAACCTCCTGCCCCTTACCTTAAATCAATGCCCCCTGGTTATTGACCCCTCCGCTAAGGGAAAACGTTTCTTCCTATCTATCCTATCAATGCCCCTCATAATTTTGTATACCTCAATCAGGTCCCCCCTCAGCCTTCTCCGCCCCAAGGAAAACAACCCCAGCTTATCTAGTCTGTCTTCATAGCTGAAATGCTCCAGCCCCGGCAACATCCTGGTGAATCTCCTCTGCACCCTCTCCATTGCAATCAGATCCTTCAAATAGTGTGGCAACCAGAACTGTACACAGTACTCCAACTGTGGCCTAACCAGCATTTTATACAGCTCCATCATAACCTCCCTGATCTTATATTCTATGCCTCGGCTATTAGAGGCAAGTATCCCATATGCCTTCCTAACCACCTTATCTACCTGTGCTGTTGCCTTCAGTGATCTATGGACAAGCACCCCAAGGTCTCTCTGACCCTCTGTACTCCCTAGGGTCCTATCATCCATTGTATATTCCATTGCCTTGTTAGACCTCCCAAAGCGCATCATCGCACACTTCTCAGGATTAAACTCCATTTGCCACGGCTCTGCCTATCTTATCAGCCCATCTATATTGTCCTGTAATCTAAGGCTTTCCTCCTTACTATTTACGACACCATCAATTTTCGCATCGTCTGCGAACTTACAAACCTCCTATATTCACATCTAAATCATTAACATACACTAGAAACAGTAAGGGTCCCAGCACAATCCCTACGGTACACCACAAGTCACAGGCTTCCACTTGCAGAAACAACCCTCGACCATCACCCTCTGCCACAAAGCCAATTTTGAATCCAATTTGTCAAATTACCCTGGATCCCAGGGGCCTTTACTTTCTTAACCAATCTCCCATGCGGGACCTTATCAACTGCTTTACCCTCATCTACACCTCTAATCACCTCCTCAAAAAAATTCAATCAAATTTGTTAGACCCGATGTCCCCCTGACAAAGCCATGCTGACTATCCCTGATTAATCCCTGCCTCTCCTAGTGGAGATTAATCCTGTCTCTCAGAATTTTTTCCAATAAATTCCCTACCACTGATGTTAGACTCACCAGCCTGTAATTACCTGGTTTATCCCTGCTACCCTTCTTAAATAATGGTGCCACATTCGCTGTCCTCCAATCCTCTGGTACCTCTCAAATGGCCAGAGAGGATCTGAAAATTTGTGTCAGAGCCCCTGCTATCTCCTCCCTTGCCTCACATAGCATCCTGGGATACATCTCATCTGGGCCTGGGGATTTATCCACCTTCAAACCCGCTAATACATCCTCCTTTTCAATGCTAATTTGATCAAGTATATCACAATCCCCTTCCCCGATCACTACACCTACATCGTCCCTCTCCATAGTGAACGCAGATGAAAAATAATCGTTCAAAACCTCACCTATGTCCTCCGGCTCCACACACAGATTGCCTCTTTGATCCCTAATAGGCCCCACTTTTTCCCTGGTTATCCTCTTGCCCCTAACATACTTATAAAGCGCCTTGGGATTTTCCTTTATCTTGTCTGCCAGTGTTTTTTCATGCCTCCCTTCGCTCTCCTAATTACTTTTTTTTTTAAGTACTCCCCTACACTTTCGATACTCCTCAAGAACCTCCACTGTTTTCAGCATTCTGAATCTTCCATACGCCTCCTTTTTTTCCCCCTTATCCAATTCTTTCTATCCCTTGACATGCAGGGCTCCCTGACCTGTTGGGCCTATCCTTCACCTTTACAGAAACATGTAGGCCAGACCGAATAAGGATTACAGATTTCCTTCACTAAAGGACCTTAGTGAAGCTGATGAGTTATTACGCCAATCTGGTAGTTTCATGGTCACCATTACTAATGCTAGCTTTTTATTCCAGATTTATTTAATTAACTGAATTTAAATTCCTCAGCTGTCATAGTGGGATTTGAACTCATGTCTTTGGATCATTAGTCCAGGCCTGTGGATTACTAGCCCAGTAACATAACCACTGTCCCCTTCAGGTTCTGGCCAAGAGACCCTGCCCTGCTTCAAAATAGTGCTGTGGGATCTTACATGCCCACCTGAGCGGGCAGAAAGGCAGCTCAGGTTAAAGACTCACCTGAAAGAATGAAATTCTCCTGATTCTGTCAGTGATTTTGGGTCGGAGGTGAATTATTCTGATGCTGGTCTCAAGTTAAGTTTCTAAACGACATGACTGTAAATCAAAATTTCTCATATTTGACACCAGTGGGTAGGGGGAGATGAAGTAAGATGGGAGGAGTCTCGTGTGGAGCAAAAACACCAGCATGAACCAGTTGGGCTGAATGGCCTGTTTCTATGCTGTAACTTCAATATAATTTTACTCTCATTGGGAAGTCACAAAAATGATTGGTTGGGAATTAGATGTTATACTAAGACAGGGGATTGATGGCAGAGGATCAATTGAGACTGGAGAGAGTTGAAATAGCCCCGCATCGCTAATCCTCGACTTATGGGGCATAAAGTTTGTTTTTTCTTTAAAAAAGAAACCTACTTTAGTCAATCTCCATTCAAACCCTGTTTTGCAGTGAAGGAATCATAAAATCAAATAAGGATTTAAAACCAATCTTCACATTTACATAGTAACCTCTACGTTCTCAGGATATATCCCATAGCACGGCATAGTCAATAAATTACATTTGAAGTAGTCACTGCTGTAATGTAGGCAAACACTGTTGCTAAGCAGTGCACAGCAAGATCCTACAAATGACAAAAATAGATGAATGACCAATTAAACTGTGTTTTTAGAGGCGTTAACTGAAGGAAAGATGTTGTCCAGGACACTGGGAAGAACACATCTGCTCTTCAAATAGTTCCATGGAACCTTTTACATCCACCTGAGAGGCAGACAGGGGCTCGGTTTTACATCACATCTGAAAGACAGCATCTCCGACAACACAGCACTCCCTCAGTACTGCACTGAGAGTGCAGTCTAATTATGTGCCCGAGTGTCTGGCACGGGGCTTGTACCCACAACTTTCTGACTCAGAGGCCGAGGGATACACACTGAGTCATGGCTGACATCAACAAATTAAATTAGGTTCAGAAAACCAAGAGAGATCACTCAACAAATGGCTTCATGTGGATAAACATATTTTCATTGGGCAACCCGGTCTCTCTGACATGCTTGAATATGAAATACTTTTCTGGTCGGCCTCACTGTCAGGAGAGCTGAAAATAACTCTTACTTTCTCTCAGTGCGTTGTGTATTCTACTGAATTTCAGTCCCTGTCCTGCAGAAGTCAGGGGGAGAGGAAGCACGAGATTTCACATGCACGTTATATGTGCAGCAAAATCATGAATCCCTCTTTATAAATAAAGAAGGTGTTTCTGGTTTCATTACATTAACACATCAGGGAAACCTTTCCCCTCCAGGTCTGCTTTTTGAGAAGTAGGAAAGACATAGAATTTCATAGAAATTTACAGCACAGTAATAGGCCATTCAGCCCAAAAAGTCCATACCACTTTGAGCCTCCCTCCCACTCTTGAACTAACCCCATCAATGTACCCTTCCGTCCCTTTCTCCATCATGTGTTTATCTTGCTTCCCCTTAAAGGAAGTTCTGTTAAACCTTTATAAAACACTAGTTCAGCCACAGCTGGAGTACTGCCTCCAATTCTTGGCACCACAGTTATGTGGATAGACTGGAGAAGCTGGGGTTGTTCTCCTTACAGCAGAAAAGTCCAAGAGGAGATATGGTAGAGATGTTCAAAATCATGAAGGGTTTAAGAGAGTAAATAAAGAGAATCTGTTTCCAATGGCTGAAGGGTCAATGACCAGAGGGCACAGATTTAAGGTGATTGGCAAAAGAACCAGGGGCAACATCAGGAAAAACTTCATGTAACAAGTGGTTTGGGTTTCGAATGCACTGCCTGAAAGGGTGGTCGATACAGATTCAATAGTATCCTTCAAAAGGGAACTGGGTAAATATTTGGAGGAAAAAATTGCAGGGATCTGAGAAAAGAGCAGGGGGGTGGGACTAACTGGATTGTTCTTCAGAAGAGCTGGCAGAGATTTAATGGGCTGTTTGGCCTCTTTCTGTGCTGTTCTGTTCTATAATTCTATGAAATATATCTATGCTATTTGCTTCAACTACTCCTTGTAGCGAGTTCCACATTCTCACCACTCTCTGTATAAATAAGTTTCTCCTGAATTCCCTCCTGGATTTATTACTGACCCTCATATTTATGGCCTCTAGTTCTGGTCTCGCCCACAAATGGAGAAATCTTCTCTACGTCTACCCTATCAGACCCTTTCCGAATCTTAAAGACTTCTCTCTGGTCACCCCTCAGCCGCCCCTTTTCTAGAGGGACCCAGCCTGTTCAGCCTTTCCTAATAGGCATAATTTCTCAAGTTCTAGTGTCATCCTTGCAAATCATTTTTGTACCTTCACAGCTGCCTCTACGTCCTTTTTTATAATATGTAGACCAGAATTATGCCACAGTACTCTCAAAGTGTGCAGTTAAAAGGAGTGAGAATTTTAAAATATTACAAAGTGTATATTAAATACAGGTTGGGACGTGTTGCCTCTTATTTAGTGAGGCAGAAATATAAGCAGACATAAAATAGCCCTCAGCATAACCCTTTGAAAAGCACTAATGTTGAAAGCCCATCATTCTTGATTTCATTCAGAGTGCTGACAGAATGTGTGCCTGTACACGAGTCTTTGCCACTGACACAACACACAGTAAAAGATGAATAGGGTGGATTTTAATTCACTGTTAATTCACAATAAATAGAACCTTTAAGTTTTCCCCCCCAAAATTTCCCACACACCCCCTGCCTCCTAGATGTGTATCCTAACTCACAGCAAGCCCCATTCACCCATCACCCTCTTGTGCTCACTGATGTACATTGGTGCCCAGTTCGACCAACACCTCAAACTTGAAAATAAAAAAAAAGTCCTGACCTTTGACCAAGATAACTCCCACCCGTCCCCCCAAGCAATTAATATGAAACCATTGCAGCTTACAGACACCCCATCAACTTTCTTCAGAAAACAGGTCCATCGTTTCATAAGATCAAGAGCATTACATCATAAACAATAACAACTTGCAATTAATATAGCACTTTTCACATAGTAAAGTCTCCCAAGGCGCTTCACAGGAGTGTAATCAGATATAATCTGACACCAAGCCATATCAGGAGCTATTAGGGCAGGCAACCGAGGAGAGGTGGAGGTTTAGGGAGCTAATTCCAGAGCTTAGGGCCCAGGCAACAGAAGGCACAGCCACCAATGGCGCAGTGATATATAAAAAAAAATCAGGCCACGCAAAAGGCCAGAATTGGAGGAGAACAAAGATCTTAGAGAGTTCCAAGGCGACAGTGCAGGCAAACCAGCACAAGTTGAGGTCAGTTACAGGTTAATTTCTGCTCATCTCTAGGTTGGCAGCTACTTATATATCCCACGGAACTCTCTTTGGAGAGAATCCAGGATTATCTAAGTCATACTTTAAAAAATAAAAATGCACAATTGCGATGCGTCTTTGTTTTATGAATGTGATATTTCAACCAACCAGATGAAAATGCAACACAGATTTTGCATACTCTCATGACATTTATAAATTTGGATGAAATGCCATTTGATTGAGTACACAGGTTATTATAACAGAATGCTGCTCAGCTTGAACTCTTGTCCATTTTAAAGACCACAAAAGAGTTAAGCAAAAGTAGCCTCAGGTCTAGACTTCATTGCGGTTGGGAACTGACAGATACTCGCTAGTTTCACGTTGTGGGGGCAGAAACACAAAAAAGAAAAAGGACTTGCATTTCTATAGCACCTTTCATGACCACCAGATACCCCAAAATGCTTTACAGCCAATGAAGTACTTTTGAAGTGTAGTCACTGTTGTCATGTAGGAAACGCAGCAGCCAGTTTGCACACAAGATCCCACAAACAGTTTTGTGATATGAAAAGGTCATCTGTTTTTGTGATAAAAGCAAAATACTGCAGGCGCTGGAAATACGAAATAAAAGCAGTAAGTGCTGAAAATACTCAGCATCCACAAATGCTGCCTGACCTGCAGAGTATTTCCAGCACTTTCTGTTTTTGTGATGTTGGTTGAAAGATAAATATTGGTTCCAGACGCCCGGGAGAGCTCCCCTGCTCTTCTTCAAAATAGTGGCTTACATCCATTTGAAAGGGCAGACAGGGGCATCCGTTTAACGTCTCATCAAAAGGACAGCACCTCCAACAGTGCAGCACTCCCTCAGTACTGCACTGGGAGGGTCAGCCTAGATTTTTGTGCTCAAGTCTCTGGAGCGGGATTTAAACCCACAACCTTCTGACTCAGAGGCGAGGGTGTTATCCATTGCACCACAACTGATACTTTTTAAAACTGTTCTGCCTCTTGTATCATCTGTGTTTAATAAATAAAACAGACACAGCCCACCCCCCCCCCCCTTTTATGTATACATCGCTGTTCAAAATTACTAAAGTTTTGTGACTTACTAGAAATTAGTGAAAAATAAATCTGCTTCCATTTGTTCGGGCCCCTTTGGGCTTGGGGAAAAGTATCAAGAGATGCAGATCAATATTGGGAAAACTGAGTTAAGATACAGATCAAATGTGACCTAACTGAATGGCACAACATGCTGCACAGGCTGAATGGCCTCCTCCTATTCCAATGCACTGCAACCAACTCTAGTTGCAGTGATAATTAAATCCTTTCGACTTGAAACAAAGGTCTTCTATAATGTCAAGTCTAGATTAAATTCAGGTAGCATCAGGTAGAAACCCAAGGATGATTGTGAGAAAGCTTCCGTCAGTTGAAGTCTCAAATCCCCGGCCTCCACTACTGAAAGAAACAATGGCAGTAGGCACATGGGAGCACCACCAAGTTCCCTTCCAGGTCCCACTGGTTTGGAATTATTTTGGCCATTTATTCACTGTCGCTGGATCAAAATCCTGGAACTCCCTCTATAACAGCACCTGTTGGTGCAACTTTTTTTTAATATTCGTTTGGCGGATGTGGGTGTCACTGGCCAGGCCAGCATTTATTGCCCATCCGTGACTGCATTGAGAAGGTGGTGGTGAGCTGCCTTCTTGAACCGCTGCAGTCCTTGTGGCGTAGGGACACCCACAGTGCTAGCGCTTTGATACAACTGAGTGGGCATTTCAGAGGGCATTTAAGAGTCAACGACATTGACAATGACATTGCTGTGGGTCCAGAGTAGGCCAGTCAAGGTAAGGTCAGCAGATTTCCTTCCTAAAGGGCATTAGTGAACCTGATGGGTTTGTATGACAATCGTTTCATGGTCACCATTAGACTAGCTTTCTGTCGAATGGTGAATGCTGTTGATTCTGTTTCACACGAGCCTCATCAGCATATCCTGCTATTTCTTTCTCCATCCTGTACCTACCGAGCTTCCCCTTAAACACATCCAAGCTCTTCAGCTCAACCACTCCCTGTGGTAGCCAGTTAAAATGGTTCAAGAGTGCAATGCACCATCAGCTTCTCAAGATAACTAGGGACAAGCAATAAAGAACATCTTGCCAGCGATGTCTGTATCCCGAGAATCAAGTAGAAATGTTTTGAAATGCAGCAGATACACAAATCACTAAAAGTAGCAATACAGGTTATTAAGGCCATAAAAAAGCCAACAAAGCACTAGGATTTATTTCTAGAGGAGAATTAAAAAGGAGTAGTTGTGTTAAACTTGTATAGAACCTTGGGTTAGACCACACTTGGAATAATGTGAATAGTTCTGGTCTGCATATTATAAAAAGGCTTTACAGGCAACGGAGAAAATGCAAGAAAGATTTACAAGATTGATACCAGATCTGAGAGGTTATACATATCAGGAAAGATTGAACTGGGGCTGTTTCTCTAGAAAAATCAAGACTGAGGGGAAACCTGATAGAAACCTTTAAGATTATGAAAGGGCTTGACAGGGTAGATGTCGAGATGATGTTTCCTTACTTGCAGGCTAGACGGTAACTGGGGGTGATAAATACAAGGTAGTCACTAATAAATCCAATAGGGAATTCAGAAGAAACTTATTTACCCCAAGAATGATTACAATGTGAAACTCATTATCACAGGGAGTAGTTGAAGCAAATAGCATAGATGCATTTAAGGGGGAGCCTGATAGACACACGAGGAAGTGAGTAATAGAAGGATATGCTGATGTTTGAGATGAAGAGATACTGCAGGAGGCTCATGTGGAGCATAAACATTGTCACAGATCAGTTGGGCCAAATGGTCTCTTTCTGTGCTGTAAATACAGTGCAATTCTGTGTAAAACATGCTCAGTAATGAAACAGTTAACATGTTGGTCTTAAAAGGTACCAGCTGAAGGACAGTTCAGTACAGCAGGAGCCTGTGCAAATGGTGTAATCTGAAACCAGCCCACGCACTGCCTCGCAGAAGTTCACACTGCATTTCACTCCCAGACACACCCTGTTTAGTTTTTTAAAAAAGCAAAATGGCGGTCAGTAAGATCAGAGTTCAAATTACATTTATTATGGAGGCCCACACCTTTCGCGAGGGACGGATACAACAAGCAGTCATTGTACAAAAATAAACTGAACCCAACAACCAGAGACAAAAACACCTCGGCTTTTACAATTCACTGGAGAGAGAGAGAAAAAAAAGAGACGAAAAAAATCCTGTACCACACAACTGACCTGCACAACACCTTAAATATTTCAAGAGCTTTCAGCAAATGGCACAAATTCAAATTCTGACCTCAAGCCCCATTTACGTTTACACAGATTGCATTTCAAGAACCCTCCTTAGTGTCCTGCTCTTTATCCTTTTCCCACTTCCCTCCGCCTCCTCCGCTTTTTCAGGAGACAGAATGTATATTAAATGTGTAATCTCACTAGGACAACCGCGATAACATTCAACAGATGACGACTTTATAAATCGTACACATTTTGTCAATCATTTTGCCAAGGGCTGGAGCCAGTACACGCAGCCTGGGAATGTCATCACTTTAGCAGCTACATGTTGAATTGGGAATCCACACAATTCCAGCATACAGTCAGGACAGAAATAATGACAAGAGTCATTAAAGCACAGAAGGAGGCCATTCAGCCCATGGAGCCCGTGCCAGCTCTCCGCAGAACAATCCAATCAGTCCATTTCCCTCGCTCTATCCCCATAGCCCTATAAATTTGTTTCCCTCAAGGGCCCATCCAATTTCCTTTTGAAATCATTCATCGTCTCCGCTTCCACCAGCCTCGTAGACGAGAGTGTTCCAGATCATTACCACTTGCTGCGTAAAAAAGTTCTTCATCACATCCCCACTGCATCTCTTGCCCAAAACCTTAAATGTGTCCCCTAATCAGTGTACCGCCACAGCTAAAGGGATCTTTGCCTACCAGATACAAATCTGTCGTCATCTTGTACCTCGATCGAAACCCCCGACAATCCCCTTTGCTCCAAGTAGAACAACCCCAGCTTCTACAACCTAACTTTGTAGCGAAAATCCCTCAATCCTGGACCCATTCTGATACATTTCCTCTGCACCCTCTCAAGGACCCTTACATCCATCCTAATATGTGGTGACCAGAACTGGACGCAATACTCTAGTTGTGGCCTAAGCAGAGCTATATAACTTCCCTGTTTTGTACTCAATGCCTCTATTTATAAAGCCCAAGGTCCCATTTGCTTTGCTAACTACTCTCTCAATATGTTCTGCCACCTTCAAAGATCTCTGCACATGAAACCCCAGGTCCCTCTGTCCATGTACACTCAGTGGAACTGTACCTTTTAGTCTATATTGCTTCTCCTTATCCCTTTTGCCTAAATGCATCACCTCACATTTCTCAGTATTAAATTCCATCTGCCACTTGTCTGTCCATTCTGCTAGTCTGCTTATGTCCTGTTGCAGTTGATTGGCACTGTCTGTCACACCTTCCAGTTTCATATCATCGGCAAAGTTTGAAATTTCACTATGTATTCCAATATCCAAGTCATTTATGCATATCTAAAATCATTGGTCTTAGCACTGAACCTTGGAAACATCACTGTCAACCATCCTTCAGTCTAAAGAAAAACCATTTACCTCGACTCGTTTTCTGTTCTTAATCAAATTTTGTTTTATCCAAGCTTACACTGACCCTCCTATTCTATGAACCTCAATTTGTTAACCAGCCTTTTATGTGGTACTTTGTCAAAGCCTTTCTTAAAATCCATACAGACAACATCCATTGCTTTCCCTTCATCAACTGTTACTGTATCAAAAAATTCAATTAGATTAGTCAAGCACCATCTGCCTTTTACAAATCCATGCTCGTTCTCCACAATTACCTCTTCAAGTGCCTGTTGACTTTTTTCCCTGATTATTGTTTCTAAAATCTTACCCACCATAGATGTTAAACTAACTGGTCTGTAGTTACCAGGAATGCCCTTATACCCTTTCTTGAATAAGGTGCCACATTTGCCACTCTCCAATCCTCTGGCACCTGCCCCGTATCTAGGGAAGATTGGAAGATTATGACAAGCCCTTCCACTAACTCCACTCCCACTTCCTTTAGCAACCTGGGATGCAAGCCATCTGGACCAGGTGACTTATCCACTCTAAGCAAAGATAGACTTTCCAGTACATCTTGCCTATCAATTTTCATCTCATCCATTACCTCTGCCATCTCCACTTCTACCTATATTTTGTCAGCATCCTCTTCCTTAGAAAACACCAATACAAAGTACTGATTAAGTATTCTAGCCTTGCCCTGTGCCTCTAAGCATATATCACCTGCTTTGTCCTTAATAGGCTTCACCCCACGTCTTACTACCCTCTTACTATTTACATGCCGGAAGATGATTTTTGTGTTCCCTTTTATGTTGACTGCCATTCTATTTTCATTCTTTCTTTGCCGGTCTTATTTTTCTCTTCACTTTCCCTCTCAACTTATATTTGGCCTGGTTCTTGCTCAAGAATTCACCTGACATGCATCGTACACCTTTTTTGTACCACTATATTCTCTATCTCCCTCGACATCCAAGGACCCCTGGCAATGGTTCCCTTGTCTTTCCCCCTTGTTGGAATGTACCTAGTCTGGATCTGAAACATCTCCTCCTTAACGATCACCCATTTCTCCGTTACAGTTTTTCCTGTCAATCTTTGGTTCCATTTTACCCTGGCTAGATCTCCTCTCATCCCACTGAAGTTAGCCCTCTTCCAATTTAGAAGTTCTGCTTTAGATTGTTCCATGCTCTTCTTCATTGCTAATCTAAACCTTATGATACAATGATCACTCTTACCCAAGTGTTCCCCCCTAGACACTTGGCCCACCTCATTCCCCAGCACCAGATCCAGCAATACCTCCTTTCCAGTTGGACTGGGAACATACTGGTCAAGGACGTTCTCCTGAACAAATTTCAAAAATCCCTCCCCCCTCTTTTCCCTTTGCTCCAACATCATCCCAGTCGATATTTGGGCAATTAAAGTCCCCCAATATCACCACTCCATAGTTCTTGCATATCTCTATGATTTTCCTGTAGATTTGCTCCTTTATCTCTCACTCATTATTTGGAGGCTTATAAAACACCCCCAATAGCGTGATCATCCCCTTTTGGGTTCTCACCATCCAAATGGATTCTGTCTTTGCCCCCTCTATTTTCAATACTGCAATGTCTTTCCCAATCAGTACTGCCATCCAATCTCCCTTTTTACCTCCCCCATTTTTTCTGAGCACTATTAAGTAGCCGGTCCTCACCGTTTTTAAACCACGTTTCCATTATTGCCACCTCATCATCTTTCCATAAGGCTATTTGTGCTTGGAACTCACCAATCTTAGTCACCACACTTTGTGTGTTTACATATATGCATTGTAAACATGCCTTTGCATTCCTTGTAGTCCTTCTTAGTCTGCTCCTATCTAATATGGTACTAATTCCTTCTCTAGTACTATCCAACACTGTCACTCATTTATGGACCTTATTCCACTTTTTAATATCAGTGTCCATCTCCCTGCCAATTTGGTTTAAACCCTCTTCAACCACACTAGTGAACTTCCCCGCGAGGACACTGGTCCCAGTCCTGTTGAGGAGCAACCCCTCCCTTTTGAATAGGTCCTGCCCCAGAACTGGTCCCATGACCCCAAGAATCTGAAGCCCTCCCTCCTGCACCATGCCTCAAGCCATGCATTGATCTTCCCCACCTTCCTATTTCTACTCTTGCTAGCATATGGCACTGGGGGTAATCCTGAGATTACTACCTTTGAGACCATACTTTTTAACTTCTTCCCTAGCTTCTGAAAATTTGACCAGTGGACCTCAATACCTGCCCTCTCTGTCATTGGCACCAACGTGTAACAACTTCAGGCTCACTCCCTTCCCCCTGCAGAATATCTTGCACTCTCTCCGTGATGTCCTTTACCCTTGCACCAGGGAGGCAACACACCATGCAGGACTCGCAATGATGGTTACATAGAAACATAGAAAATAGGAGGAGTAGGCCATTTGGCCCTTCGAACCTGCTCCGTCATTCATTATCATCATGACTGATCATCCAACTCAGTAACCTATCCCCACTTTCACCCCATATCCTTTGATCCCTTTCGCCCCAAGAGCTATATCTAACTCCTTCTTGAAAACATACAATGTTTTGGCCTCAACTGCTTTCTGTGGTTGCGAATTCCACAGGCTCACCACTCTCTGGGTGAAATAATTTCTCCTCATCTCAGTCCTGAAAGGTTTACCCCATATTCTTAGGCTACGACCCCTGGTTCTGGACTCCCCCACCACTGGGAACATCCTTCCTGCATCTACCCTGTCAAGTCCTGTTAGAATTTTATAGGTTTCTATGAGATCCCCCCTCACTCTTCTGAACTCCAGCGAATATAATCCGAACCGACTCAATCTCTCCTCATACGTTAGTCCCGCCATCCCAGGAATCAGTCTGGTAAACCTTTGTGCACTCCCTCTATAGCAAGAACATCCTTCCTCATATAAGGAGACCAAAACTGCACACAATATTCCAGGTATGGCCTCACCAAGGCCCTGTATAATTGCAGCAAGACATCCATGCTCCTGTACTCGAATCCTCTCGCTATGAAGGCCAACATACCATTTGCCTTTTTAACTGCCTGCTGCACCTGCATACTTATCTTCAGCGACTGGTGTACGAGAACACCCAGGTCTCATTGCATATTCCCCTCTCTCAGTTTATAGCCGTTCACATAATAATCTGCCTTCCTGTTTTTGCTACCAAAGTGGATAACCTCACATTTATCCACATTAGGCTGCATCTGCCATGCATTTGCCCACTCACTCAACTTGTCCAAATCACCCTGAAACCTCTCTGCATCCTCCTCACAACTCACCCTCCCACCCAGTTTTGTGTCATCTGCAAATTTGGAGATATTACATTTAGTTCCCTAATCTAAATCATTAATGTATATTGTGAATAGCTGGGGTCCTAGCGCCGATCCCTGCGGTACCCCACTAGTCACTGCCTGCCATTCGGAAAAAGACCCGTTTATTCCTACTCTTTGTTTCCTGTCTTGCCAACCAATTTTCTATCCATCGCAATACACTACCCCCAATCCCATGCGCTTTAATTTTACAGGCTAATCTCTTATGTGGGACTTTGTCGAAAGCCTTCCGAAAGTCCAAATAAACTACATCCACTGGCTCCCCCTCATCAACTCTACTAGTTACATCCTCGAACAATTCTAGTAGATTTGTCAAGCATGATTTCCCTTTCGGAAATCCATGCTGACTGTCTGATTCTACCACTGTTCTCCAAGTACTCTGCTATAAAGTCATTGATAATGGACTCTAGAATTTTCTCCACTACCGACAACAGGCTGACTGGTCTATAATTACAGTTACAGAAATGCTTGTCTGTTCCCCTTACTATGGAATAACCTGTAACAATTACATTGCTAGTTTTTGCTGTCCCCTCCTGTATTGTCCCATGGTCTGAACCGGATTCCTTCAAGTTGTTGTCACTCTCAGCAGTCTCAAAAGATGAATACCAGTTGGAGAGTGGCACACACCCTGATGACTCCTGCATTTATGGCCTCTTCCTATGCTTCCTGATGGCCACCCATTTACTATCCTGAATTCTCACTGCCTACATGGTGACCACCTCCTGGAATGTATGATCCAGGAAACCCTTCTGCTCCGTGATGCTCTGCTGTGGAGTGACTTCCTACACATGTGGTTCCCCCAAGAAACGTGAAGCGTCCTAAAGTTCCCACATGGCGCAGGGATGTCATCTTGATTTTAATCTTTATAAATCACTCGTTAGGTCTCAGCTGGAGTATTTTGGACACCACACCTTAGGAAGGATGTCAAAGCCTTGGAAAGGGTGCGGAAGAGATTTCCTAGAATGGTACCAGGGATGCGGGACTTCAGTTACATGGAGAGACTGGAGAAGCTGGGATTGTTCTCCTTAAAAAAGAGAAGGATTAGGAGAGATTTGATAGAGGTGTTCAAAATCAAAGGGTTTTGCTGGAGTAAATAGGGAGTAACTACTTCCAGCGGCAGCAGGGTCAGTAACCAGAGGACACAGATTGAAGCAAAAGAACCAGAGGCAACATGAGGAAACTTTGTTTTTCTAAAACCACAGCGCGCTGTTATAATCTGGAATACACTGCCTGAAAGGGCAACGGCGGAAGCAGATTCAATAAAAACATTCAAAAAGGAATTGCACAAATACTTTAAGGGGAAAAATGTGTAGGACTGTCGGGAAAGAGCGGGGGTGATGGCTCGAATTGGATAGCTCTTTCAAAGAGCCAGCACAGGCACAATGGGCCAAATGGCCTCCTACGCGATTCTATGATTCTCTAACCCTGCTGTGAAAAGTCACTTCCAAGTCAAATCCGCAAAATTGCTGTTCGCTCCGATATGAATTATTGTTCCCTATTGTTGAATGGTATTCTTATGAATGAAAATAATCAGTATTTTTAATACATCCAAATCCAGGGACTGTTGTTTACATCGCACCTTTAGTGCAGTAAAACATCACAAGTGGCTTCACAGGAGTGATCATTGAACAAAACTGGACACTGAACCCCATTAGGAGACATTAGGGCAGGTAACCAAAAGCTTGGTCAGAGAGGTCGATTTTAAGGAGTGTCTTAAAAGGAAAAGATAGAAATGGAGTGGTTTAGGAAGTGAATTCCAGAGCTTAGGGCGCAGGCAACTGAAAGCAACCAGAAGTTAGTCTCCACTACATCATCATCCTTAACCAAATGATGGATGGGCCCAGCAGCCCGCTTGATTGGCACCCCATCCACAAACATTCACTCCCTCCACCACCGACGCACAGTGGCTGCAGTGTGTACCATCTACGAGATGCACTGCAGCAACCGCACCAAGGGTCCTTCAACAGCACCTTCCAAACCCGCGACCTCTACCAACTAGAAGGGCAAGGGCAGCAAATGCATGGGAACGCCACCACCTGCAGGTTTCCCTCCAAGCCACACACCATCCTGACTTGGAACTATATTGCTGTTCCTTCACTGTCGCTGGGTCAAAATCCTGGAACTCCCTTCCTAACAGCACTGTGGGTGTACCTACCCCACATGGACTGCAGCGGTTCAAGAAGGCAGCTCACTCACCACCACCTACTCAAGGGCAATTAGAGAAGGGCAATAAATGCTGGCCTAGCCTGCGACGCCCACATCCCCTGAACGAATAAAACAAAAGTTCAGACATGGACACAACTGAGGCTGCTGTCCATCAGTAGGGAACGCTGTAGATGAATAATTTCAGCAATGCCTCCCTCCCCCACCCCCAAGTGGCAACACACCATTCCTTTACCCTGCACTACAAATTCATGAGGACTGAGACAACTCAAAATCAATCTGAATTGTTTATCCTCAGATCTTGAATGGAAAACAGCATTGTGAGAACAGTCTGAAGTTGGCAAAATCAACTCAGTAACAAGTAAGAAGCTGTCTCAAGTTACTCACTAAAGCAAACCCAAACTCCATACCAATCAATTAATGTGTAACACATAAATGCAGAAATAGTCTGAATATGGTGTAATCTGCAAGTCCTCGGGGTGAAGATACCATTACTCACACTAGGCTGGGCTGACATTACTGATTAAATAATCATTTGTTCACTGACTCTTCACTTCTATGACCTCTCTTTGTCAAGTTGCAGCAGGCAATATTCCAAATATTTTCTCAGAAATGGCTTCAACTAGACTCCCAACCAGACTGGCCAAAAGTGAATCGTTCTAACTATACTTTAACCCTGATATCGTCTTTGAGTCAGAAGGTTGTGAATTCAAATCCCACTCCAGGGCTTGAACACAAAAATCAAGGCTAACACTCCAGTGCAGTACTGAGTGAGCGCTACACTGTTGGAGGTGCCGTTCACCCACCATCCGTGTGTTTGTTGATCTACATTGGCTCCCGGTTAAGCAATGCCTCAATTTTAAAATTCTCATCCTTATTTTCAAACCCTTCCAAAGCCTTGACCATCCCCATCTCTGTAATCTCCTCCAGCCCCATAACCCTCCGAGATCTCTGCACTTCTCTAATTCCAACATCAAGCATTACTGATTTTAATTGGTCCACCACTGATGGCTACACCTTCAGTTGCCATGGCCCCAAGCTCTGGAATTCCCTCCCTAAACCTCGTTGTCTTGCCTCATTGCTTTCCTACTTTAAGACGTTCCTTAAAACCTACCCCTTTGAGCTAGCTATTGGTATCAGGTTTGAGGTTCTTGTTATCAAACACTCTTTTCCTCAGATGACCGAAGGTTGTGCTGGCACACTGGAGGTGATGCCGAGTTTCATCGTCAATCTCTGTCCTAATATCTCCCTCTGTGGCTCGATGTAATATTTTGTTTTATCATCTTCTTAGGCAGTCCCTCGGGAACGAGGATGATTTTCTTGCACTCCAGGGTTGCGAGTCCTTAGGTGAATGAAGAGCCCAATTCTGGATCCGCACACTATGCCACAGGTGGGGCAGGTGGCGTTCCGTGAGGCAGGTGAATGGGATGCTCGAAATTCCGAACGCTCCTTCGACTGTTTGCACTTGGTCTCTGCCTGGGCATATCGCGTTGTTCAAGCTACCTTCCCAGATGCTGCTTCTCCATTTTGGGCGGTCTTGGGAAGAGATTCCCATGAATCAGTGGAGATGTCACATTTTTTCAGGGAGGCTTTAAGGACATCCTTGTCGAGTTTCCTCTGCCCTCCTGGTAACCTCTTGCCGTGACAGAGCTTGGTGTAGAAAGCTGGTTTTGGGAGTCTTGTGTCAGGCATGCAGACTACATGGCCCGCCCAGCAAAACTGACCAGACAAGACCAGATACTGGGGGTGTTGGCCTGAGAAAGGACACTGATATCGGAGCGCCTGTCCTGCCACTGAATTTGCAGGATCCTGCGGAAGCATCGCTGGTGATATCTCTCCAGAGCTTTGAGATGTCTGCTGTACTGTGTCCATGCTTCTGACACATACAGGAGGGCAGGTAACACTGCAGCCCTACACCATAAGCTTGGTACCAGGTTTGAGGTCCTTGTCATCAAATACTCTTTTCCTCAGATGACTGAAGGCTGTGCTGGCACACTGGAGGTGATGCTGAGTTTCATCGTCGACCTCTACCCTTGCTGAGATGAGGCTCCCAAGATATGGGAAGCGATCACCATTATCCACTGGTTTGCTGTGGATCTTGATAGACGGGGGCAGTGTTGCGCTGCGGGAGCAGGCTGGTAGAGGACCTTTGTCTTCCAGATGTTGAGCTTAAGGCCCATTCTTTCACACGCTTCTGCCACTGACCCAGAGTGCAAACTGGAATCAAGCAAGGCTGTGTTATCGCACCAACGTTCTTTTCCATCTTCCTCACCACAACACTTCACCTCATCTCCTTGAAGCTCCCTGCCGGAGTAGATCTACTCTACAGGACGAGCAGCAAACTATTTAACCTACATTGCCTCCAGTCCAGAACCAAGGCTCCAACCTCTATCATTGAACTGCAGTATACTGACAACGCTTGCGTATGTGTACACTCGGAGGCCGAATTTCAAACCCTCATTGATGCATTTTGTTTTATATATTGCCTCTGTGAAGCACCTTGGGGACATTTTAGTACATTAAAGGTGCTATACAAATACAAGTTGTATTTGCTGTCTTTCAGATGAGATGTTAAACCGAGATCCTGTCTGCCCTCTCATAGACATAGTGGCGGCACAGTGGCGCAGTGGTTAGCACCGCAGCCTCACAGCTCCAGCGACCCGGGTTCAATTCTGGGTACTGCCTGTGTGGAGTTTGCAAGTTCTCCCTGTGTCTGCGTGGGTTTCCTCCGGGTGCTCCGGTTTCCTCCCACAAGCCAAAAGACTTGCAGGTTGATAGGTTAATTGGCCATTATAAATTGCTCCTAGTATAGGTAGGTGGTAGGGAAAATATAGGGACAGGTGGGGATGTGGTAGGAATATGGGATTCGTGTAGGATTAGTATAAATGGATGGCTGATGGTTGCACAGACTCGGTGGGCCGAAGGGCCTGTTTCAGTGCTGTATCTCTAAAATAAAAAAAAAAAATTTTTAAAAATCCCATTGCACTATTTCAAAGAAGAGCAGGGGTGTGCTCGTGGGTGTCCTGGCCAATATTTATCCCTCAACTAACGCCACATCAGACTATGCTGTTTGTGGGAGCTTGCTGTGCTCAAATTGGCCGCATTTCCTACATTATAACAGTGACTACACATCAAAAAGTAATTAATTGGCTCTAAAGCACTTTGAGGCATCCTGTGGATGTGAAAGGCGATAGATAAATGGAACTCACTTCCCGCCCTACTTTTTCTCGATCAGGGATTTTGCTAGCAATCTCTGATCCAGCCCTACAGCACAGTGCCTCCTTTTCACTGACTGCTATCAGCCATGCAGAAGTTTACAAACTACAGTCAGCTCAAGCTACAATGATTACATGTGGCATTATGTAAAAGAGCCAAAACAATAACCTGTATTTATATTGTACCTTTAATAACGTCCCAAGGCGCTTCACAGGACTTATCTTACAACATTTAACGTGCACAAGTTACCTTCTGCATTCCCTATATTTAAACAGTGACTAAAGCCAATTAAGCACTTTTTGAAGTGTAGTCACTGCGGTAACTTAAGGAAACACAGCAGCCAATTCACCTCTCCCAGGGGATCTCATGGTCTTGGTGAGGTCCGGTATGTACCTAATCGTGATGTACAAGGAGTCACAGTTTGGGAGAGACAGGACAGATGAACCCAAGAATCTTTTCCCCTCCATCATTATTTGTATGTTTGTGGTTTTCATTTTGAATTAGCTCTTCCAATCTGTAAATATTTAGATTTATTAAGATCACTGCAGTTCTCTCATTGGTCAGAGGGTACGGACCTGATGAGGTGCAATGAAAATTCTCGGTGAAGTATTCTCACAATTTGAGATACCAGAGTGGATCATCAAGACCCTTGTACTATATTACCTCCCATTAGTTCAGAATGTTACCTTTCCGGCCACAGCACAGGATCACAATTTTGCTAAAACTATTTTATATAATTCACAGAAATACATAGACCCTACCGCACAGAAACAGGACGTACGGCCCAACTATTTTGTTTATTCATTCATTGGATGTGGGCTTCACTGGCTTGACCAGCATTTATTGCCCATCCCTAATTGACCTTGAGAAGGTTGTGGTGAGGTGCCTTCTTGAACCCTTACAGCCCATGTTGGGTTAGGAAGGGAGTTCCAGGATTTTGATCCATGACAGTGAAGGAACGGCGATATAGTTCCAAGTCAGGATGGTGTGCGACTTGGAGGGGAACGTGCAGGTGATGGTGTTCCCATGCATCTGCTGCCCTTGTCCTTCTAGGTGGCAGAGGTCACAGGTTTGGAAGGTGCTGTTGAAGGAGCCTTGGCAAGATGCTGCAGTGCATCGTGTAGATGATACACACAGCTGCCACTGTGCATCAGTAGTGGAGGAAGTGAATGTTTAAGGTAGTGGATGGAATGCCAATCAAGTGGGCTGCTTTGTCTTGGATGGTGTCAAGCTTCTCAAGTGCTGTTGGAGCTACACACAATCCTTCACACTCCTGACTTGTGCCTTGTAGGTGGTCGACAGGCTTTGCAGACAGGAGGTGAGTTAGTCGCCGCAAAATACCCAGCCTCTGATCTACTCATGTAGTCACAGCATTTATATGGCTGGTCCAGTTAAGTTTCTGGTCAATGGTAACCCTCCGCAAGTTGATGGTGGGGGATGTCGAATGTCAAGGGGAGATGGTTAGATTCTCTCATATTGAAGATGGTCATTGCTTGGCACTTAAGTGGCAAGTAACATTCACACCACACATCAACCTAAGTCTGAATGTAAGCCAGGTCTTGCTGCATTTAGACACAGACTGCTTCAGTATCCGAGGAGTTGAAAATGGCACTGTACACTGTTCGATCATCAATGAACATCTCCACTTCTGACCTGATGATGGAGGGAAGGTCAAGGGACTGCTCCAGGCGGGTGTTCATTTTCCACACGAGCCTCCTCCCTCCCCTCTTCATCTCACCCTTTCGGTATACCCTTCTATTCCTTTCTCCCTCTAGCTTCCCTTTAAAATGCACATGTGCTATTTGCCTCAACTATTCGATGTGATAGTGAGTTCCACAATCTCAGCACCGTCTGGGTTAAGAATACATCCAACATTTAGATCCCAGCTTACAAAGAAAATAAATTATTTTAAGTCCTCCCAAAGTTCTGTTAACAATTGCCGAGCACCTTGTGCAGGGTTTTCATGAAGCAGTTATCTTGGTTTCTGTTAAATGCTAGGATCATCGAAGGGTGGTCTCTTCAAAGCCTTTTTCTGGATAAAAGGACTACATAATCTACAGCATGAAAGGGACTGTTTTATCTGCCAAACCGAACTGAAACTTCAAATGCAAATCATTGTGTATAACTTCCCTCCCTACCAGTGCCACTGGATTCCTTCCAAAAGGACCAAACAGTTACAGTATGAAGAAAGAGCTAATTGATCAAGCTTGAGCGTTCATTTTTATCCTTATTATCGGAACTTTTTTTTTGCCCTTTTTATTTCTTTTTCTTAAAATTTAGCTACGAAATCTGCAGGCAGCCACATTTGCTGATTAGCGGTCCAGAACCTGCATTCTGCGTCCTGCTAACACAGTGCTCGTCACGTTTGCAAAAAAAAAAAAGAACTTCTCTGTGGACTGACGGAGGCTGCAGATTGAGGCAGTGAGGGGGAAAAACCCGCCTTCAGGTAAACAGCAAGATAAGGAGAGCCCTGAGAGAAAGAAAAATAAGACATTGTTTTGGATTAGGGAACAGTCACCATGGAAACAGTTGCTAATTAACAACATTCAGCCAACAGCAGAGCGGGACAAAGGCAAGACGGCCAAAGCAGGCAGTATCTGAAAATGTACACTCCACAATATCTAATGTAATCTGCGATTCTTCCGTAACAGACATGCCAAAATCTTGCTGAGATTGCAGAACGTGCCACGAGAATAGAACAGGGTAACATGACCGAGGCATTCTTTTGGGAGGGCGGAGGGAATGAAGGCAGGAAACCTGGACAATTTAGAGTCAGTGATTCAGTACAACACCACAGTCAGTGAATTACAAAGAATGTACAGCACAGAAACAGGCCATTCAGCCCATCAGCTCCATGCCCATGTTTATGCTCCACATGGGCCTCCTCCCATCTCCATTTCAATTCCCTCTATCTGCATATCTTTCTATTCTTTCCTCCCTCTTTTTTTTTCTCTTATGGGATGCGAGCATCACTGGCAAGGCCAGCATTTGTTACCCATCACTAGTTGCCCTTGAGAAGGTGGTGGTGAGCCGCCTTCTTGAACTGCTGCAGTCCATGTAGTGTATGCACACCCACAGTGCTGTTAGGGAGGGAGTTCCAGGTTTTTCACCCAGCGACAGTGAAGAAACGGCAATATAGTTCCAAGTCAGGATGGTGTGTGGCTTGGAGGGGAACTTGCAGTAGGTGGTGTTCCCATGCATCTGCTGCCCTTGTCCTTCGAGGTGGTCGAGGTCCCGGGATTGGAAGGTGCTGTCGAAGGAGGCGTGATGAGTTGCTGCAGTGCATTTTGTAGATGGATTTTACTAGGGCTCCTTCATGCCATACTCAGTCAAATGCTGCCTTGAAGTCAAGGCCAATCACTCGCGCTTCACCTCTTGAGTTCAGCTCTTTTGTCCATGTTTGGACCAAGGCTGTAATGAGGCCAGCAGCTGAGTGGCCCTGGCAGAACCCAAACTGAGCATCGGTGAGCAAAATATTGCGATGCAAGTGCTGCTTGATAGCACTGTTAATGACGCCTTCCATCACTTTGCTGATGATCGAGAGGAGACTGATGGGGCGATAATTGGCTGGGTTGGATTTGTCCTGCTCTTTGTAGACAGGACATACCTGGGTAATTTTCCACATAGCTGGGTAGATGCCAGTGTTGTAGCTGTACTGGAACATGTGTTTATCTAGCAACCCACCAAGCCTCCATCAACAGCACCTTCCAAACACATGACCCCTACTGCCTAGAAGGAGAAGGACAGCTGATGCATGGGAACACCAGCACCTGCAAGTTTTTCTCCAAGTCACAAACCATCCTGACTTGGAAATACATTGCCATTCCTTCATCGTCACCGAGTCAAAATCCTGGATCTCCTTCCTTAGCCGCATTTTGGGTGTACATACACTAGGTGGACTGCAGCGGTTCAAGGCGGCAGCTCACCACCCCCTTCTCAAGGGTAACTACCAATGGGCAATAAATATTGGTCTTTCCACATCCCATTACCGAATAAAAAGAATCTAGCTTCCCCTTTCAATACATCTATGTGAAACACATTGACCTGATATAATGACACAAAACCATCAACCATTATTGGAACTGCATCAGTTTTCTGTCTGCCAATGTCCATGCAAAGGGAATGACGGGCAATGCAACAAAAGCAACTTTACTTCTTTATGTCAGCTTTTCAAAATAGGCACTTAACCCAGTCAATAAAACCTGCAAAGTCACTCTGTAAAAAAAAAAGTCTTACAAACTGAAGAGTTACAGAAGGGAGAACACTAAAACATGGTCCCTTACCTGTAGTTTTGTAGACGTTGGCACATGAATCTTACTACAGTTCATAAAATATTCAACAATGCTCATTATCTTTAAGTGTTAATATATGCACTTTAAGTGTTAAGTCCCATTCCAGGGACTCGAGTACATAATCTAAGCTGACACTCCTGCTACAGCACCGAGGGAGTGCTGCACTTTCAGAGGTGCCACCTTTCAGATAAAATGTTAACGTTTGCTCTCTCAGGTGCATGTATAAGATCCTGCAGCCTGAGCAGGGAAGTCCTCCCCGGTGTCCTGAATCAATATTTATCCCCCAATCAATATCACTAATAAACAGATTGTCGATCATTTGTGGGAGCTTGCTGTGCACAATTTGGCTGCCGCAGTAACTAAACCTCATTGGCTGTAAAGTGCTTTGGGAGATGCTGAGGTGGTGAAAAGTGCTGTATAAATACAAGTTTTTTTTTTGAATAGGCTAAGTTTACATGCGACTCCAGTCCCACACCAACTTAACTGCCCAGTGAAATGGTATAGCAAGCTGTATCGAAACACGCGACAAAGACTGTAGTGAATCAAGAAGGCCTGCCCTAACCTCATCAGGGCAACTAGGAATGGTCAATAAATGTCAGCCTTGCCAGTGAGACACACACCAACAAAATGAAGGGGGAAGAAATGGTAGAAGTATTCACTTCCAACAGTGCAAGAAGCTGCCATTCAGCCTGGCGTACCTATGATGGATGGGCATTCAGTCCATTTCACCGCCCAGTGCCCCCAATTCATGCATAAGTGGAACAAAAAAGGGTGAAGACTCATTTTGTCTTCACTGTCATCTTTCCCTACGATACAACAGTGACTCTGCTTCAAAAAGCACTTCAATGGCTGTAAAGCACTTTGAGACGCTCTGAGGCTGTGAAAGGTGCTATGTAAATGCAGCTTTTCACTTAACAATTTGCTCATGGAGCCACATTAAGAATACCAAGTTGTAATGGTTTGCTTTCCTATGGTCCTTCTTCATTATGATCAGTCAACAGCCTGATTAAAAATAACAGCTGAGTTTCAGAGATACGATAAAAACCAGATGAAATTATAAATTCTAGTTTTGAAATACAATCCCAGACACACTTCATATAGCTTGTGCGCTTATCCCAACTTATAAACAAAATGGAAAGGAGCAAACTGCGGATTTGTTTTTAAATGTCAAACGGAATCCTGATGTTTACCTCCATTGCTTTGTCACCTACCACTGACCGAGTCCTGCAACAGTGCTTTGAACATAGGCACCTCTCTCACTTGTGTCCTAATTGTAGCTTTGTCCCTCAACCAACATCACTAAAATCATTAATCTCTTTGTGAGAACTTCCTGTGCACTTCTTATATTCCAACAAGGACTACACTTCCAAAAGTACTTCACTGGCTGTGTAGTGCTTTTGGGATGTGCTGCGGTAGTGAAGGTTATTATACAAATGCAAGATCTTTCTCTAAATTTTGACCCATCTTCCTCAAACAACAAGTGCATATTAGCGATCCCGAGGCAGTATTAAAAGAAGCAGTTCTCCTGGTGTCCTGGCAAATATTCCTCCCTCCATCATCACCACCAAAAATCAGATCATCTCATTAATCCACAGTGCACAAATATAGTGGCTATTTTCACCAGCATAAAAGTGACTGCACTTCTTAAAAGTATTTGAGTTTGAAACATTTTGAGATATCCCGAGAGAGGGATATCAAACGCGATGTAAATGCAAATTCTTTACCAGCTCCCGAATATTCCTGTGGCCATGGCTGCAGAATTAATTTGTTTGTAAAAGGAAACATTTCTTCAGAGACAAACTGGCTTCAAAATCAAAAATTTGCAATTATTTACAAATAATTTTAACTTTTACTGATATAAAGTCATTTTTTTTTTAAGTCATCTTCTCATTTGGCCACTGGTTGTTTTGAGAAAAAATTACTTAATTAAGATTGTGAGAAAGGAATCCAAATTATTCATAATCCCTGGGCACTGAAGAATAAATAAAAACTTTGGGCTTCAACCAAAGTAAAGATCCCATGAAATAGCTACATGCATACATTTCTCAAAGCTCGCTAACTTCTAAAGATTCAGAATGATGTTACTTAAAATTACAGCTATTAAAATTTTGGATAAATGCACACTTCCTGCAAATTTTACTCTTACCATCTGCAACATGTTTTTCATCTCTCACACTTCTGACTCGCAATCAGCAATGGCCACAGAAGATGAGCGTGGGTGAAAATCTCTGTACAAGATTGTGATAATGTGTGTGTGCGCACGCAAGTGAGTGTGACAACGTGGACAACAGCAAGTGTGTGAGTACACGTGAGAGTGAGTGAGAATAGAGTCACGGAGTTATTTACAGCATAGAAGGAGGCCATTCGGCCCATCGAGTCCATGCTGGCTCTCCGCCGCGCAATCCATTCCGTCCCACTCCCCCGCTCGATCCCCGCAGCCCACGAATGTGCATGTATGCGAGTACATGTCAGCATGTCCAAGTGTATGTGTGTCAGAATGTGCATGTATGAAAATGAGCGCAAGTGAGAATGTGCGAGTGTTCGTGAATGAGTGAATGTGACATTGGAACAGTGAACGATTGTGAATGTGTGTGGGTGCGTGTGTGTGATTTTATGTATTTTTCTTCATTCAGTTAGAAATGCTTTTTAATGGCTCATTTCTTTGGGAAAATTAGACACTCATCTGTTCTCAAAATGCCACGCATTTAATAACAAGCTTCAAACCCACTGCACAGCAGATGGGTGGAACTGTTTACACAGCATGTAAATTTTGAACAATCTATTAACTTTAAAGCAGGCGATGTTTAAACAAAAATACCCATTTCCTAAAAACTGGCTTTGAAAGAAATGGATTTGAACCTGGCAGGTGGAAACAGACTGCCTCTAGTCACTGATCCCAATTCTGCCTTACATGTCCTCACATGCCTTCAACAGGTAATGTGACACTATTCAGCACATGTTCTGATTCAGGCAGTGTGAACAGATGGAGTTCAGTCTGCCTGGTTAAGATGAAACAGGGAATGTGTGTTTAGGGCCACTGTTGTGATCTCAGAACCTGCAAGATAAATTCTTCCTGCATACTTTTTTAAATTCTCCAAAGCAACACTAGAAAAATTACCATCTTTTCAAAGATCACAGCATAGAATTGTGAGACCCAGCTCTCCCAGTGGTCCACTAATAAATCGAGCAGAAACATAGGAGCAGGAGTAAACAATTCACCATCTTCCCCCACCCTGTTCAATTAGATCATGACTGATCTGAACTTTAACGTTATTTTTGACTTTGATTAAGGCAGAGGCGGGGTGGAAACCCAATCAAAGGCACAAATTTGGAAGGGGGCAACACGTTTGAGAACATTGGAGGGGAAAGGGAGGTTGGACATGGGGAAGTAGTTTTCAAGGACAAAGGAATGAAACATGGGTCATTCAGGAGATGAAGGACAGAATCAGAGAATTACACAGCACAGGAGGAGACCATCTGACCCATCTTGCCTGTGCTGGCTCCGTGATAGAGCTATCCAATTAGTCCCACTCCCCTGCTCTTTCCCCAAAGCCCTGGAAATGCTTTCCCTTCAAGTATTCATCCAATTTCCTTTTGAAAGTGACTGTTGAATCTGATTCCACCACCCTTGAGGCAGCACATTCCAGATCACAACAACTCGCTGCGTGAAAAAAATTCACTCTGCATCACCTCGATTCTCTGCCAATTACCTTCAGTTATGACCTCTGGTTACCGACCCTCCTGCCACTGGAAACTATTTCTCATTTATTCAATCAAAACCCATTATTTGGAGCACGATTATCAATTCTCCCCATAACCTTCTCTGCTCTCAGGGGAACAACCCCAACTTCTCCATTCTCTCCACATAACTGAAGTCACGCACAATTTATTATTTTTAAAAAATTTCATTCCTGGGACAAGAGCATCGCTGGCTAGGCCAGCATTTATTGCCCAATCTAAAGTGCCCTTGAGAAGCTGGTGACGAACTGCCTTCTTGAACCATGGCAGTTCATGGGGTGTAGGTACAACCACAGGGCTGTACCAAAAGCAATTCCAGAATTTTGACCCAGCGACAGTGAAGGAACGGTGATATAGTTCCAAGTCAGGATGGTGTGTGACTTGGAGGGAAACTTGCAGGTGGTTGCGTTCCCATGCATCTACTGTCCTTGTCCTTCTAGGTGGTAGAGGTTGTGGATTTGGAAGGTGCTGTCGAGTGAGGCTTGGCGAGTTGCTGCAATGCGTCTTGTAGATGGTACACACTGCTGTCACTGTGCGTCAGTGGTGGAGGGACTGAATGTTTAAGGTGGTGGATAGATTGTCAACCAAGTGGGTTGCTTTGTCCTGGATGGTTCAATCTTCTTGAGTTTTGTTGGAGCTGCACTCATCCAGGCAAGTGGAGAGTATTCCATCACACTCCTGACTTGTGCCTTGTAGATGGTGGAAAGGCTGAGGGAAGTCAGGAGGTGAGTTACTCACCGCAGAACTCCCAGCCTCTGATCTGCACTTGTAACCACTGAATTTATATTGCTGGTCCAGTTCAGTTTTTGATCAATGGTAACCACACCCTAGGATGTTGATAGCAGGGGATTTAGCAATGGTAATGACATTGAATATCAAGGGAAGATGGTTGGACTATCTCTTCTTGGAGATGGTCATTGCCTGGCACTTGTGTGATGCATATGTAACTTGCCACTTATCAGCCCAAGCCTAAGTGGTCTTGCTGCATTTCTACACAGACTGCTTCAGTATCTGAGGAGTTGCAAATGGTGCTGAACATTGTGCAATCATCAGCAGACATCCCCACTTTTGATCTTAAGATGGAGGGAAGGTCATTGATGAAGCAGCTGAAGATGGTTGGGCCTAGGAGACTACCCTGAGGAACTCCTGCAGCGATGTCCTGAGGCTTATATGATTGGCCTCCAAAACCACAACCATCTTCCTTTGTGCTAGGTATGACTCCAACTTGTGGAGAGTTTTCCCCCGATTCCCATTGACTTGAATTTTGCTAGGGCTCCTTGATGCCACATTCAATTAAATGCTGCCTTGATGTCAAGGGTAGTCATGTTCACCTCGCCTCTGGAATTCAGCTCTTTCGTCAATGTTTGGACCAAGGCTGTAATGATGTCTGGAGCCAAATGCCCCTGGCAGAATGCAAATTCAGCATCGGTGAGCAGGTTATTGCTGAGTAAGTGCCCCTTGAAAGCCTTCCATCACTTTCTTTAGGATTGAAAGTTGACGGATGGGTTGGTAATTGGCTGGATTGGATTTGTCCCACTTTTTCTGGACACAATGCATCTGGGCAATTTTCCACATTGTCGGGTAGATGCCAGTGTTGTAGTTGTACTGGAACACCTTGGCTAGAGGTGTGGCTAGTTCTGGAGCACAACTCTTCAGTACTACATCAGGAATGTTTTCTGGGCACACAGCCTTTACTGCATCCAGTGCCTTCAGCAGTTTCTTGATATCATGTGGAGTGGCTGGAATTGGCTGAACATTAACATGTGTGATGCTGGGGACCTCAAGAGGAGGCTGAGATGGATCATCCCCTCAGCATTTCTGGCTAAAGAAGGTTCTGAATGCTTCAGCCTTGCCTTTTGCACTTACGTTCTGGGCTCCCCCGTCACTGAGGATGGAGAGGTTTGTGGAGCCTCCTCCTCCCGCTAGTTGCTCGATTGTCCACCACCATTCACAACTGGATCAAGATGGTATTTAAAGGAAGGTGAGGGAGTCAGTTACAAAGCAACTGGCATGGAGGTGAAGAGGAGAAGTTGGATGATTGTAACTTTAGTGGGAATGAGGCCAAGGGCACAGCTTTTGTTTTTGTGGGGGGGGGGGGGGTGTAGGGGGAAAGAGTTCCAGATTTGCACTACTCTTTGTGTGAAGAAGTGCTTTCTGACATCACCCCTGAATTGCCTGGCTCTAATTTTAAGATTATGCCCCCTTGTTCTGGACTCCCCCACCAGAGGAAATAGTTTCTCTCTCTCAATCAAATTTGTGATGATAGAAATAACATTTCTATCGAACTACACTAACCTGAACAATGGAGAAAATTGCAGCCGAAAAGAAAATGGGTACAGGTACTATTGCAAAATTAGCATGAACTTATTGGTGCATGATTGGTAACTATATAAAAATAAAACTGAGGAAGTAGGTCGCTGAGCTTTCTCCTTGATCCACTTACCACCTTTTATTCATTCGGCAGAAGAACACTCAAGGAGTTTGACTGGGGAGATGTAGAGAGGACGTTTCCACTTGTTGGGGGGGACCAAAACTTGAGGTCATGAATGTAAGATAGTCACTAATAAATCCAACAGGGAATTCAGGAGAAATTTCTTTACCCAGGGAGTATGTGGAACTCACCACCATAGGGAGTAGTTGAAGTGAATAGCATGGATACATTTGAGGGAAAGCTGGATAAACAGATGAGGAAGAAAGGAATAGAAGGAGATGCTGATAGGGTGAGATGAAGGGAGGAGGCTCTTGTGGAGTATGACCACCACCAGAGATCTGTCGGGCTGAATGGCCTTTTTCATGAGGAACATTCTATGTAGCTTTATTCGTAACATAACAAATAACTGATTATTTTACCCAATCATGATTTTTTGTTTTTGCTTTACAGAAGAAGTGCAACACCTTTAAGGCAACACTTCTAAGTGCGGTGCCTTTGAAAGATGTAATGCAATGGGCAGATGCTACATGCAATACTTCGAATTATACACAGGTGGGTGCACGGTTTTGGCTTCAGATAAGCCGCAGAGTACCTGAATGAAGTCAGGTACAACAAAGGCAAGATCTCCTTCCATGCTGTACACTGGGGGACGCTGATACCGAGGAGGCCGTG
The DNA here is from genome assembly GCF_036365525.1 of Heterodontus francisci. Lineage (NCBI taxonomy): Eukaryota > Metazoa > Chordata > Chondrichthyes > Heterodontiformes > Heterodontidae > Heterodontus > Heterodontus francisci. Next base: position 105,049,336 of record NC_090384.1, read on the forward strand.
CAGGCTGTGGGCTGGCCTGCTCGCCAGGGTCGCGATCCACTTGTTGACGAAGACGATGCAGACGGAAGCGAACAGGTTCACCGAGAGCCCGATTACCCTGATGAGGTCCTTTCTTAAGTACGTTACTACTAACCAATCAATGAAGGTACACAACCAGCATTCAGATCACTGGAGGACAATGGTGGGGGCTGATGAAATGTTTTATCACCTGCACCCACTTCCTCCACCCCCACTCCCTCCTCCCAGCTCATCCCCCCCCTTCCCCCCACCCCCTCGCACCAGCCTCGCACCATCTTCCCCTCGCACCCCCTTCCCCTGCACCCCTGCAGCCCCCTTCCCAGCTCCCCCTCGCACTCCCTTCCCTCCACACGCCTTCCCCCGGCATCCACCTATCCCTGAGCAGGGGCCCTAACAACCCCACTGCCTTGTGGGCGTCTCAGGAGAGACCAAGGCTATGGGAGTAAACCCTAACAGAAAATCCGGAGCGGAACGCCGAAGGCGGTCATGTGTCACCTTTGGCATGTTTCCGGCAGTTCCTGCAACCATACTGGTGCCAAACATCTTGCTCTGCACTCCTTTGGACCCCACCAGGAAGGCCGAGAGGGGGGTTTTGAGGCTTGGGCAACTCACAACCTCCATACATCCGCCCAGGCATGCGCCATGGAGAGGTCACTCCATAGTCGCCTCACAGCGACTAAAACAACACAGAAGGCAGCAGTTACGGGTTACAAGTCCAGCTCAATTGGCGTAGAGATTGGGCGCCACGGGTTGCCTTTGTCGGTGGGAGAGGTCATCGCATCTCACTGGACAGCTACCGCCCGCCTCAAACCGGGCAGCACCCGGTCAGTAAAGTTCTGTCCCGCCACAGTCCACCTGATTCAATGGGTGCTTGGAGCTCAGGGTCATTGCCCGAAAAGTGGACTGCAACATTGCACCAAACAGCACGACAAAAAAAGGAAAGAAGGTACCAGCCCTTCGTTTTGCAATCTGGACCGTCAGAACTATGTGTCCTGGCCTGACGGACGACCATACACAAATCAACGATTCTCGGAAGACCGCATCATTGACAAGAAGCTCAGTAGACTCAATGTGGACATTGCAGCACTTCAGGAGACACGCCTCCCTGCGAGCGGATCTCTCAGAGAGCAAGACTACACCTTCTACTGGCAGGGGAGGGTGCCTGAAGAACCAAGACAGCATGGAGTGGGCTTCGCCATCAGAAACTCTTTGCTCAGCACGACAGAGCCACCTTCAAATGGCTCGGAATGCATACTGTCCATCCGACTGCTCACCGCCTCTGGTCCAGTACACCGACTCAGCATCTATGCTCCAACGCTCTGCTCCCCACCTGAAGCTAAAGAACAGTTCTACGAGGAACTCCATAATATCATTAGTAGCATTCCTAATACCGAACATCTGTTCCTGCTGGGGAACTTTAATGCCAGGGTTGGGGCCGACCATAAGTCATGGCCCTCCTGCCTTGGGCGCTATGGCATTGGAAAGATGAATGAGAATGGACAGAGACTGCTTGAGTTGTGCACCTATCATAACCTCTGCATCACCAACTCGTTCTTTCATACTAAACCCCGTCACCAGGTTTCTTGGAGGCACCCAAGATCACGTCGTTGGCACCTGCTGGACCTCATTGTCACAAGGCGAGCCTCTATAAACAATGTCCAAATCACACGCAGCTTCCACAGTGCGGACTGTGACACCGACCACTCCCTGGTGTGTAGCAAGGTTAAACTCAAACCAAAGAAGCTGCATCACTCCAAGCAGAAGGGCCGCCCGTGCATCAACACGAACAGAATTTCTTATCCATAGCTGTTGCATAAGTTTCTAAATTCACTTGAAAAAGCCCTTCAAAACACTCCTAGAGGGGATGCAGAGACCAAGTGGGCCCACATCAGAGACGCCATCTATGACTCAGCAATGACCACCTATGGCAAACGTGTGAAGCAGAATGCAGACTGGTTTCAATCTCACTTTGAAGAGCTGGAACCTGTCATAGCCGCTAAGTGCATTGCATTGTTGAACTACAAGAAAGCCTCCAGCGAGTTAACATCCGTAGCACTTAAAGCAGCCAGAAGCACTGCACAAAAAAAACAGCCAGGCGCTGCACAAATGACCACTGGCAACATCTATGCAGTCATATTCAGCTGGCCTGACACTGGAAACATCAGAGGAATGTATGATGGCACTAAGAGAGCTTTTGGGCCAACCATCAAGAAGATCGCCCCCCTCAAATCTAAATCAGGGGACATGATCACTGACCAACGCACGCAAATGGACCACTGGGTGGAGCACTACCTAGAACTGTACTCCAGGGAAAATGTTGTCTCTGAGACCGCCCTCAATGCAGCCCAGTCTCTGCCAGTCATGGATGAGCTGGACAAACAGCCAACAAAATCGGAACTCAGTGATGCCATTGATTCTCTAGCCAGCGGAAAAGCCCCTGGGAAGGATGGCATTACCCCTCAAATAATAAAGCCTGCTATACTTTCAGCATTGTACGAACTGCTTTGCCTGTGCTGGGATGAGGGAGCAGTACCTCAGGACATGCTTGATGCCAATATCATCACCCTCTATAAGAACAAGGGTGACCGTGGTGACTGCAACAACTACCGGGGAATCTCCCTGCTCAGCATAGTGGGGAAAGTCTTCGCTCGAGTCGCTTTAAACAGGCTCCAGAAACTGGCTGAGTGTGTCTACCCTGAGGCACAGTGTGGCTTTCGAGCAGAGAGATCCACCATTGACATGCTGTTCTCGCTTCACCAACTACAGGAGAAATGTTGCGAACAACAGATGCCCCTCTACGTTGCTTTCACTGATCTCACCAAAGCCTTTGACCTCATCAGCAAACGTGGTCTCTTCAGACTACTAGAAAAGATTGGATGTCCACCAAAGCTACTAAGTATCATCACCTCATTCCATGACAGTATGAAAGGCACAATTCAGCATAGCGGTACCTCATCAGACCCCTTTCCTATCCTGAGTGGCGTGAAACTGGGCTGTGTTCTCACACCTACACTGTTTGGGATTTTCTTTTCCCTGCTGCTCTCACATGCGTTCAAGTCTTCAGAAGAAGGAATTTTTATCCACACAAGATCAGGTGGGGGGTTGTTCAACCTTGCCCGTCTAAGAGCGAAGACCAAAGTACGGAAAGTCCTCATCAGGGAACTCCTCTTTGCTGACGATGCTGCATTAACATCCCACACAGAAGAGTTCTGCAGAGACTCATCAACAGAATTAGAATTAGAACATTACAGCGCAGTACAGGCCCTTCGGCCCTCGATGTTGCGCCGACCTGTGAAACCATCTGACCTACACTATTCCATTTTCATCCATATGTCTATCCAATGACCACTTAAATGCCCTTAAAGTTGGCGAATCTACTACTGCTGCAGGCAGGGCGTTCCATGCCCTTACTACTCTCTGAGTAAAGAAACTACCTCACATCTGTCCTATATCTATCACCCCTCAACTTGAAGCTATGACCCCTCGTGTTTGCCATCACCATCCGAGGAAAAAGACTCTCACTATCCACCCTATCTAACCCTCTGATTATCTTATATGTCTCTATTAAGTCACCTCTCCTCCTCCTTCTCTCCAACGAAAACAACCTCAAGTCCCTCAGCCTTTCCTCGTAAGACCTTCCCTCCATAGCAGGCAACATCCTAGTAAATCTCCTCTGCACCCTTTCCATAGCTTCCACATCCTTCCTATAATTAGATTAGTTTAGATTAGAGATACAGCACTGAAACAGGCCCTTCGGCCCACCGAGTCTGTGCCGAACATCAACCACCCATTTATACTAATCCTACACTAATCCCATATTCCTACCAAACATCCCCACCTGTACCTATATTTCCCTACCACCTACCTATACTAGTGACAATTTATAATGGCCAATTTACCTATCAACCTGCAAGTCTTTTGGCTTGTGGGAGGAAACCGGAGCACCCGGAGAAAACCCACGCAGACACAGGGAGGACTTGCAAACTCCACACAGGCAGTACCCGGAATCGAACCCGGGTCCCTGGAGCTGTGAGGCTGCGGTGCTAACCACTGCGCCACTGTGCCGCCCCCAGAACTGCACGCAATACTCCAGGTGCGGTCTCACCAGAGTTTTGTACAGCTGCAGCATGAGCTCGTGGCTCCGAAACTCGATCCCCCTACTAATAAAAGCTAACACACCATATGCCTTCTTAACAGCCCTATTAACCTGGGTAGCAACCTTCAGGGATTTATGCACCTGGACACCAAGATCTCTCTGTTCATCTACACTACCAAGAATCTTCCCATTAGCCCAGTACTCTGCATTCCTGTTACTCCTTCCAAAGTGAATCACCTCACACTTTTCCGCATTAAACTCCATTTGCCATCTCTCAGCCCAGCTCTGCAGCCTACCTATGTCCCTCTGTACCCTACAACATCCTTCGGCACTATCCACAACTCCACCGACCTTAGTGTCATCTGCAAATTTACTAACCCACCCTTCTGCACCCTCTTCCAGGTCATTTATAAAAATGACAAACAGCAGTGGCCCCAAAACAGATCCTTGTGGTACACCACTAGTAACTAAACTCCAGGATGAACATTTGCCATCAACCACCACCCTCTGTCTTCTTTCAGCTAGCCAATTTCTGATCCAAAGCTCTAAATCACCTTCAACCCCATACTTCCGTATTTTCTGCAATAGCCTACCGTGGGGAACCTTATCAAACGCCTTACTCAAATCCATATACACCACATCCACTGCTTTACCCTCATCCACCTGTTTGGTCACCTTCTCGAAAAACTCAATAAGGTTTGTGAGGCACGACCTACCCGTCACAAAACCGTGCTGACTATCGCTAATGAACTTATTCTTTTCAAGATGATTATAAATCCTGTCTCTTATAACCCTTTCCAACATTTTACCCACAACCGAAGTAAGGCTCACAGGTCTATAATTACCAGGGCTGTCTCTACTCCCCTTCTTGAACAAGGGGACAACATTTGCTATCCTCCAGTCTTCCGGCACTATTCCTGTCGACAATGACGACATAAAGATCAAGGACAAAGGCTCTGCAATCTCCTCCCTAGCTTCCCAGAGAATCCTAGGGTAAATCCCATCTGGCCCAGGGGACTTATCTATTTTCACACTTTCCAAAATTGATAACACCTCCTCCTTGTGAACCTCAATCCCATCTCGCCTAGTAGCCTGAATCTCAGTATTCTCCTCAACAACATTTTCTTTCTCTACTGTAAATACTGACGAAAAATATTCATTTAACACTTCCCCTATCTCCTCTGATTCCACACACAACTTCCCACTACTATCCTTGATTGGCCCTAATCTAACTCTAGTCATTCTTTTATTCCTGATATACCTATAGAAAGCCTTAGGGTTTTCCCTGATCCTATCCGCCAATGACTTCTCGTATCCTCTCCTTGCTCTTCTTAGCTCTCCCTTTAGATCCTTCCTGGCTAGCTTGTAGCTCTCAAGCGCCCTAACTGAGCCTTCACGTCTCATCCTAACATAAGCCTTCTTCTTCCTCTTGACAAGCGCTTCAACTTCTTTAGTAAACCACGGCTCCCTCGCTCAACAACTTCCTCCCTGCCTCACGGGTACATACTTATCAAGGACACGCAGTAGCTGCTCCTTGAATAAGCTCCACATTTCGATTGTTCCCATCCCCTGCAGTTTCCTTCACCATCCTACGCATCCTAAATCTTGCCTAATCGCATCATAATTTCCTTTCCCCCAGCTATAATTTTTGCCCTGCGGTATATACCTGTCCCTGCCCATCGCGAAGGTAAACCTAACCGAATTGTGATCACTATCACCAAAGTGCTCACCTACATCTAAATCTAACACCTGGCCGGGTTCATTTCCCAGTACCAAATCCAATGTGGCATCGCCCCTGGTTGGCCTGTCTACATACTGTGTCAGAAAACCCTCCTGCACACACTGGACAAAAACTGACCCATCTAAAGTACTCGAACTATAGTATTTCCAGTCGATATTTGGAAAGTTAAAGTCCCCCATAACAACTACCCTGTTACTCTCACCCCTGTCGAGAATCATCTTCGCTATCCTTTCCTCTACATCTCTGGAACTATTTGGAGGTCTATAAAAGACTCCCAACAGGGTAACCTCACCTCTCCTGTTTCTAACCTCGGCCCAGTAGACGAGTCCTCAAACGTCCTTTCTGTCGCTGTAATACTCTCCTTGATTAACAATGCCACACCCCCCCCTTTTTTACCATCCTCTCTGTTCTTACTGAAACATCTAAATCCCGGAACCTGCAACATCCATTCCTGCCCCTGCTCTACCCATGCAGCTGCCTGCAATGAATTTGGCCTAATCATCAGCCTCAAGAAAACGAACATCATGGGACGGACGTCAGAAATGCTCTATCCATCAATATTGGCAACCACACTCTGGAAGTGGTTCAAGAGTTCACCTACCTAGGCTCAACTATCACCAGTAACCTGTCTCTCGATGCAGAAATCAACAAGCGCATGGGAAAGGCTTCCACTGCTATGTCCAGACTGGCCAAGAGAGTGTGGGAAAATGGCGCACTGACACAGAACACAAAAGTCCGAGTGTATCAAGCCTGTGTCCTCAGTACCTTGCTCTACGGCAGCGAGGCCTGGACAACGTATGCCAGCCAAGAGCGACGTCTCAATTCATTCCATCTTCGCTGCCTCCGGAGAATCCTTGGCATCAGGTGGCAGGACCATATCTCCAACACAGAAGTCCTCAAGGCGGCCAACATCCCCAGCATATCCACCCTACTGAGCCAGCGCCGCTTGAGGTGGCTTGGCCATGTGAGCCGCATGGAAGATGGCAGGATCCCAAGGACACATTGTACAGCGAGCTTGTCACTGGTATCAGACCCACCGGCCGTCCATGTCTCCGCTTTAAAGACGTCTGCAAACGCGACATGAAGTCCTGTGACATTGATCACAAGTCCTGGGAGTCAGTTGCCAGTGATTGCCAGAGCTGGCGGGCAGTCATAAAGGCGGGGCTAAAGTGTGGTGAGTCGAAGAGACTTAGCAGTTGGCAGGAAAAAAGACAGAAGCGCAAGGGGAGAGCCAACTATGTAACAGCCCCCGACAACCAATTTTCTCTGCAGCGCCTGTGGAAGGATCTGTCACTCTAGAATTGGCCTTTTTAGCCACTCCAGGCGCTGCTTCACAAACCACTGACCACCTCCAGGCGCTTACCCATTGTCTCTCAAGACAAGGAGGCCAAAGAAGAAGAAGCAACAACTTCTTTGACACATTAAGGCAACCATCAAGATCAATGATTTGAATGTCAACTATGCTGATACAAACCACATTTGCAGTATTAAACTGCACAGTTTTCAGAACCAAATCCTTATCTTCCCGTGTAAAACATTTTGCATTTATAAAGTGCCTTTAAAATGTAACAAAAAACCCCAATGTGTTGGAATCTGGAATCCCGAGAACCCCATTTCACATGGTCATAGTCTAGTAATCCCAGGATTTCAGAAGCGACGCAATAGTAAGGACGAAGTCTGTCCAGTCATTAGGAACTGTGCTGCCTTTGCTGTTCTTACTGATTCAAGGAACAGACAGATAGAAGGCAGAGGGACAAAGGTACAGATGAATAAGGAAAAGGAACCTCAGCTTAAAAAAAACAGGAGGGAAGGCAGAAAGGGAGAGAAAGAAAGGGAAAATGAGAGAACAAGTGAAAGAGAGAAAGTAAGAAGGAGGAGAAAGTGAGAAAAGGAGAGAAAAAGAGAGAAAAATGAGAGAGAGTAAGCGAAAAAGTGAGAGGAAAAAAAAGAGCAAGAATGAGAGATGCTGCAGGATAGATTGTAGAGAGATACAAATGAAGGAGTGACTGGGGCAATGTAATGGTGTTGTTGACAAGTGTGGGGGAGGAACAGGTGCCTGAGTTCAATGGATACCTGCTGGTCAGACTGAGCAGGAGCCAGGGCTGGGTTATACACAAAACAGGCTTCAGAAGCAAATAAAAGGGCAGCTGTTTGGTGCAGGTTTAAACACTTGTCAGATTATAGTGGCTTGATATTGTGCAAAGCCACATGACATGTACCTAGTAATGAAAAAATACCTTGCACACATTACAAGGAGGATGGTGAGATACTAACAGGTGTGCAAGAGTAATGGCAACTTGCAATCCCCTTCACAAGACTGAATCACAAAAGCCTATGACTACATTCAGCACATGGGATGGCTTAGGCTTAAACAGCAAGCATTAGTAAGAAAATTTGGGAATGACCACATGTGTAAGAAATAAGATTTTATGCTGGGATTGAAAGTCTGGAGATGTATACCAGGCAGAGTAGTCTGGAGAGAACGTCCCAGGGAATGTGGAGGAGGAGCGTGGGTTTCCACCGGGTGCTCCGGTTTCCTCCCACCGCCAAAGACTTGCAGGTTGATAGGTAAATTGGCCATTGTAAATTGCCCCTAGTGTAGATAGGTGGTAGGAGAGTGGTCGGGAATATGGGATTAATGTAGGATTAGTATAAATGGGTGGTTGTTGGTCGGCACAGACTCGGTGGGCCGAAGGGCCTGTTTCAGCGCTGTATCGCACTATGACACTCTATGAGCACATCGTGCCTGATTCAGACGGTTGAGGGTTCGATTTCCATTCCAGAGACTTGAGCAAATAATCTAGGCTGACATTCTCAGTGCAGTACTGAGGGAGTGCTGCACTGTCAGCAGTCTCGTCTTTCAGAAGAGACATTACATCACGGCCCCGTCTGCCCTCTGAGGTAGGTGTAAAAGATCCCATGGTCACTATCTCGAAGAGGTGCAGGGGAACTCTCTCCGGTGTCCTGGGCCAGTATTTATCCATCACAATAAACAGATTATCTGGTCAATTATAATAATTATTGCATGTGAGATCTTGCTGTGTGCAAATTGGCTGCTGTGTTTAAGATGATCCAAGAAGCTGATGGGGGAGGAAGAGGAACTATTTCCTCTGATGGATGATTCCAGAACAAGGGGACGTGACCTTAAGATGAGAGCTAAGCCATTCAGGGGTGATGTCAGGAAGCACTTCTTCACATAAAGGGTAGTGGAAATCTGGAACTCTCTCCCCCAAAGTACTGCTGAGGCTCAATTGAAAATTTTCATACTGAGATTTGTGTAGGCTATGGTATTAGGTGCTATGGAACAACTGCTTCTAACTGGGGTTAAGATACAGATCAGCCATTATCTAATTAAATGGTGGAACAGACGCACAGGGTCAAATGGCCTCCTATGCTCAAGTTGCCTTCGAAACGCAGCCATGCGAATGAGAACTTTGTCGACGCACACACAAATCTAAACATCCAGCGGGTAGGTCACACTAACCCGCAGTCAACACCTTTGTTGAAGAGGGTGTACAATGTCACAATGCTACAGGTAACTTGGGTTCCTGGAGAAAAAAAACACTGGGCAATTTCTTATTTGAAATAACAGCACAGAAGCTTGTAAAAGCCAAGATGCTGTGCCTGACAGCAATTGCTTCATACATTTAGAGACAGAATGACAAAATACTAGAACTGGGTAAACCTGCAGTCCTTCGAGGAAAGGAAAAGATTTTGCATTTCTCTGGAGCCTTTCACCATCTCAGGACATCCCAAACTGCTTTACAGGCAATGAAGGACTTTTGAAGTAAGTGTAGTCACTGTTGCGATATCGGCAATGCAGCAGCCAATTTGTGCACAGCAAGCACCCGCAGGCAGCAATGTGATAATGACGAGACAATCCTTTTTTGAAAAAATCTGTTGTACGAGAGATAAATGCTGACACTGGGGAGAACTCCCCCTGCCCTTTACCGAAATAGTGGATGTAATCTCTTACGTCTACCTGAGGGAGCAGACAGGGCTTTGGTTTAACATCCGAAAGACGGCATCGCCGACAGTGCAGCATTCCCTCAGTAACTACCTTATTGCCACTTCGGTTCAGTAAATCATTTCACTGGAATGAGCAACAGCATACAATAGGCAGCACCACATATGCTGTAGCAGAGTCCATTCCTAGAGTTCTCTGTGTCACTTCCCCTCATAAACATGGGCACTCCCTAACTGCTCCCTAAGGTCTTGTGAAAGGAGAACACTGTGGGGTTCGATCTATTAACTGTTGGGGTGGGAAGGGGTTGGGGGTGATGTTATCTGAGCAGTGGGGAGGGTGAGTGGGGTGCAAATTAACTTCTCTCACAAAAGCTGGCAGCAGTGTTTGTGTGCACTTCCTTTCAAACACTATTCCAACTTTGTGTAACCTGATTAAACTGGTCCTATACTGAAGTTGTTCTCCAATTGAAGCTAAATGTGATGGGTATTTTGAGATATACAGAGGCTCTATCAAACTATACTTTACTTCCGTATTGCAAGATAGTCACCCATAAATTCAATAGGGAAATTAGCAAAATTCTTAACTCAGAGAGTAGTTAAAATGTGGAACTTGAGGCAAATACCTGAGATGCTTTCAAAAGGAAACCAGACGAGGACATGACAGAGAAAGATATGCTGAAAGGCTGAGATGAGGTAAATGGAATGGGAGGAGACTTGTGTGGAATACAAACACCGGCACAGACTAGTTGGCCCGAATGGCCTGTTCTGAGCTCTATATTATATGTAATTTTATGTAACAGACCCGTAGTAAAATGTCCCAAGGCACTTCACAGAAGCATAACCAAATTGACACCAAGCTACATTAGAACAGATGACCAAAAGCTTGGTCAAAGAGGTATGGTTTGAGGAGCATCTTCAAGAGGAAGAGAGGGGGTTAGGGAGGGAATTCCAGAGCTTAGGGCCTAGGCAGCTGAAAGTACAGCCATCAATTGAGCAATTAAATTGGGAATGCTCAAGAGGCCAGAATTGGACGAGCGCAGATATCTCAGAGGGTTGTGGAGCTGGAGGAGACGACAGAAATAGGGAGGAGAAAGGCTATTGAGGGATTTGAAAACAAGGATAAGAATTTTAAAAGTCGAGGTACTGCTGGACTGGGAGCCAATGTAGGTCAGCAAGCACAGGGACGGCAAATGTACGAGACTTGGTACAGTACAGCTTCGAAGAAAATTCCAATGATAGCAGGAGGTCATCTTATTGCAAATAGAATACAGACATAACAGTTTGCAATATTCCTTTTGATTATTTTTCCATGAATCAGCTGTTAATATACTCTATAGCTTCAGGATAATATGGGAGGGACAAATGGAGTAGGCTAAAGGGAAGCATTTGAGAACACCAAGCAAAGCAAACAAAACTACAAGGTCACCAAAGATCCTTGGGCCACAGTGGAGTGAAAAACATTGATGCAGAGATTAACATAAGTAAACAAATTTAATTCAACAGATATTTAGCACCACACAAGTCAAACAAACGACCTCAGAATATTTCTTTTACTGACTGAGCTCTCCAGGGACCTGAGCATGTAATCTCGACTGACATTTCAGTGCAGCGTTGAGGGAGGGTTCAGTGGTGAGGTGTTAAACCGAGGCCCTCCCTACCTACCCCTTATCTGCTAGTTGTGGTCCCTTGGCAACTCTATTAAGAGCAGGGAGTTCTCCCAGTGTCCTGCACAACACTCCTTTCACAATCAACACCGGCAAGAACACATCAAATGGTCATTCATAGACAGGAAGAAGCCACTTGGCCCATCACGTCTGTGCCAGCCGATAAACGATCCACTATTCTAATCCCACGTTCCAGCATTTGGTCCGTAGCCCTGCAGATTACAGCACTTGAGGTGCATATCCAGGCTCCTTTTGAATGACTTGAGGGTTTCTGCCTCAACAACCCCTTCAGGCAGTGAGTTCCAGACCCACACCACCCTCTGGGTGAAAAAGGTTTTCCTCATCTCCCCTCTAATTTTTCTACCAATCACTTTAAATCTATGCCCCCTCATTACTGACCTTTCTGCTAAGGTGAATAGACCCTTCACCTCCACTCTATCCAGGCCTCTGAAATGTACAAAATTTTGAATCAGATCTCCCCTCAGCCTTCTCTGTTCCAAGGAGAACAACCCCAGCCTATTCAATCTTTCCAGTCCTGGCAACCTCCTTGTAAATCTCCTCTGTGCCCTCTCTAATGCAATTACATCCTTTCTGTAATGAGGTGACAAGAACTGCAGACAGTACTCAAGTTGTGGCCGAAACCAATGAGTTAATGTTTGTGGGATCTTGCTGTGTACAAACATGGCTGCCCACTCACACTAACAGGAACTATACAATGAAGCACTTTGCAGCATTTCTATATAGAACCATACAGGATGGAAGGAGGCCATTTGGCCCATCGTGGCTGTGCCAGCTCTTTGAAAGAGCTATCCAATTAGTCCCACTCCCCTGCTCTTTCCCCATAGCCCAGAAATTTCTCCTTTCCAAGTATCAATCCAATCCCCTTTTGAAAGTTACTATTTAAATCTACTGTAGGAAATTCTTTTCAGATCATAACTTACTGCGCAAAAGAAAATGCTCATCTCTCCTCTGATTCTTTTGCCAATTATCTTAAATCTGCATTCTCTGGTTACCAACCCTCTTACCAATGGAAATAGTTTCTCCTTGTCGATTCCACAAAAGACTAGATGTAGGCCTTTCTGAAATCCAAACCCAGACATAACTAACTGATGAAAGCAACACTCTGCATCAATAAGTTGCTTTTCCATTTGGAAAACCATTATCTTTACAAGAATTCACAGCAGTGAATAAATTTCATAAACCGAGTGTTATTCCTAGACTAAAAATATTAAGATGGCCTACACTTTAAAACTTTCTTGCAATATTGTCAAGGTACTTAACCCAGTCACCCTTCCCTCTAGTCTCCCGCTCCTCCTTGGCCTAGTATTTTCCTTCACAGCAGCTGCAAGACTTGCTTCAAGAGCACAACATTCGTTTTTTTTTAAAATGTAATTCACTCAGAATGACAGCTGCACAGCACTAAACTGCCGTTATTAGGACTTGCAAGGGGATGCAGAACACCACGTGTGAAAAAGAACTCTCCTGGTTTCCATTACTTCATCCGAGAGCAATGTAGGGAGTCATCTGGGGTTGGGTGGGGGTGGAGGAGGGAGGGGAGAGAGGAGGGGAGGAGTATAAAGAGAGAGACACAGAGACAGAAGCACAGCTGGTAGCAGCCGTGAAACCATCTGCTCCCAGTCGCGTCTCCCTTTGCTTGCAGTCCTGGTGACTCACCATACATTTTGCCTTCATCTGAGAGAATGATTTTCCTCCTCCCACACGGTGGGTAGATGGCCAGGGCCTCCTGGAAGCTCTGTTCTATGTCAGGGCTCCAGACACCTTCTGCGTCATTGTCCATCGGCTTATCGGCAGAATCCGTCATCCTCTCCAGGTTTTCGGCAGGGCTTTCGCTGCCGCTCCAGTTGTTGGAATCTATGGTGCTGGTGGGGTTATCCAAGCCTTAAGCCTGGAGCCTGACCGGGAGAAAATCTAAAGAAAAAAAGAAACAATTTCTATTAAATGAAGAAAGTAAAGCAAATGTATTTCCCTTGAAGTCGACTTCCTCACTATAAATATAAATGCAACATTCACAAGCATAACAACCTCTGCATAGTTTCCTTTAGGAAGGTTTTTTTTTAACATCGAATTTAAAACATACACAGGCCATTCGGCCCAACTGATCTATGCTGGTGCTTATGCGCCACATGAGCCTCCTCCCACCCTATCAGCATATCCTTCTATTCCGTTCTCCCTCATGTGTTTATCTGGCTTCCCCTTAAATGCATCGATACTATAGCAAATGCATCAATGTTATTCAATACATTAATTATTAAATGCATCAATGTTATTCACCGCAACCACTCCCCGTTGTACCGAGTTCCACATTCTCACCACTCTCTGCATAAAGAAGTTCCTCCTGAATTCTCTATTGGATTTAATTAGTGACTATTGTTTATTTACGGTCCCCTAGTTCTGGTCTCCCCCACAAGTGGAAACATCTTCTCTACATCTATCCTATCAAACCCTTTCATAATCCTAAAGCTCTCTATCACATCACCCTCTCGGTCTTTTTTTTTTGAGAGAAAAGAGTCCCAACCTCTTCAGTTTTACCCAACAGGTATAACATCTCAATTCTGGTATCGTTCTAATAAATCCATTTTGCACCTTCTCCAGTACCTCTATATTCTTTCCATAATTTGGAGGCCAAAACCGTACACAGTCCTCCAAGTGTGGTCTATACATGTTTAACAGATCTTGGCTGCTTTTCAATTATATCCCTCTAGAAATGAAACCCAGTACTTTGCCTGCTTTTTAAATTGTCTTATTAACCTGTGTCGCCACTTGTGGTGATTTATTTGTCGTTATCCCCAGATCCCTCTGCTCCTCAGCCCCATTTAGGCCCCATTAAGAAAGGAGGGAGAGGCGGCACAGTGGCGCAGTGGTTAGCACCGCAGCCTCACAGCTCCTGGGACCCGAGTTCGATTCTGGGTACTGCCTGTGCGGAGTTTGCAAGTTCTCCCTGTGACCGCATGGGTTTCCGCCGGGTGCTCCGGTTTCCTCCCACAGCCAAAGACTTGCAGGTGATAGGTAAATTGGCCGTTGTAAATTGCCCCTCGTGTAGGTAGGTGGTAGGGAATATAGGATTAATGTAGGGTTAGTATAAATGGGTGGTTGTTGGTCGGCACAGACTCGGTGGGCCGAAGGGCCTGTTTCAGTGCTGTATCTCTAAACAAAATAAGAAAACAGGGAACTATAGACCTGTTACTTTGACGTTATTTGTAGAGAAATGTTAGAATCAATTATAAAGGATGTGATAACGAGACGCTTCGAAAATAATGATATGATTGGACAGAGTCAACATGGATTTATGAAAGGGAAATCATGTTGGACAAACTTGGTGCATTTTTTTGAGGATATTACTTTTAGCATAGATAAAGGAAAACCAGTTGATGTGGTGTATTTGGATTTTCAAACGGCTTTTGATAAGGTCCCACACAGGGGGTTAGTAAACAAAATTAGAGCACATGGGATTGAGGGTAATATACTGGTATGGATTGAAAATTGGTTAACGGACAGAAAACAGAGAGTAGGAATAAACTGGTCTTTCTCAGCATGGCAGGCTGTTACTAGTGGGGTATCAGAAGGATCAGTGCTGGGACCACAGCTGTTTACAATCTATATCAATGATTTGGATGTGGGGACCAAATGTAATATTTCCAAATTTGTTGATGGCACAAAACTAGGTGGGAATGTGAATGGTGAGGAGGATGTAAGGAGGCTTCAACAGGACTTGGACAGGCTAAGTAAATGGGCAAGAACATGGCAGATGGAATATAATCTGAATAAGTGTGAAGTTATCCACTTTGGTAAAAAAAAAACAGAAATGCAGCGGTATTTCTTAAATAGTGAGAGGTTGGGAAGTGTTGATGTGCAAAAGGACTTGGGTATCCTTGTTCATAAGTCACTAAAAGCAAGTACACAGGTGCAATAAGCAATTAGGAAGGCAAATGGTATGTTGGCCTTCATTGCAAGGGGATTTGAGTACCGGAGTAAATAAGTCTTGCTGTAATTGTACAGAGCCTTGGTGAGACCACACCTGGTCTCATGTAAGGAAGGATATACTTGCCATAGAAGGAGTGCAAAGGCGGTTCACCAGACTAATCCCTGGGATGGCAGGATTGTTTTATGAGGAGAGATTGAGGAAACTGGGCCTGTATTCTCTAGAGTTTCGAAGAATAAGAGGTGATCTCAATGAAACTTACAAAATTCTTAGAGTGGGGGGGCAGGTAGGGACAAAATGGATGTAGATTTCCCCTGGCTGGTGAATCTAGAACCAGTCTCAGAATAAGGGGTAGGCCATTTAAGACTGAGATGAGGAGGAATTTCTTCACTCAGAGGGTGGTGAATCTGTGGAATTCTCTATCCCAGAGGGCTGTGGAAGTTCAATCATTGAGCATGTTCAAGACAGAAATCAATAGATGTCTGGATATTATTGACATCAAGGGATATGGCGATAGTGCGAGAAAGCTGCGTTGAGGTCAATGATCGGCCATCATCTAACAGGCTCGATGGGCTAAATGGCCTACTCCTGCTCCTATGTTTCTATTTAGACGCTTATGTCAAGACCATGAAAGAGGGGAAGAGATTCACGGCAATTACTAAAACCTCTCATGCCAAATGTGATGAAAAGAGCAACTGGGGCGCATAGCATCAAACAGCACAGAAGAAGGCCATTCAGCCCATCCTGCTATGCCAGCACTTTGAAAGAGCTATCCAAGTATTTATACAATTTCCTTTTGAAAGTTAATACTCAATCCGCTTCCACTGCCTTCTCAGCGCATTCCAGATCATTATAAATTGCTGCATATAAAAAAAATCTCCGCATCTCTGCCTCTGGTTCTTTTGCCCATTACCTTAAAACTGCATTGTCTGGTTACCATAGGGAAAAATTATTGGCATTAGTCAGTAATCAGAGAACATAACTTTAAGATGCCCACCAAAAACATGGAAAGGAGTGGTTAAAAGAACTTATTCTCTCCAACCAGCGTGTTGTTGAGACACGGACCTCAGGAACAGGCTGTCATCTTATGAGGTGGGCGCTGATTTGCTGAACTGCTTTGAGGGAGCTTGGACTGTTTTTCTGGCTGGGACAGAGATTACTTTGTACAAATAGCACAACATTAATCAGGGCCAGAGTTATCTCCTGGACTAGCTACAATTGTCTGGGGAGATAAAGAGTGGTTTTCTTTGCCTAATGGTACCAAGTTTTTAAAATCCTGCAGTCTTGGGTAGGGTGGAGTGTGTCTGTATTGTGATGCGCAAGGTACTGAAACTGTAACCAACAAGCTGGGAGAACCAGAGGGTCTTATTCATGCCACTTTTTACATGATTGTATGGAATATCTGGCCAGAAAGAACAGGGAAAGCAGAATTCACACTTGTTTTTTAAAAAATGGGAAGTGGATAAATATTTGCCAAAGTGAAAATTAAAAATGTGCAGGAAGGGCAAGGTAACGTAAATAAATGGATCATTTTTTTTCAGGGAACCAGCACCAACACGATGGGCTAAATGGTCACCTGCTGTGCAGCAAAATTCAAACTCTGTGCATCTGTTTTATTGAATTATCTTCACCACCACAAATTCAGGACGGAGATGTCAATCTGGCTCAGAATCTAGGCTGGAACTTCAGTTTCGCATTAAGGATGCGCTGTCGTTTGGAGACGACGATAAATCGAATTAACATCTGCCCCTTCAACTGGATGTTACTTCATTAAAGAACAGAGAACACTGGTACAGCCCTGGCAACATTCTTCCCTCAATAAATACCATAACAGTTTGTTTTTAAATTTATTTTTAAGTCAATCTGGAATCACATATAGGCCCAGTGCAGGTAAAGACAATAAGTTTCTTTCCCGAAAGGGGATTCAGTCAACCAGTTGACAGAATAATGGTCAGTTTTACTGATGTTAGCTTTTTATTTCCAGTTTTTTGACAGATAAGCAAACACCTGAAACTAACAGCTTGGTACGATATCTTTTAGTTTAGTTTAAATTAAAAGGGACGGTTGTACACTATTCTTTGTGAGATGTGGCCCTGTGCTAGTGTCGCATTACTTTCGAGATGCACCGCATATTAATTCTGGATAACTTAATTAAAGATCATATGTGCAATCCAGCAAGAGTATAGAATTACAGGATTTAATAAATATTAAGTGATGTCAACTGCAATATCCTCTAGTCGATATAACTTGCTTACATCTTAAAATCACAGAATCTTGCAGCCCTGAAGACGACCATTCGGCCCATCATGGCTGTTCTGACTCTTTGAGACAGCTGTCCAACGTCGTCCCAGCTTTTTACCCCATAGCCCTGAAAATTAGTCCTCTTCAAGTACATGCCTATTTGCCTTTGGAAAGTTCCTGCTTTCTCTAACTATTAAGGTAGTGCATCATCATCATCACCCTCTATAAAAACAAAGGTGACCGCGGTGACTGCAACAACTACCGTGGAATCTCCCTGCTCAGCATAGTGGGGAAAGTCTTTGCTCGAGTCGCTCTGAACAGGCTCCAGAAGCTGGCCGAGCGCGTCTACCCTGAGGCACAGTGTGGCATTCGTGCAGAGAGATCGACTATTGACATGCTGTTCTCCCTTCGTCAGATACAGGAGAAATGCCGTGAACAACAGATGCCCCTCTACATTGCTTTCATTGATCTCACCAAAGCCTTTGACCTCGTCAGCAGACGTGGTCTCTTCAGACTACTAGAAAAGATCGGATGTCCACCAAAGCTACTAAGTATCATCACCTCATTCCATGACAATATGAAAGGCACAATTCAACATGGTGGCTCCTCATCAGAGCCCTTTCCTATCCTGAGTGGTGTGAAACAGGGCTGTGTTCTCGCACCCACACTTTTTGGGATTTTCTTCTCCCTGCTGCTTTCACATGCGTTCAAATCCTCTGAAGAAGGAATTTTCCTCCACACAAGATCAGGGGGCAGGTTGTTCAACCTTGCCCGTCTAAGAGCGAAGTCCAAAGTACGGAAAGTCCTCATCAGAGAACTCCTCTTTGCTGACGATGCTGCTTTAACATCTCACACTGAAGAATGCCTGCAGAGTCTCATCGACAGGTTTGCGTCTGCCTGCAATGAATTTGGCCTAACCATCAGCCTCAAGAAAACGAACATCATGGGGCAGGATGTCAGAAATGCTCCATCCATCAATATTGGCGACCACGCTCTGGAAGTGGTTCAAGAGTTCACCTACCTAGGCTCAACTATCACCAGTAACCTGTCTCTAGATGCAGAAATCAACAAGCGCATGGGTAAGGCTTCCACTGCTATGTCCAGACTGGCCAAGAGAGTGTGGGAAAATGGCGCACTGACACGGAACACAAAAGTCCGAGTGTATCAGGCCTGTGTCCTCAGTACCTTGCTCTACGGCAGCGAGGCCTGGACAACGTATGCCAGCCAAGAGCGACGTCTCAATTCATTCCATCTTCGCTGCCTTCGGAGAATACTTGGCATCAGGTGGCAGGACTATATCTCCAACACAGAAGTCCTTGAAGCGGCCAACACCCCAAGCTTATACACACTACTGAGTCAGCGGCGCTTGAGATGGCTTGGCCATGTGAGCCGCATGGAAGATGGCAGGATCCCCAAAGACACATTGTACAGCGAGCTCGCCACTGGTATCAGACCCACCGGCCGTCCATGTCTCCGTTATAAAGACGTCTGCAAACGCGACATGAAATCGTGTGACATTGATCACAAGTCGTGGGAGTCAGTTGCCAGCATTCGCCAGAGCTGGCGGGCAGCCATAAAGACAGGGCTAAATTGTGGCGAGTCGAAGAGACTTAGTAGTTGGCAGGAAAAAAGACAGAGGCGCAAGGGGAGAGCCAACTGTGCAACAGCCCCAACAAACAAATTTCTCTGCAGCACCTGTGGAAGAGCCTGTTACTCCAGAATTGGCCTTTATAGCCACTCCAGGCGCTGCTTCACAAACCACTGACCACCTCCAGGCGCGTATCCATTGTCTCTCGAGATAAGGAGGCCCAAAAGAAAGGTAGTGCACCCCAGAACTTAACAACCCTCTGTGTGAATCAAATTTCTCCTCATCTCTCCTCTTCCTTTGTCAATTATATTAAATCTATGACTTCTGGTTATTGATCCATTTGCCAAAGGAAAGTTATCCCTACTTGCTTTTTCAATTTTGATTAATATAAAGGACACCACAAAGTTAATTGCTTCAGTTATTGTGTTTTCAAACAGAGTTTCTTTTCTACACCACAGCCCCCCCCACCCCCCACCCACCCCCCCCCCGACCACCACACACTCCAATTAGTTGTCTCTGATATCACCCACTACACTGTCAAAAGCGTCTTTTGCTACCTCAGGATATCACAATGTGCTTTACAGCTAATGAAGTACTTTTGAACTGTAGTCACATAACGCAAAATATGCAGCAGCCAACTTGCACACAGCAAGGTCCCACAAACAGCAATACGATAATGACCGATAATGTTTCTTTTTTGCAATGTTTGGTTGAAAGATCCTTATCGGCAGGGAGACCGAGGAGAACACCCCTGCTTTTCCGCAAAATACTGCCGTGGGATGTTTTGCATCCACCTGAGAGAGCAGACAGGGCCTCAATTTAATGTCTCGTCTGAAAGATGGTGTCTCAGACAATGCAGCACTTCCTCAGTACCTCACTGGCAGCATCAACCTGGATTAAGTGCTCAAGTTTCTGGGGTGGAGCTTGAACCCGTGACCTCCTGACTCAGTGGTGAGCACTACCCACTGAGCCACGGTTAATGTTATCGTCAAGCAACTGGTCCATAGAGAAAGAGAAAGTCTTAGAGTCACTCTGTGATGTGTGTTGAGTTAACAGATGCCAGTACATGGTGAGGAAACTAAGTCAGGCAGGAGACCCACTCCTAAAATATGTGTATATGGACACTGGAAGAAAAAGAGCAATGGCCTTGGCTATGATGTGACCATTACCTGTATGGCTATATCCCAAAGACACAGGCAACACTTTAGACAGAGAATAAAGTCAGTGAAAAAAAGAAACATGCAGGGAGATACAAAGTGGGCTCCAGAAGTAAAGTTCCATTGCGTAATATCCAAAACAGGGCTTTGTGGATTATCTTGTGGGTTAAATCAATGAAAAAAATCAGAATTGAATTGATTAAAATCTACTACACATCCATGGACAGGTTTTATTGCAAACAAACTCAATTGCACAACTAATCACAACCAGCCTTTCCATGGTTCTGCACTTCTGCTCCATAATCCGTAGCACGTATGGCCTTCCCTCCCAGTCCCGTAACCTCCTTCAGCCCTACTTTTCCTTTGTCTCTTCTCTCTCTCTCTCTCTCTCTATCCAAATCTTTCTTTCCTCACTCTATTTCACTTCATGTGCCTAATTTGACATTGAATTCATTATTCCAGCTTACACTTCCTAGTTCAAGCTCTGTGCTGTTCATTTCATAATACTTTGATCTGATTGGTTAATGAGATTCAAGGTTTCCCAAGTCGCTGAGGTTCCAGAATTCCCTATAGCAGGCGCTGAGCTGTTTCGTTCTTCAACTTGAGAACTGAGGTGTACAAAATTATGAGCGGCCGAGGAAGGAAGGACCTGTTTCCCCGAGTAGAGACGTCAATTACCAGGGGGCACAGATTTAAGTGATCTGTAGAAAGATTAGAGGGGACATGAGGGAAAACTTTTTCATCCAGAGGGTGGCAGGTGTCTGGAATTCACTCCCCGGATCGGTGGTGGAGGCAGAAACCCATCAACTCATTTAAAAGGTACCTGGACATGCACCTGAAGTACTGTAACCTGCAAGGCTACGGACCAGGCACTGGAAGGTGGGATTAGATTGGGTGGCTAGTTTTTTCAGCCGGCACAGACGTGATGGGCTGAATGGCCTCCTTATGTGCCATAACCTTATGGTTCTAAGAGAGAATTCCGGTGCAAAGTCTCATTAAATGGGCAAGGACAATGGGAGAACAGGATACCATTTATTGGCTGGTTAGAGGAAGTTCTGGCCCAATGTAACACAAGACAGTTTTAGGTCAGTGTATGCATGAAATCAACTGCATCATGGATTTTTTTTAAATTTATGGACGTGTGCGTCGCCAGTTGGGCCAGCATTTATTTCCTATCCCTAACTGGCTGAGAGGGTGATGAGTTGTCATACAACTGAGTGGTTTGCTGGGTCATTTCAGAGGGCAATTAGGAATCAACCACATTACTGTGGCTCTGGACTCACATGTAGGCCAGACTGGGTAAGGATGGCAGATTTCCTTCCCTAAAAGAAATTAGTGAACCAGATGTATTTTTTATTATCACAATCCGATAGTTTCATGGTCACCATTAGAGACTAGTTTTTTATTTCAGATTTATTTAATTAATTGAATTTAAATTCCCCAGCTGCCATTTGAACTCATGCCTCCAGGCCTCTGGATTACTCGTCCAGCAACATAACCACTGTGCAACTTGTAGACCCTTAATCCAAGTGCTTTTCCAAGAAGTGAATAGAAGTATATTAAAAAGAAAATGAGTGTGTGTACAATGCTCAGGTTGATTTGGGGCGGCGGGGGTGGTGGTGGTGAGGGGAAGAATACAAAGGTTGCACCTTCTACAAGTTCACCAACAGTACAAGTCCAAAATGCAAGCCTGGAAGGAAAGAGCTTACACAGGCCCAGAATTCACCCCAGACCATCTGTTATTGTGTGACATCAGGCCCAAGAGCTCTCCCCACCCCACAACTGTACTTTGTCCCTTGTGGGACAACAGCAGGTTGACTGGACAGGTGAAGCTATGGTCAGCGCTGAAAGTACCAAGAGTCTAGAACTGCTGGGTCATTGAAACAAGGCACGCAATGAACGCCTAGAGAAATTGCCGGGTCTGAACAAGGTTTTAAAAACAGTTTAAGATTTCAGAAAACACAACTGAAATAGTTAAACGCGCATCAAAGTACAATTAAACAGAATGTTAAAAATCTGCTACTGATTTTCTTCCTGATTTTGCGTTCCTTGCTTCCCCTGCAGAGTATCCTCTTCATGCAACATAAGCTGCAAATCGCAGGCAACAGCTTGTTAAAGAGAGCTGGGAGCATATGTTTGTTCTAGAATGTCTGAGCCCAGAATGACGGGTAGGGGTGGAGGGGGGGGGGGGGGGGGGAGGGAGCGCAGGAGAGCAAGCCAGAGAAAAGCTCACAAAAGTAAGAGAGCAGAATGCTAATGAGCAGCCTTCAGTGAATTCCTCCTCCACCTTTTTTTGTAACTCGAATGCTGACAGCGCATTTCTGACTCGCAAGCCTTTCCATTCCAGCCACTAAACTGCTCCCTCTCAATCCTGCACCACAGCAAAATGAGCTGAAAACAACAAGTAATCACTTTCAGCACAGAAGCGAATATAATGCAGCCATTTATCTCTAAACTGCTCCCTGATGTTAATAATAAGAAAAGAAAAATGTGTTTTTCATCAGAAAATATGAAGGAGCACATTAGTAAAATATTCCTATTAAGTTTTCTACTCAACAGTACAGAATCCCCTCACAACTTGAACAGAAAATACATTGTGGTCAACTTGGAAAGAATAAGATAATTACAAGGGAGTTAAAAAAAATAGGCAAAACTCAGATGACTTAACAAATAACTCATTGTGCTGGAGCCAATTCAATGCCTATTATTAGAGAAGAATAAACTTCACTAAGATGAAATTCTGACTTAAAAAGAAAAATGTGTGTTCTCTTGCCCCATCCATGCATTTACAATATTTGGGGTGGGGTGGGGGGGGGGGGGGGGGGACTGATAAGTGGTTTGGCTTTTGCCCCGAATTGATGCAAATGAATGTTTTACAAGTTGACTGGCCCTCATCTGTTTAAGGTAAATTTATCAATCTGCATACCAGTGGGGAAACTCTTGTTTCTCTGCTCAAGAAGATGGCTCACCACCACCTTCTCAAGGGCAATTAGGGATGGGCAATAAATGCTGGCCTTGCCAGTGTCACCCACATCCCATGAACGAATAAAAAAAGACAAAGGACGCTAGGTTGGAGAAGGAACTGCAACACTCCTGCCACAGATTCCCTGATCTGCCGTTTATTCAGCTGTGGCTCAGTGGGTAGCACGTTTGTTTCCCAGTCAAATGGTTGCAGGTTCGAATCTCACTCCAGGCACTTAAGCTCATAATGCAGGCTGGCACTCCCACTGCAGTACTGAGGGAGTGCTGCAATGTCAGAGGTACCAACTTTCGGATGAGATGTTAAACCGAGACCCCGTCTGCCCTCTCAGGTGGATGTAAAATTTGACTGACCTATCACGGTTTGGAAGAGACGCAGAGGAGTTAAATATTCAATCCTCAATCAACATCACTAAAAAAGATAAATGACCAGGTTATCTCATTTCTGTTTCTGGGACCTTGCTGTGCAGAAATTTTCTACAACAGGGACGACACGTCAAAAAGTTCTTCATTGTCTGTAAAGCGTGTTGGGACGACCTGAGGTCATGAAAGCTGCTATTTAAATCCAAATCTTTCTTTTCTTTCTTTCAGCACAGCCTCTGAATGTGCCCACTGATGCAGTAACAGCTGCACAGCAGTTTCTGAGCTCACCATTTCAAATCTGGGTAGGAAAAACTAAGTGCTTTCTACAAAAGAAAGTGACTCAAGTACTGGTGTTGCAGTATGTAAGAAATTTACTTGGCACAAAATGAAAATCAGTGCATTGTCTCACACTGTTTCAACTGGAATCACACCTGTAACAATTCGTAATAAAAGCATTGAGTCACAGGGTGAATGCAATTTGTAGAGAAATTAGAGGTACGGTAGCATAGTGGTTATGCTACTGGATTAGTAATCCAGAAGCCGGAATCATGAGTTCAAATCCCAGCAAGGCAGCTGGGGAATTTAAATTCAATTAATTAAATAAATCTGAAATAAAGAGCTGGTAACAGTAATGTTGACCATGTAACTACTATAGAAACTTGGAAACTAGGAGCAGGAGTAGGCCATTTGGCCCTTTGAGCCTGCTCCACCATTCATTATGATCATGGCTGATCATCCAACTCAGTAACCTGTTCCCGCTTTCCCCCCATATCCTATAGAAACACAATACTGGACTGTTGTAAAAGTCCATCTACTCCACTAACATCCTTTAGGGAAGGAACTCTGCCATCCTTACCTGGTCTGGTCCACATGTGACTCCAGACCCACAGAAATATGGTTGATCCTCAACTCCCCTCTGAAATGGCCTAGTAAGGCACTCAGCTGTATTCAAGAAGGGGGCTCACTACCACCTTCTCAAGGGCAATTAGAAATGGGCAATAAATGCTGGCTTTACCAGCAACCCCCACATCCACTGAATGAGGGAGGAGGCTTGTGAGGAGCATAAACACTGGCATGGACTCACTGGGCCAAATGGCCTTTTTCTGTGCTGAAAGTTCTACGTAATTTAGCAGTATTGAAATTTGCTTTCCTGCAAGTAAAATCGTGCTTGAAT
This sequence comes from Heterodontus francisci, assembly GCF_036365525.1. Lineage (NCBI taxonomy): Eukaryota > Metazoa > Chordata > Chondrichthyes > Heterodontiformes > Heterodontidae > Heterodontus > Heterodontus francisci. The sequence goes on from NC_090384.1 coordinate 105,074,263, forward strand.
AGAAACAGAGAAAAATAGGAGCAGGAGTAGGCCATTCGGCCCTTCGAGCCTGCACCACCATTCAATACGATCATGGCTGATCGTCCAAACTCAGGACCCTGTTCCCACTTTCTCCCCGTATCCCTTGATCCCTTTAGCCCTAAGAACTCTATCTAACTCTTTCTTGAATATATTTAATGATTTGGCCTTAACTGCTTTCTGTGGTAGGGAATTCCACAGGTTCAGCACCCTCTGGGTGAAGAAATCCCTCCTCATCTCAGTCCTAAATGGCTTACCCCTTATCCTTAGATTGTGACTCCACCGCAATCGGGAATTTCTTTCCTGCATCTAGTCTGTCCCGTCCTGTTAGAATTTTGTAGGTTTCTATGAGATCCCCTCTCATTCTTCTACACTCTAGCGAATACAAACCTAATTGACTCAATCTCTCTTCATATGTCAGTCCTGCCATCCCAGGAATCAGTCTGGTGAACCTTCGCTGCACTCCCTTCATAGCAAGAACATCCTTCCTCAGATAAGGAGACCAAAACTGCACACAATAATCCAGATATGGTCTCACCAAGGCCTTGTATAATTGCAGCAAGACATCCTTGCTCCTGTACTCAAATCCTCTCGCTATAAAGGCCAACATACCATTTGCCTTCTTAACTGCCTGCTGCACCTGCATGCTTACTTTCAGCGACTGGTGCACAAGGACACCCAGGTCTCACTGCACCTCCCCCTTTCCCAATCTATTGTTGTTCAAATAATAATCTGCCTTTCTGTTTTTGCCACCAAAGTGGATAACCTCACATTTATCCACATTATACTGCATCTGCCATGTATTTGCCCATTCTATCATCTATATCATTAATATATATTGTGAATAGCTGGGGTCCTAGCACTGATCCCTGCGGTCCCCCACCAGTCACTGACTGCCACTCGGAAAAAGACCAGTTTATTCCTACTCTTTGTTGCCTGTCTGCCAACCAGTTCTCGATCCATGTCAGTACCTTACCCCCAATTCCATGTGCTTTAATTTTGCACGCTAATCTCTTACGTGGGACCTTATCGAAAGCCTTCTGAAAGTCCAAATACACCACATCCACTGGTTCTCCCTTATCTATTCTACTAGATGCAAAAGCAATGATGGGACCGGGGGGGAGGTGGTGAGGAAGGATTGAAATTCAACATCAGTGGGAGCATGAAACTTACGCTAATGAATCACTTTTGTGTTAATTAATACCCTCTCTGTACTAATGCTTTGTCTTTCACCACACTATTAACATACCGTTTGCCTTTGCTCCATGACCTTCTGCTCAGTTATTCTCTGTCACTTTGTCCTATCAGCACCTTCTCTTTTGTTTCCTCTTGCCCCACCTCCGCTTTACTTGCTTAAAAGATTTAAGGTAAGGGGCAGGAGGTTTAGAGGGAAAAAAAATTTTACCCAGAGATGGTTGGAATCTGGAACACACAGCCTGAAGAGGTGGCAGAGGCAGGAATCTTCACAACGTTTAAATAGTATTTAGATAAGCACTTGAAATGCCTGAGCATACAAGGCTACGGGCCAAGTTCTGGAAAATGAGATTAGAATAATTAGGTGCTTGATGGCCGGCACAGACATGATGGGCCGAAGGGCCTGTTTCTGTGCTGTATAACCGTATGACTCTATTTGCTGGTTCTGAAGAAGGGTCACTGACCTGAAACGTTAACTCTGCTTCTCTCTTCACAGATGCTGCCAGACCTGCTGAGTATTTCCAGCATTTTGTTTTATTTCAGATTTCCAGCATCTGCAGTATTTTGCTTTTATTCTTTTGAATATATACCTCACCTGATGCTCCTTTCCACTGACTTCACACACTGTGTACAACAGGCAGCCAATTTGCTATTGTCCATTTTGCACCACAGCTGAAGTTGAATTTCGCCCACCCAATCCTCCCTCCCAACTTCAAATAGTTTTTAAGCAGCACACTTGCATATTTTGCAGGCAGGATACAGTATTATTACAACAATAACTTCCATTTATATAGCACCTTTAACATTGCAAAACCTCCTAAAGCCCTTCACAGGAGCGATTATCAAACAGAGTTTAACACCAAGGCACATAAGGACATATTAGGACAGGGGAGAGTAGGTTCAAAGCTCATCCAAAACTCTGTTGCCTCTGTCCTAATGTGCAACAAGCCCCGCACACTCTCTCACCCTGTGCTCGCTGATCTACGACGACTCCTGGTTAAGCAACACAGATTTTTAAATTCTCAACCTTGTTTTCAAATCCCTCCATGGCTTCGCCACCTCATGCCGACAACCCCCACCCCCCCCCCCCTCCCCCCTCCCCTCCAATCTCTGTGATCATCTAATTCTGGCCTCCTTAACATCCCTGATTTTCATTGCTCCATCATCGATGATTGTGTCTTCAGCTGCCTGGGCCCTAAGTTCCAGAACTCCCTCCCTAAACCTCTCGGCCTCTCTCCCATTCTCTCCTCCTTTAAGACGCTCCTTAAAACCTACCTTTTTGACCAAGCTTTTGGTCACCTGTCCTCATGTTTCCTTATGTGGCTTGGTGTCGAATTTGGTTTGATTAAGCTCCAGTGAAGTACCCTGGGATATTTTATTACATTAAAGGTGCTATATAAATGTAGGTTATTGTTGACGACAGGGAGGCTTATCTGCTTTGATTGGAGAACTATTGTTTCAATCAACTCTTCTAAATATAGATTCAGCCGCCCTCACCCATGGTGGCTCGATTTTAATCGCTTGCATCAGCCAGGACGAATTGCACCTTTAAAAAAATGTATCAGATTTCAAAATGGTAATTTGAATCAAACACGTGTCCTGGCATCTGTGCACCTTTACAACGGCACCACTGAAGAACAATTGGAGTATTATAACCAGCGATACAATTAATCTGGAGATGACTAACTACATTACACTGTCAACATTTAGCTTTGTCACACACACTAGAGCTATTTCACAGCTGTTTTGTGCAGTAAGTCCGACCCTTCAGCATTCAAGCTCATAACTCCTATTGCAATAGCTGGTGCTTATAACTTGCAATTATATTCACTGCCGCAGAACAGAAACAGGAATTAATTTCAACTTCAATGCTAAGTCTTCTATCTCAAACACTGTTCCACATTAACGTTTATTTATGTAAAGGCTGTTCAGATAACTGTGTGAGCAAAGAAAGTATTTAGAAGGGTGCTAACTGTTTAGTGGCCAATTGCATGAAGCATACAGCACAGAAACAGACCATTCTGCCCAAATGATGGAATGCAATGTCAATTTACACACAGCAAGCTCCCATAAAGAGTGATAAGATTAAAGACCAGTTAATGGGTTTAGGTGAGAGATAAATATTGGTCATGGAATCAGGGATAACTCCCCTGCTCCTTTTGGAATAGACTTTTTTTATTCATTCACAGGATGTGGGCATCGCTGGCTAAGCCAGCATTTATTGCTGTGGGATTTTTAACGTCCACTTCAACAGGTAGAAGGGGCCTTGGTTTAACGTTTAATCCAAAGGACTGCACCTCTGACAGTGCACTGCTCCCTCAGTACTGCAATGGGAGTGTCAGCCTACATTTTGAGCTCAACTCTCTGGAGTGGGACTATGAACCCACGACCTTCTCCCTCTCAGAGACGAGAAAGTGTTACCCACTGAGTCATGGCTGACACTGTTCAACAGAACTAGGGGCCATAAATATAAGATAGTCACTAATAAATCCAACAGGAAATTTGGGAGAAACTTCTTTACTCAGAGAATGGTGAGAATGTGGCATTTGCTACCATGGGGAGTAGTTGAGGCGAATATCTCAGAGTTTTAAAAATCATTCCTGGGACGTGGGCGTCACTGGCCAGGCCAGCATTTATCACCCATCCCTAATTGTCCTTGAGAAGGTGGGGGTGAGCTGCCTTCTTGAACCGCTGCAGTGCATGTAGGGTAAGGGCATCCACAGTGCCGTTAGGAAGGGAGCTCCACGATTTTACCCAACGACAGTGAAGGAACAGCGATATAGTTCCAAGTTAGGATGGTGTGTGGCTTGGAGGGGAACTTGCAGGTGGTGATGTTCCCAACCATTTGCTGCCCTTGTCTTTCTAGGTGGTAGAGGTCGCGGGTTTGGAAGGTGCTGTCTAAGGAGCCTTGGTGCGTTGCTGCAGTGCATCTTGTAGATAGTACACACTGCTGCCACTGTGCATCGGTGGTGGAGGGAGTGAATGTTAGTGGATGGTGTGCCAATCAATCGAGATGCTTTGTTCTGGATGGTGTCGAGCTTCTTGAGTGTTGGAGCTGCACCCATCCAGGCAAGTGGAGAGTATTCCATCACACTCCTGACTTGTGCCTTGTAGATGGTGGACAGGCTTTGGGGAGTCAGGAGGTGAGTTACTCGCCGCAGGATTCCTAGCCTCTGACCTGCTCTTGCAGCCATGGTATTTATATGGCTACTCCAGTTAAGTTTCTGGTCAATGGTAGCCCCCCAGGATGTTGATTTTAGGAGAAGCGAGATAAATATATGAGGGAGGAAGGAATAGGTGGTTATGTTAGATGAGGAGGACTGGGAGAAGACTCGTGTGGAGCATAAGCACCAACATAGACAAGTAGGGTTGAATGGCCTGTCTCTGTGTTGTAAAATTCTATGTAATTCTCCAGCTGGGAGCTTCATGCTGGTAGGGTACCAGTTATCCACATGATGTAAACAAGACTCTAGTGTAAGACTGGCATGAGCCTTTGATTTACAGCATATCTCTCTATGTTATAAGAGATTCTATTCTGTTGCCTCCCTGCTGTCCCAAACCCGTGGTCTGGTTTAAAACAGTCAATGTTTTCAGCACACAGAAAGCTGCAATCAAATTTCCCGCCTGTCCAATTTAAATTGCAGCTCAGACAATGTCTTATAGTGAAACAAGTACTCATGATCAGTAATAAGAAGAAATGAAACACTAGGCAGGGCAAATAGCTTTATTCCTGTTATACAAAACCTAAAATGTTAAAAGAAAAATGTAAGCACATTTATGCTCCCATCCATTACTCCGCATTCTCTATTTTAATGTTATTTCGCACCTAGAATCATAGAATCTTAAGCAGATGTGGCCATTGAGCCCATTCAACCTGTGCTGGCTTTTTGAAAGAATTCGAGAATCATAGAATAAGACAGCACAGTAATAGGCCATTCAGTCCATCGAGTACTTTATTCACAAAGTGGAGGGAGACTGAAAGCAGGAAACTACAGGCCAGTTGCTTAACATCTGTCTTTGGGAAACTATTAGAAGCTATTATTAAAGACGTCATAGCAGGCCACTTAGAAAAATTCACGGTAATCAGGCAGAGTCAACATGGTTTTGTGAAAGGGAAATCATGTTTAACCAGTTTATTGGAGTTCTTCGAAGAAATATCATGTGCTGTTGATAAAGTGGAACAGGTGGATGTACTGTGCTCAGATTTCCAGAAGGCATTTGATAAGGTGCCACATCAAAGGTTATTGCAGAAAATAAAAGGGGGTAACATATTGGCATGGATAGAAGATGGGCTAGCTAACAGGAAACAGACAGTAAGCATAAATGAGACATTTTCTGGTTGGCAAGATAAAATGAGTGGCATGCCACAGGGATCTGTGCTGGGGCCTCAACTTTTTACTATTCATATAAATGACTTGGATGAAGGGATCGAAGGTATGGTTGTTAAATTTGCTGATGACACAAAGATGGGTCGAAAAGTAAGAGGACATAAGGAGGCTGCAAAGGGATATAGATAGGTTAAGTGAGTGAGCGAATGGAGTATAATATGGGAAAATGTGAAATTGTCCATTTTGGCAGGAAGAATAAAAAAGCATATTATCTAAATGGTGACAGATTGCAGAGCTCTGAGATGCAGAGAGATCTAGGTGTCCTAGTGCATGAACCACAAAACGTTAGTATGCAGGTTCAGCAAGTATTTAGGAAAGCTAACAGAATGTTATCATTTATTGCAAGGGGAATTGAATACAAAAGTAGGGAGGTTATGCTTCAGTTATACAGGGTGTTCATGAGACCTGTGTACAATATTGGTCTCCTTATTTAAGGAAAGATGTAAATGCATTGGAAGCAGTTCAGAGAAGGTTTACCAGACAAATACCTGAAATGGGCAGGTTTTTTTTATTAATTCATGGGATGTGGGTGTCGCTGGCCAAGCCAGCATTTATTGCCCATCCCTAATTGCCCTTAAGAAGGTGGTGGTGAGCTGCACTCCATTTGGGGTAGGTACACCCACAGTGCTGTTAGGAAAGGAGTTCCAGGACTTTGACCCAGCGACAGTGAAGGTACGGCGATATAGTTCCAAGTCAGGATGGTGTGTGACTTGGAGGGGAACTTGCAGATGGTGGTGTTCCCATGCATTTGCTGCCCTTGTCCTTCTAGTTGGTAGAGGTCGCGGGTTTGGAAGGTGCTGTCCAAGGAGCCTTGGCGCATTGCTGCAGTGCATCTTGTAGATGGTACACACTGCTGCCACTGTGCGTCGATGGTGGAGGGAGTGAATGTTTGCAGATGGGGTGCCAATCAAGTGGGCTGCTTTGTCCTGGATGGTGTCGAGATTCTTGAGTGTTGTTGAAGCTGCACCCGTCCAAGCAAGTGGACAGTATTCCATCACACTCCTGACTTGTGCCTTGCAGATGGTGGACAGGTTTTGGGGAGTCAGGAGGTGAATTACTCGCCTCAGGATTCCTAGCCTCTGACCTGCTCTTGTAGCCATGGTATTTATATGGCTACTCCAGTTCAGTTTCTGGTCAATGGTGGCCCCCAGGATGTTGATAGTGGGGGATTCAGTGATGGTAATGCCGTTGAATGTCAAGGGGAAATGGTTAGATTCTCTCTTGTTGGAGATGGTCATTGCCTGGCACTTGTGTGGCGCGAATGTTACTTGCCACTTATCAGCCCAAGCCTGGATATTGCCCAGGTGTTGCTGCATTTCTACATGGACTGCTTCAGTCTGAGGAGTCACGAATGGTGCTGAACATTGTGCAATCATCAGCGAACATCCCCACTTCTGACCTTATGATTAAAAGGTGGTCATTGATGAAGCAGCTGAAGATGGTTGGACCTAGGACACTACTCTGAGGAATTCCTGCAGTGATGTCCTGGAGCTCAGATGATTGACCTCCAACAATCTCAACCATCTTCCTTTGCGCTAGATATGACTCCTGCCAGCGGAGGGTTTTCTCCGATTCCCGTTGACCTCAGTTTTGCTAGGGCTCCTTGATGCCATACTCGGTCAAATGCTGCCTTGATGTCAAGGGCAGTCACTCTCACCTCACCTCTTGAGTTCAGCTCTTTTGTCCATGTTTGAACCAAGGCTGGAATGAGGTCAGGAGCTGAGTGGCCCTGGCGGAACCCAAACTGAGCATCACTGAGCAGGTTATTGCTAAGCAAGTGCCGCTTGATGGCACTGTTGATGACGCCTTCCATCACTTTACTGATGATTGAGAGTAGACTGATGGGGCTGTAATTGGCCGGGTTGGACTTGTCCTGTTTTTTGTGTACAGGACATACCTGGGCAATTTTCCACATTGCAGGGTAGATGCCAGTGTTGTCACTATACTGGAACAGCTTGGCTAGGGGCGTGGCACAGGTCTTCAGTACAATTGCCGGAATTTGTCAGGGCCCGTAGCTTTTGCAGTATCCAGTGCCTTCAGTCGTTTCTTGATATCACACGGAGTGAATCGAATTGGCTGAAGTCTGGCATCTGTGATGCTGGTGACTTCAGGAGGAGGCAGAGATGGATCAGCCACTCGGCACTTCTGGCTGAGGATTGTTGCAAATGATTCAGCCTTATCTTTCACACTGATGTGCTGGGCTCCCCCATCATTGAGGATGGGGAAATTTGTGGAGCCACCTCCTCCAGTTAGTTGTTTAATTGTCCACCACCATTCACGGCTCGATGTGGCAGGACTGCAGAGCTTAGATCTGATCCGTTGGTCATGGGATCGCTTAGCTCTGTCAATCGCATGCTGCTTACGCAGTTTGGCTCGCAGATAGTCCTGTGTTGTAGCTTCACCAGGTTGACACCTCATTTTGAGGTGTGCCTGGTGCTGCTCCTGGCATGCCTTCATTGAACCAGGGTTGGTCTCCTGGCTTGATGGTAATGGTAGAGTGGGGGATATGCCGGGCCATGAGGTTACAGATTGTGGTTGAGTACAATTCTGCTGCTGCTGATGGCCCACAGCGCCTCATGGATGCCCAATTTTGCATTGCTAGATCTGTTCGAAATCTATCCCATTTAGCACGGTGGGAGTGCCAAACAACACGATGGAGGGTATCCTCAATGTGAAGGCTGGTCTTCGTCTCCACAAGGACTGTGCGGTGGTCACTCCTACCAATACTATCATGGACAGATGCATCTGCGGCAGGCAGATTGGTGAGGGCGAGGTCAAGTACGTTTTCCCCTCTTGTTGGTTCCCTCACCACCTGCCACATACCCAGTCTAGCAGATATGTCCTTTAGGACTCAGCCAGCTCGGTCAGTAGTGGTGCTACCGAGCCACTCTTGGTGATGGACATTGAAGTCCCCCACCCAGCGTACATTTTCTGCCCTCGCTACCCTCAGTGCTTCCTCCAAGTGGTGTTCAACATGGTGGAGTACTGACTCATCAGCTGAGAGAGGGCGGTAAGTGGTAATCAGCAGGAAGTTTCCTTGTCCATGTTTGACCTGATGCCATGAGACTTCATGGGGTCCGGAGTCGATGTTGAGGACTCCCAGGGTAACTCCCTCCCTACTGTATACCACTGTGCAGCCACCTCTGGTAGTTCTGTCCTCCCGGTGGGACAGGACATACCCGGGGATGGTGATGGCAGTGTCTGGGACATTGTCTGTAAGGTATGATTCCATGAGTATGACTCTGTCAGGCTGTTGCTTGACTAGTCTGTGGGACAGCTCTCCCAACTTTGGCACAAGTCCCCAGATGTTAGTAAGGAGGACTGTGCAGGGTCGACAGGGCTGGGTTTGCCGTTGTCGTTTCCGGTGCCTCGATCGATGCCGGGTGGTCCGTCTGGTTTCATACCTTTTTCTTGACTTTGTAGCGGTTAGGTACAACTGAGTGGCTTGCTAGGTCATTTCAGAGGGCATGTAAGAGTCAACCACATTGCTGTGGGTCTGGAGTCACATGTAGGCCAGACCAGGTAAGGACAGCAGATTTCCTTCCCTCAAGGTCATTAGTGAACCAGATGGGTTTTTACAACAATCGACAATGGTTTCATGGCCATCATTAGACTAGCTTTTTAATCCAGATTTATTAATTAGATTCAAATTCCACCTTCTGCTGTGGTGGGATTTGAACCCATGTCCCCAGAGAAATACCCTGGGTCTCTGGGTTACTAGTCCAGTGACAATACCACTACGCCACCGCCTCCCCTTAAGATTGTCTTATGAGGAAATATTGGACAGGCTAGGCTTGTATCCACTGGAGTTTAGAAGAGTGAGAGGCGACTTGATTGAAGCATATAAGATCCTGAGGGGTCTTGACAGGGTGGATGTGAAAAGGATGCTTCCTCTTGTGGGAGAATCTAGAACTAGGGTCACTGTTTAAAATAAGGGGTCACCCATTTGAGACAGAGATGAGGAGAAATGTTTTCCCTCATAGGGTCGAGAGACTTTGGAACTCTCTTCCTCAAAAGGTGATGGAAGCAGAGTCTTTGAATATTTTTAAGGCAGAGGTTAGGCCAGCATTTATTGCCCACCCTTAATTGCCCTTGACAGGTGGTGGTGAGCTGCCTTCTTGAACCACTGCAGTCCATGTGGGGTAGGTACACCCACAGTGCTGTTTGGAGGGAATTCCAGGATTTTGACCCAGTGACAGTGAAGGAATGGAGATATACTTCCAAGTCAGGATGGTGTGTAGCTTGGAGGGGAACTTGCAGGTGGTGGTGTTCCCATGCATCTGCTGCCCTTGTCCTTCTAGGTGGTAGAGGTCGCAATTTGGAAGGTGCTGCAGTGCAACTTGTAGATAGTACACACTGCTGCCACTGTGTCGGTGGTGGAGGGAGTGAATGTTTGTGGATGGGTGCCAGTCAAACGGGCTACTTTGCCCTGGATGGTATCGCGTTTCATGAGTGAGGTAGACAGATTGTTGCTGAGCAAGCGGGTGAAAGGTTATTGGGATAATCCAATGCAACACGCTCAGGTTTAGTTTATTCGTGGAATTCCCGGCTGGAGAGCAATGGTAGGCATTCGGTCCTTTCGTTTTGTCACATTGGGAAACACAATGGTTTGGACAAAATGGGACACGGTCTTCGACAGTTGGGGCAAAGACCCTCCAAGCCCAGTACCTCTACGTGTACAGGTGGTCCCCAGGAGTGACTCAATATCTGTAAAGGATCACCACCCGTGCCCACCCCTCCACAAGATTATGTCAAATCTGAGGGTCTCAGTCAGCCAGCATTTGAGTACCTCATTTAATCGTTTTTGGCCTGTTCTTGTCCCTCCCTCCGCACTGGAAACCAATCTATTTACACACACAACAGAACACTGCTGCTATTTTGGGTCTTAATCCTTTTCATCTGGACAACGAGCATTGCAGCAGAACACAACCTACTAACAGCACAAATCTAAAGAACAAGACATTTAAAAGAACAAATAGTTTTGCCTCTTCGATTACAAAAAGGGACAAGCCAACTCACAGCAGGTTGGCACACACCTTAAAATATGCAATAAACTACCAAGGGTTTATTTTTCTGCAACTTTGAGAAGTTATAATGAGCAGCTGGCACTTTCAAACCGAGTCCATCTGGTACACTACATGTTGCTGATCTTAATTTACTGACTTGGTATAAATAGGAGGTAGGGGGATGCAAATGACTCAGCGTAAATAACACCTGGAGTATTAAATGTCACAAGCAAAAATGAGCGACCCCTACAGATTGTGGCCAAGCAGGAGACAGAGTTAATTGTTTAAAGATCAGCAAGACTAAAAAAAGGGGGAAGAATTATTCGAAAACACGCCTCCTGAACACGGCCCAGAGCAGAGGAAGTAATGGAAAGAAGACACCTGCTTAGAAGCAAAATGGAAAAGGGGAGCTACTGCAAGTAAGCCACTCACCTGGTAAGAAAGAATTAAAAGCATATACCATCCTCAGCTTTATAAATAGAAGTATTGAGTACAAAAGCAAGCAAGTTAAGCTGAACCTGTATAAATCAGTGCCAAGGCCTCAACTGGAGTACTGTGTTCAATTCTGTGCATCATAGTTAAGGTAAGGTGGCAAGGCCTTGGAGGGGGAATAATACTGTACAAATCAGGGTTGAGAGGCTTTAGTTATGTAGAGAGACTCAGGCCAGTGAGGGGGTGTGGGGGGGGTGGTGCAGGAAGCTAAGGGTCTTTTCATCAGAACATGCCAGATACAGAAATCTAGTAGAGATCTTGAAAATTATGAGAGTTTTGAAAAAGTAAATCAAAAAATCTACCCCCACGACTAGATCATCAATTCAATATTGCGACCAAAAGGATAAAGGGAGATTAGAAGGAACTTTATTGACACACAGAGTTGTGAGGACATGATAGTCAAGCCAGAAAGAATGGGTCAAGCAGAATCCACAATAGCTTGAAAAACAAAAGGAAGTAGCAACTGTTTGAAAAAGAAAAATTTAAAAGGGTATGGGAAAAGGACAGATCATGAAAGAAAGAGAGAGAGAAAGAGGAAGAGAGAGGGATTTTCAATTGCATTTTCGTGATTTCAGGATGTCCCAAAGAGTTTTACAGCCGTACCTTTTTGAAGTGTCACTGTTATAATGTAGGAAATGCTGCTATTAGGTGTTGAAAAGGCATTTGAATGCACCTGAGACCAGACTGTGCCTCAATTTAATGTCTCACCAAAAGAGGCACCTCCAACAGTGAAGCACTCCCTCTGTAAAGTTTTTTTGCTGAAGTCTCTAGAATGGAACTTGAACCCAAGAACATCTGATTCAAAGGCGAGAGTGATGGCCACTGAGCCACAGCTGACAACCAATCACAGAGCTGGCTCAGGCTAAGTCATATGCGGCACTGAAGGTCATTCAGCCCATCGAGTTCATGCCAGCTCACCGCGGAGCAGCCCATTCAGTCCCACTCCCCCGCTCGATCCCCACAGCCCTGTAATTTTATTTCCTCCAAGTACCCATCCAATTTCCTTTTGAAATCATTGATCGTCTCCACTTCCATCACCTTCGTGGGCAGTGAATTGCAGATCATTACCACTTGCAGTGTAAAAAAGTTCTTCCTCACAACCCCCCTGCATCTCTTGCCCAAAACCTTCAATCTGTGTCCCCTAGTCCTTGTACAGTTAATGCGAACAGTTTTTCCTGGTCTAACTTAACTAAGCCTATAATCCTGTACACCTCTATTAAATCGTCCCTCAATCCCCTCTGCTCCAAGCAGAACATCTCCAGTTTTTCCAACCTAACCTTGTAACTAAAATCCCCCATCCCCAGAACCATTCAGGTAAATCTCCTCTGCACCCTCACATCCTTCCTAAAGTGTGGTGATCAGAACTGGATACAATATTCCACTTGGGGCCTCACTATAACTTTACAAAGGTTCAGCATAATTTCCCTGCTTTTGTACTCAATGCCTATATTTGTTATGTCCAAGATGCCATATGCTTTGCTAACCACTCTCTCAATATTTCCTGCCACCTTCAAAGATCGATGCAAATGTAGCCCCAGGTCCCTCACTTCTTGCATACTCTTTAGAACTGCACCAATAAATCTATATTGCCTCATCCTATCCCTTCTGCCAAAAAGCATCACCTCACACTTGTCTGTATTAAACTCCATCCGCCACCTGTCAGCCCATTCTGCTAGCCTATCTATATCCTGTTGCAGGTGGTTCGCATCATCCTCACTGTTTGTCACTCCTCCAACTTTGGTATCATTGGCAAATTTTGAAATTCTACTCTGTATTCCAAGATCCAAGTCATTTATATATAGCAAAAAAAAAGCAGTGATCCTAGCACTGACCCTTTGGGTACACCACTGTCTACCATCCTCCAGTCTGAAAAATATTTACACTTACCATCCTATTCCATGATGCTCAATTTTGGTAACCAGCCTCTTTTTAATGTGATACCTCATCAAATGCTTTCTTAAAATCCATAGAGACAATATCCACTGCATTCCCTTCATCAACCTTCTCCGTTACTTCATCAACAAATTCAATTAGATTAGTCAAGCATAATCTGCCTTTTACAAATCTGTGCTGGCTATCCTTAATTAACTCAAACCTCTCCAAGTGCCTGCTGATTTTCTTTCCCCCGATTCTTGTTTCTAAAACCTTACCCACCACTGATGTTAAGCTAACTGACCTAGTGTGCATTTCCTTTTGGCAAAAGTGGATGCGACAGTCAAACCACATTCGTAGCAGAAGACAAGCTTGAAATTGAGGATAACACTGTTAAATCTTTAAAAAATCATTTGGTACGAACACCAAGTTTACTGGCAAGGGGGATTTCCCAAACAGCTTGAAGAAAAAGAGGGTTTCATTTATATAGCGCCTTTCACGACCTCAGGATGTCGGAAAGTGCTTTACAGCCAATGAGGTCATTTTGAAGTGCAGTCGCTGTCGTAATCTTGGAAAAATGGCAGACAATTACACACAGCAAGCTCCCACGAACAGCAACAGGAGAATGACCAGGTAATCTGTTTTAAGCCATGTCCAGTGGGGGATAAATATTGGCCAGGACACTGGGGATATCTCCCCTCTCCTCGTCCACCGAAGAGAGCAGACAGACTTTAGCGTCTCATCCGAAAGGCAGCACCTCAGACAGTGCAACACTCCCTCAGTACTGCATGGGAGTGTCAGCTTTTGATTTTTTGCTCATGCCCCACAGTGGGACTTGAACTCACAGCCTTCTGACTTAGAAGCTAGAATGCTAAACACTGAGCCTCGACTGACACTGTGCAGGTAAATATAGAGTTGGTTCTTCTCAGAGTCACTGCTGTAACCAGCCTCAAGCACTTCCTCCCTTCCACAGTGCTCCAATTTAGAAACCGTTACCAGATTAAAGGAGGCACTGGTTAACCTATGAACTGTACCAAACAACAAGTCAGGATGAAGTGAACCAATGAAATTTCACCTGGAGCTCAATTTAATCAAACAGTTCTGGCAATGGGACTGGCTGCCGTTAACAAACCCCAGAGTTTCAGAACATCCGGAACAATAGCTATTGGTTGTTTAAGCAGATGTATCTCCATCAATTCAATCTGAATAACACTTTCTCAGGCTGTCAGCTGGCCTCTGCTGTTGCAACTTACTAATAGCATTCAAGTTTCAATAGAACAAGGGGGAAAAGATAAGAAAGGGATTTTCATTTCTATAGCATCTTGCATGACCTGAGGATGTGCAAAGTGCTTTACAGCCAATGAAGTACTTTCGAAGCACTGTAACATAGGAAACAGCAGCCAATTTGCACACAGCAAGCTCCTACAAACAGCAAAGTGATAATGACAAGATAATCTGTTCTAGTGATGTAGATTGAGGGATAAATATTAGCCAGGATACCAGGGATAACTCCCTTGCTCTTCTTCAAAATAGTGCCATGGGATCTTTTCCAGGCAGCTGAGGGGGCAGACAGGGCCTCAGTTTAACGTCTCATCAGAAAGACAACTGCCTCTGGCAGTGCTGCACTCCCTCAGTACCGGCACTGGGAGAGTCAGCCTGGATTTTGTGCTCAAGTCTCTGGAGTGGAGCTTGAACCCATGATCTTCTGACTCAGAGGCGAGAGTTCTACCTTCCGAGTTACATAGAAACATAGAAAATAGGAGCAGGAATAGGTCATTCGGCCCTTCGAGCCTGCTCCGCCATTCATTATGATCATGGCTGATCATCCAGCTCAGTAACCTGTTCCTGCTTTCTCTTCATACCCGTTGATCCCTTTAGACCCAAGAGTTATATTTAACTCTTTCTTGAAAACAATGTTTTGGCCTCAACTGCTTTCTGTGGTAGCGAATTCCACAGGCTCACCACTCTCTGGGTGAAGAAATTACTCCTCATCTCAGTCCTGAAAGGTTTCCCCCATATCCTTAGACTATGACCCCTGGTTCTGGACTCCCCCACCATCGGGAACATCCTTCCTGCATCTACCCTGTCAAGTCCTGTTAGAATTTTATAGGTTTCTATGAGATCCCCCCTCACTCTTGTGAACTCCAGCGAATACAATCCTAACTGACTCAATCTCTCCTCATACGTCAGTCCTGCCATCCCAGGAATCAGTCTGGTAAACCTTCGCTGCATTCCCTCTATAGCAAGAACATCCTTCCTCAGATAAGGAGACCAAAACTGCACACAATATTCCAGGTGTGGCCTCACCAAGGCCCTGTATAATTGCAGCAAGACATCCCTGCTCCTGTATTCGAATCCTCTCGCTATGAAGGCCAACATACCATTTGCCTTTTTTTACTGCCTGCTGCACCTGCATGCTTACCTTCAGCGACTGGTGTCCAAGAATGCCTATGTCTCGTTGCATATTCCCCTCTCTCAGTTTATAGCTGTTCAGATAATAATCTGTCTTCCTGTTTTTGCTACCAAAATGGATAACCTCACATTTATCCACATTATACTGCATCTGCCATGCATTTGCCCACTCACTCAACTTGTCCAAATCACCCTAAAGCCTTCTCTGCATCATCCTCACAACTCACCCTCCCACCCAGTGTTGTGTCATCTGCAAATTTGGAGCTATTACTTTTAGTTCCCTCAACTAAATCATTAATATATATTGTGAATAGCTGGGGTCCTAGCACCGATCTCTGCAGTACCCCCACTAGTCACTGCCTGCCACTCGGAAAAAGACCCATTTATCCCTACTCTTTGTTTCATGTCTGCCAACCAATTTTCTATCCATCGCAATACACCACCCCCAATCCCATGCGCTTTAATTTTACATGCTAATCTCTTATGTGGGACTTTGTCGAAAACCTTCTGAAAGTGCAAATAAACCACATCCACTGGCTCCCCCTCATCAACTCTACTAGTTACATCCTCGAAGAATCCTAGAAGATTTGTCAAGCATGATTTCCCTTTCGTAAATCCATGCTGACTCTGCCCCATTCTACCACTGTTCTCCAACTGCTCTGCTCTAAAATCTTTGATAATGGACTCTAGAATTTTCCTCACAACCGACGTCAGGCTGACTGGTCTATAATTCCCTGTTTTCTCGACTGTCAAGCAGCCAGAGAAACCAGTTTTGTTTTTAACACATTTCAACTAAGGCTCAAAACTGAAACATCAGCTTCTACCTTCAGATGGTGAATGAGCTACTGTACATTTCCACCTTTTCATGCACCTTCTCCAGATTTCCAATGTTCAATTTAGTGATTTTGCCTTTTCTGGGCAGAGAGAGTTTCAGATTAATTTTAAACATTGCTTTCTCTGAACTGAAGAAAAGTTCTTCTTTAAAAATCAATGTGAAGATGTACTTAATCCCAATTCATTATGAAGTCACTCTAGTTTCATAGCAAGGAAATAGTCGCTTTCAAAATGCTTAAAAACTCCATCTTTGATCATCACTCGTTGGGAGATTTTACTACATTAAAGGTGCTATATAAATGCAAGCAGGTGTTGTTTAGTGTGAATTGGTGCCACCTGCCGCTATTATCCATATATTATGCCTCCAGGGAGCACCTTCAGCAATGACGACATCAGGATGTTACAGTTTAAACTGTTCACCTGATTGGAACAGGATTGGTGCACGAAAGTATCGAGACGTCAATGCAGACGATAATTGTAACTCTGTCAGTGTTGCAACATCTCTGGGAAGTTGCTTGCTTCAGAGAGGCCACAAAACTAGTGAGAAAAATCCACTGGGGCTGCAACCAAAGTTCAGAATATTTACATCCCTGCAAAGTTATCACTTTAAGAGGTAACTTGACATTTAATCAGCACCTTTCACAACCTCAGGAAATACCCAAGCACTTCACAGCCAATGGAATACTTTGAGGCGTAACTGCTTCACGATAAAGGCAAATGTGGCAGCCAATATTTAGACAGGAAGATCCCACAAGGAGCAATGTGATTATTGACCTGATCGGCTTTTAGGGATACTGGTTTGGGACAATCAATGCCCTAGACAGCAGGAAAACTCCCTTGTTCTTCAATTCTATAAACATTCACTCCATCCACCACTGACGCACAGTGGCAGCAATGTGTACCATCTGCAAGATGCACTGCAGCAATGCACCAAGGCTCCTTAGATAGCACCTTCCAGACCCATGATCTCTACCAACTACAAGGACAAGGGCAACAAATGCATGGGAACACCACCACCTGCAAGTTCCCCTCCAAGTCACACACCATCCTGACTTGGAACTATATCGCTGTTCCTTCACTGTCGCTGGATCAAAATCCTGGAACTCCCTTCCTAACAGCACTGTGGGTGTGCCTACCCCACATGGACTGCAGCGGTTCAAGAAGGCAGCTCACCACCACCTTCTCAAGGGCAATTAGGGATGGGCAATAAATGCTGGCCTGGCCAGCGACGCCCACATCCCCATGAATGAATGAAAAAAAAAGTGCCACGATATCATCTGCGTCACCAGAGAGGGTAGGTGGGGTCTCGGTTTAACGTCTCAAAAGCAAGACAGCACGTCCAGCAAGCGATCCCTCAAGTAACTTCCCAGAGACGTTGCAACACTGACAGAATTACCATTATCAACTGCATTGATATCTCGATGCTTTTGCGCATCAACTCCTGTTCCAATCAGGTGAACATTTTAAACTGTAACATCCTGATTTTGTCACTGCTAAAGGTGCTTCCTCAATACTGCACTGGAATGTCAGCCTAGATTATGTGAAGTACTGAAGTAGAACACAAGAGGGTTACCAACTGAGCCAAGTTACAAACTATTTTTTTCAAAATCTGAACAGGTGTTTTAGAACCATCAGAAGTTAATTGATAAAGTTTTCTTCTTGTTACATCAGTAGAGTCACAGAAGCTGCTCAGCAGTTTGTGACACATAGCCAACCTGCTCTAAGAGATCTGCGAATGTTGCTGGGACTAACCAAGAAACAAGTGAGAACAGCCTGGAACGATTAAATCTTTCTCAGCTTAGTCTCCACCATCATTTTCCCTCGTCAGCACATACTGAGAAGTGCAGAGGTGGTGAGGGATCTTGCAGTGAATGTCCACAGATCCCCGAAGGTAGCAGGACAGGTCAATAAGGTTTAGAAGGCAAATGGAATCCTTTAATAAAAACAAGAAATGCTGGAAATACTCAGCAGATCTGGCAGCATCTGTGGAGAGAGAAGCAGAGTTAACGTTTCAGGTCAGTGACCCTTCAGCAGTTCTGATGAAGGGTCACTGACCTGAAACCTTAACGCTGCTTCTCTCTCCACAGATGCTGCAAGACCGGCTGAATATTTCCAGCATTTCTTGTTTTTATTTCAGATTTCCAGCATCTGCAGTATTTTGCTTTTATTATATGGAATCCTTTCCTTTATTAGCCAAGGCATAGAATATAAGAGGTTATGCTGGAACTGTATAACTCATTGGTTAGGCCACAACTTGAGTATTTTGTGCAGTAGATGACTGAGATAAAGTAGGGTGGGAGGAGTTTATATGCAGCATAAACACTGGCATGGACCAACTGGACTGAATGCCTTGTTTCTGATTGCAAGTACAATGCAATAGAAATCCACGCCCTTATCATTTGCATGAACAATAGTTCTGCTAAAGAAGACTAGCATAGCCCCTTTGGCGTTTTCAAAAGCCACTTTAACACGTAAATGTAATCCCATCGTAAAGAATTCTTATCTACAACATCAAAACTTCAACGCAGGAATTTCTCCACATCAGGAGTCTTGTGGATGAATTGTATTGGGACTGAATACTTTTCATCGCAAAGGGAGATTCACTATTCAGTAAAGGGATCTGCAGACAGCTGGTCAAGATTCACTGAAGAGATCTCCTTGAACACTGGGTAGCGCTAGGATGCTTAATCAATCCTAATCACCTTGTATTACTGAATGGCTTTGTCATCGTGCTCGCAATGTTTACCATAATGTTCCAGTGTAGACATTCAGTTTATTTCACTCTGATCTGATTTCTGGAGAAGACTAGAGACACTATTAGAAGAACAAAGACAAATTAAAATAAGAATGCACTTTTAAATAAAATTATTTGGTCATCAGCTGGATAGCTGACAAAAGTGGGGAATTTAAACTCAAAATCATTCAGGACTTTGTCTATTAATTTAGTACAGATCAGCCATGATCAAATTAAATGCAGCAACAGATTCAAGGGGCTGTATGGCCTCCGCCTGCTTCTATGTTCAAGTGAGCTGGAACTCATTCGGTGTGAAACTATTGTGCTTGACAGTGAATCCATGTTTATATGTAGATTTACAGCACAGTTACTCAAACTAAATGAACAGAAAGTTAAAAATAAATGTGATAAAATCCCAATGTACCATGAATTTTAATCTCCAAATTTTGTTCATCCAGGAACATAACATTCCATGGAGGTTACTGGGTTGAGGTTCACCCACATTCCCAGCATTTTCTGATCATTATACAATGTGCATTCAATTACACTACAGTTATATAGAATATACAGAACAGAAATAGGCCATTCAGCCCAACTAGTCTGTGCTGGTGTTTATACTCCACATGGGTTTCTTCCCATTCCATCAACCTCATGTCAGCCTTTCAGTATCCTTTCACAGAACTTTATTCATTGAGTTTCAATCATCAGTTTGATTCAGTTGGTAACACTCTACTAGATTTGCGCACATAATCCAGGCTGATACTTCAGTCCCTGTACTGAGGGAGTGCTGCACTGCCGGAGGTGCCATCTTTCGGATAAGACATTAAATCAAGGGTCCGTCTACCCTCTCAGGCAGACGCAGAAGATGCCATGACACTATTTCAAAGAAAGGCAGGAGAACTCTCCCATGTGGCCTGCCCAATATCTATCCCTCAACCAACATTAAGTAGAAGATCTGTTACTGAGCATGTTGCTGTTTATGGGACCTTCCTGTGCACAAATGGACTGCTGCATTTCCAACAGTGATAATACTTCAAAATAACTTCAAGGGCTGTAAAGCACTTTGGGAGGTCCTGCTGTCATGGAAGACCTATGGAAATGCAAGTTCTGGCTGTGTTTGTACTTCAGGAGGTTGTGGCTTCAACCATATGAACAGGAGGAGGCCATTCAGCCCCTTGAGCCTTTTCTGAGATTCAATAACATCATAACTGATCTGTAACTTAAGTCCATCTACTCGCCTTCATACTCTATCCCTTGACCTCTTACCTGACAAAAATCTTTCAATCTCAGTCCTGACAATTTGAATGGATCCACATCCTTTGAGGAGAGAGTTCCAGATTTCCACTATCCTTTGTGCAAAGTAGTGCTTCCAGATTTCACTCCAGCTGCAGTTCAGGACTAGGTTGATGTTTCCAGTGCAAGAGTGATGGAATCTCCAGGATGGGATTCCAAGCCCCTTGTTAAATATCCCATGACACTAGAGACCTGCTACCCAACCCAAACCCAACGGGACCCAACGACATGTGTCGGGTTCGGGTCGGGTTGGGCCCATCTTCAGGGCCCAGCTTTCAGGCTTGGGTCGGGCCAAGTCTGGGTCGTGCTCAGGTCGAGTCCGGGTCGTGCTCGGGCACACACGGTAAATGCTCTGCTGGTAAGTATTAAAAATAAAAAACTTAGCTGAGCTGAGAGTCCAGGACGAAACTGCATCTGCGCAGTGAGTGAGTGACGTCACTATGACATCATCGCGCATGCGCTGCAGCTTCGTAGAGCTTCCCAGTCGGAAGGTAAGGATGGTCGGGTCGAGTGGGGGCAGGTTTGGGTCGGGTCGGGTCGGGCTCGGGGCAAAATCAGAGGGATTCATTTCATTCGCAGGTTGTCAGATCCTGTTGTATGCAGAATGGGGGCTGCCCTTGCCTCTGTAAAAGTGACAGTGTTTCACAAGTGATTAATTAGAATCAAAATGCTCTGCTTCAACTTTTACAGGCATTAAGTCGATCCCACCCACTCCATTACAAAGCTGTGGGGAGAATGGGGCTTTGAGATTAATTTTGGTTAGCTCGAGCAATGAGTCAGCATCAATACAATGGGCTGAAAGGCCTCCTTCTGTGCTTTAAACTTCTACAGCTCTACTGAATAAGATGGAATGTGTCAGCTCGCCAAAG
This sequence comes from Heterodontus francisci, assembly GCF_036365525.1. Classification (NCBI taxonomy): domain Eukaryota; kingdom Metazoa; phylum Chordata; class Chondrichthyes; order Heterodontiformes; family Heterodontidae; genus Heterodontus; species Heterodontus francisci. The sequence goes on from NC_090384.1 coordinate 105,095,375, forward strand.
GAAAATAGTGAGCACTACAGAATCTTTTTTTTTAAACTATTCACAAACACAGGATGAGAGTATTGTGTTCAATTCTGGGCACCAAACTTTAGGAAGGATGTCAAGGCCTTTGAGAGTGTACAGAGGAGATTTATTAGCATGGTAGCAGGGATGAGGGGCTTAAGTTATATTTAAAAAAAAGAGTCCCGAGAAGCTGTTCTGATGATGCAATCTTCCATACCGGAGCTTCTGATACGTCTTCCTTTTTCCTCAACTGAGGATTCCCTCCCACCGTGGTCCTCAACCGCGTCTGACCCATTTCCCGCACTTATGCTGTCAGTCCTCCTCCCTCCCAGAACCACGATAGTCCTCACCTTCCACTCCACCAGCCTCCGTATTCAACAATCATCCTCCACCATTTCCGCCACATCTACAGTGATGTCATCACCAAACACATCTTTCACCCTCTCCTTTCAGCATTCCGAAAGGACTGTTCTCTCTGCGACACCCTGGTCCATTCCTCAATCATTCCCAACACCCAATCCGCTTCCCACTGCAGCTTTCCATGCAAGTGAAGGAGATGCAATTCCCTCCCTTTTACCTCCTTCTCCTCACCATCCAAGGCCCCAGACACTCCTTCCAGGTGAAATGATTCACATGCAATCTCCCAACTGTATTCACTGCTCACAACGCAATCTGCTGTACACTGGTGAGACCAAAACACAGATTTGGTGACCGCTTTGCAGAACACCTCCGTTCAGTCCACAAGCATGACCCCGAGCGTCTGATGGCTTGCCATTTTAATTCTCCACCTTGCTCTCGCACTGACATCTCTGGCCTCTGCCTAGTGCAGTGTTCCAGTGAAGCTCAACGCAAGCTTGAGGAACAGCATCTCATCTTTCAATTTGGCACTTTACAGCCTTCCAGACTCAATATTGAATTTAAAAATTTCAAAAATCTCTGCCCCTTATTTTGTTTACCTTTCTTTGCATATTTCGGTCTGAATCTTGTTTTCTCATTTTGCTTTTGGGCAGATGCTGTTCATCATTCTGCCATTCACACCTCCTCTCAACACATCTTTTGTTTCTTTACTTGTCCCATTACCACTCCCTTTGACTCTGCCCCACCAACTCCTTTGTCATTTCATATCTCCCGGCTTCACACACTATCACAGACCTTCCCTTTTGTTCTTTAGCCGCCCTCCCCCATTTGACCCACTTCAAAACCTATTTCTAACTTTTCCCAGTTCTGATGAAGGGTATTGACCTGAAATGTTAACTCTTTCTCTCCCCACAGATGCTGTTGAGTATTTTCAACATTTCTGTTTTTATACTTGATAAGCTGGGATTGTTCTCTTTAGAGCAGAAAAGGTTAAGGGGGAGTTTAACAGAGGTGTTCAAAATCATGAAGGGTTTAGATAGAGTAAATAAGGAGAAACTGTTTCCACTGGCTGGAAGGTTGGGAATCAGAGAATAAAGATGTAAAGGTAACTGGCAAGGGAACCAGGTGACATGGGGAAAACCAAACTTTACACAGTGAGTTATGATGATCTGGAATGCACTGCCTAAATGGGCAGTTGAAGCAGATTCAATAGTAACTTTTGACAGGGAATTAGATAAATACTTTTTAAAAAACTTGCAGAGCTAGAAGGAAAGATCAAGGGACTGGGACTAGTTAGACAGCTTTCAAAGAGCCAGCACAGGCATGATGGGCTGAATGGCCTCCTGCTGCAAGTATCAGGCTGTGATTCTACAGCAACAGAGTATTCATACATTATTTAACATGGACAAATACTGCAATATGACAACAAGGAATCTCCACACGGACACTTCCCCAGAACTGGGGTCCAAAAAGCTTAGCTTGAAAACTTACAAGCTACACACCACAAATGTGACTGGCTTACTGCCATTTCTAATCTAACTGACCCACGGGACCAAGAAAACTGAACCTGTTCCACACAAAAGGTCAACCCTCAGGCAAGTATGGAGTTTTTACATTGCAAGCTGCAAATGACAAGTGATCCAGGCCATAAGCACAGTAATTTACAGTGTCACTAAAACCCTTGACTATTGAAAAAGTTGCCCTTTGGACAGGATCCAAGTACAGAAATCACTAAAAACTAGTGGACAGGTACAAAATAAAATTAAAAGGGCTAATAGAATGTTCGTCTTTATCTCAAGGAAGCTGGAATACAAAGGGATGGAAAGTTATGTTAAAACTGTACAGAGCTCTGGCTAGACCCCATCTGGAATACCGCGTTCAGTTCTGGGCACCACAATTCAGGAAGGAGATACTGGACTTGGATACTGGATAGGCTACATAGACTGGGCTTGTATTCCCTTCAGTTTAGAAGATTAAGCTGTCATTTAAATGAGGTGTTTAAGCTGATTAAAGGAGTTAATAGGGTAGATAAAGAGAAACTATTTCCTTTAGTGGGAGGAATCCAGAACGTGGGGGAAATAACTGTAAAATTAGAGCTCGGCCATTCAGGGCTGATGATCAGAAAGCACTTCCTCACACAAACAGTAGCGGAAATCTGGAGCACTCTTCCCCCAAAAAGCTGTTGAGGCTGGGGGTCAATTTAAAATTTCAAAAATTAGATCAATAGATTTATTAGCTAAGGGCATTGAGGGTTACAGAATGAAGGCAGGTAAATGAAGTTTATTGAACCATGATCTAATTGAATGAGGGAGCAGGCTTGAGGGGCTGAATGGCCTCTTCCTGTTCCTAGAAACATACCAATTCAGCTTTTTTTCAAAAATGTCAATTCAGCAGGGTTAAAGGTATTCAGCTATTACACATCAAGCATTCGCATATTAACACCATCATCAGACAATAAGGCTCACAGTTCCTACACTATTTGCAAACATATTTCCCAGTCTATAGGGAATGAGTCCGATTGTAAACGATGAACACATGCCAGAAAAGTCATCCACTCTTCACTGGAAATATGGATTTAAAAGCTCTTGTTCTCCAACAGCTGATACACACCCACATAAACAGTGTAAAATTAATTACACAAGCTCAACGGTGCAAAGAGGCTCAAAAATATAACACTCCTTCCCAAATTATTTCATTAGCAAATTAAATTGTAATGGAATGGTTTTGCTGGCAATACCACTACTGTGTTCTTTTGCTTCAGACTTACAGATACATCTGAACCTTGGCCACAGGGAGAGGAAAATATCCCTCTTGCTTTTCAAGAATTGGGACATCTACACAAATAGGGTCACAGGTCCATCAATTTGACTGAGGAAATCAAAAAGAAGGTTAAGTCTCACGGCTCTCAGGCAATTCCATCAGCTGAACTTATACTTAAAATATGCTAAAGCATTGGCCAACACCAGGAACCCGCCATGCTGGCTCCCTCACTTGGATAACCTATCCACTATTACATTTTGAATGCATTAGCACTGTGAATGCAACATTACCACTATTTCTATCACACTGAATATATAGTGTTACAAATCACAGTATAATAGAATGATTCGGCCTATCACACCTGTGAAAGAGCTATCCAATTATTCCCACTCCTCCCCACCCTCTTGCTCTTTCCCCATAACCCTGCCAATGTCTTCCAATTCCTTTTTGAAAGTCACTATTAAGCCTGCTTCCGCTGCCCTTTCAGGCAGCGCATTGCATATCACAACAACTGGTGTAAAAATATGCTTCCTCATGTCCCCTCTGGTTCTTTTGCCAATCACCTTAAATCGGTGTCTTTTGGTCACTGACTCTTCTGCCACTGAAAGGAATTTCTCCTTATTTATCCATCAAAACCATTCATGATTCTGAACACCTCCATTAAATCTCCCCTTAACCTTCTCTGCTTTAGTGGCGCAGTGGTTAGCACTGCAGTCTCACAGCTCCAGCGACCCGGATTCAGTTCTGGGTACTGCCTGTGTGGAGGTTGCAAGTTCTCCCTGTGACCGCGTGGGTTACCGCCGGGTGCTCCGGTTTCCTCCCACAGCCAAAGATTTGCAGGTTGAGAGGTAAATTGGCCATTGTAAATTGCCCCTAGTGCAGGTAGGTGGTAGGAAAATTGTGGGGATGTGGTAGGGAATATGGGATTAATGTAGGATTAGTATAAATGGGTGGTTGTTGCTCGGCACAGACTCGGTGGGCCGAAGGGCCTGTTTCAGTGTTGTATCTCTAAATAATAAAAATCAAAATCCCAGCTTCTCCAATCGCTCCACATAACTGAAGTCCCTCATCACTGGTACCATTTTAGTAAATCTCCTCTCCACCCTCTGTAAAACCTTGATATCCTTCCAAAAGCGTGATGCCCAGAATTGTACACAATACTCTGAGGCCTAATCTGTTTGTTTTTTTTACGATTTAGGATAACTTCCCTACTTTGCACTCAATTTATAAAAGTCAAGGTTCCCTTCTAAACATATTCTGCCACTGTCAAGATTTATCAATATACACCCCCAGGTCTCTCTGTTTCTGCAAACCTTTTAAAACGGTTGCATTTAGTTTATATTGCCTCTCCTCATTCTTCATCTATCACTTTACACTTCTCTGCATTAAATTTCATCTGCCATGTGTCTGCCCATTTCACCAGCCTATCCACGTCCTCCTGAACAGTCTGTTACTATTCTCCTCATTGCTTACAACATTTCCAAGTTTCGGCTCATCTGCACACTTTTAAATTATACCCAATTCAGACACTTGGGGAAGACCCTGCACACTTCCTTCCAGTCTAAAAAACCACCATTCACTGCTATTCAGCTTTCTGTCTCTCGGTCAATTTTGAATCCAAACTGCCACTGTCCCTTTAATCCCATGGGCTTTCATTTTGAAAGTCCATTCTGTTATGACCAGGTGAGAAGGGGTCTAGGGGTTTCCCTCTCAGCCTTTGCCTGGTTTAACCATAACAGGGTTTAATTTTAACACAATGTTTTAGCCCCCCCCTCCCCCTCAGTGAATCCTTGTTCACTGCTTTCCAATTGTAAGGCAAAGAAATCAGACAGGTTTTCTTAGATTTAAACAAGAAAGGTGGAAGTTTATTAACCTTAAACTCTAATCCGGTTAACGACTATGAATACACGACACGACCAAGCTAGCATGCATACGCAATAAACACACACACACAAATAGAGACAGAAAAAGTAGAAAGAATAAAGGGGAAAGTTTGAGGCAATAGCTGGGTGTATTTACAGTCCTTTGAGTTCAATGTGGAGTCTTTGGTTGCCGGTAAGTCTTGCTGTTCGTTGGGGCCCAGTTCACACTTCAACTTGTTTCAATGTAGGAGTCTTTTTTCTCTTGAGGTTTAAGCGACTTCAGTGGGTCTGAAGGTTTGTGAGAAAGAGAGAGCGCCAGCCAGGAGAGAGGCTGTCTTGTTCCAGGTTCAGTTGCAATCTGCAGTCTGACCAAACTGTCCTGTGAGCACAATTCAAAACTCCAAGTTGGCCAGCAGGTTAGTCATGTGACCAGCTGGTTTAACCACTCCTGCATTTGTGGATTCTCAATCTTAGCAGACCCTGAAATGCGAGCTTCCTTACACCTTCAATGTCTGGTGATCAAAATCCATTTGGGTTAACTGAACCAGGGAATAGTTGCTTTGTCACTCCAAGCACCGTCTCTTAGTATGCAAATGTCCTCCGGCCAAATGTCTGGTGATCTCTTTAAACAAGTCATCTCTTCAATCCACAGTTTAAAACTTAATGTTCACATGGCAAAATTAATATGCCTCATTCTTAGCAGGTGGGAGTCTTCATGACAATACACACAGCATCAACCAAATTACCCTCCATCAACCCTCTTCATTATTTCTTCAACAACTCAATCAAGTTCCGTAAACACAATTTGCGTTTACAAAATCCATGCTGGCTTTATCAAGTCCATACTTTTCCAAATGACAATTAATTTTGACCCAGATTATTGTCCCTTGTAGTTTAGCCACCATCAATGTTAGACTGACTGGCCTCTGGTTGCCGGATTTATCCCTCTCCCCTCCTTTAAACAAGGATGTAACATTTGCCATCAATTGACAAAAGAAGCAATTGGGACATGAGGAAAAACGTTTCAACAATGAGTGGTTAGGATCTGGAATGCACTGCCTGAGAGTGTGATGGAGGCAGGCTCAATCAAAGCACTCAAGAGGGAACTGGATTATTATCTAAAAAAGAATAATGTGCAGGGCAATGGGGAGAAGGTGGGGGAATATCAATAGATGAATTGCTCATTCAGAGAGCTGGCACAGACATGACGGGCCAAACGGCCTCCTTCTGTGCTGCAACAACCCTCCAGTCCTCAGGCACCACCCCCATATTGGAGGAGAATTGGAAGATTGTAGCCAAAGTCTCTGCAATTTCCACCCTTACTTCCTTCAGTAACCGAAGATGCATACCATCCAGAAAGGGTGACTTTTCAGGTTCAATAGGATGGAAAAGGTTTGACTTTTTTTCCATTAAAAAGTTAAGATGTACTTCAAAACTGTAAAATGAAAATAAACTCAGGAGAGGAAATACCTATGGGCTGTCTGATTGGGTGAAATTCAATAGGTTTACTGGAAGACTTGACAGATCCCACTTGACCTTATTTTTTTATTGAACAAGCTTCAGTGTGCCCAGTGGCTCTATATCAGTGACAGCCTTGGCTCAGCGTGTAGTACTCTCGCCGGAGTTAGGTCATGAGTTCAACACCACTCTCCGACCCTCCAGTGTTGAGCACATAATCTTCATTGACACTCCAGTGTTGTCTCTGGATGAAACATTAAACTGAGGCCCCGTCTGCATCTCAGGTAGATGTAAAGGTCGTGCGTCGCTATTTTCAAGAGCAGCAGAGATCTCCCCAGGGTCCTGAGCCAACATTTATCGCTCAACCAATGTCATTAAAATCAGATTATCTGGTCACGATGACAATGCTATCTGTGGGAGCTTGCTTTTGCACATACTGACTGCCGTATCTCCTGCATTACTACAGTGATTACCCTTCAAAAAGTACTTTACATTGGCTGTGCAGTGCTTCTGGATATCCTGAGATCATATAAATGCAAGTTTTCCTTCCTTCTTGACACGAGAATCAGCAAAAGAGCCCAGTGTATCACAGTATCTCCGAGCTCTATCAACGAAGAGTCGGTTTGAAACAAAACACAGCAAAAAACCTTGTTCATTTGCGATGCTTCATTAGCGTTTATTTGATCACTGAGACAGCTCAATGAGCTACTGCTGCACAAATAGTACAGCTGGTCCTGATCGGAATTAAGTTGATTACATTCATTTGCATTCAAATTACCTCACACCACAACATGTTGCATTACTGTTGCACAACACCAGTTTCTGAAAGGCTTGTATACTCTGCAAGACACGCAAGAACCGACCGTTGCAGCAATAAACTGGAAAAACTTGCCTTTCTGGCACTGTTTTACCTCTGGCTACATGTTCATTTTTGCTGGAGCCAGCTCATGCTCTCTCTCTATACCATCATTAAAATTTTCCTGATTTGTGCCTCCTTCCTCCCTCTCCTTGAAATCCCAACTTTGTGTTGTAATTTCTTTTTATTGCAACATTCTCATTTTGGACGGAAAAAAAATTTGTTTGCAATGTGGCACCTACACAAGGAAAATAGCAGCTACCATATACGCCCATCGTCAAACAGGTTGAATATAACTGGCGTCAAGCTTAACTACTTTGTTTCAAAAGGAAAGGAAGAGAACTGGGTTAGGCAGTGAACTCTCCTCTCACAAATACATCTGCTTCTTTTCAAATGTGAGCACAACACTACCTTATTAGGAGGCCGTGCGTTTAACATCAATCAACTAGTTACACAATTTTCGGTGTCCAGGGAGTGAGGAAGAGCGAGAGAGAGAGAGAGAGAGAGAGAGAAAGTGCAAGAGAGAGAAAGCACAGGAAAGGAAGTACTACAAAAAAGTGAAAGAAAATAAAGGGGAGGGGAGGGAAATGGGGGGGGGGGGGGAAGGAGGCTGACTGGAGGAGGGCAGTTGGGAAGGGGGGGGGGAAAAGAGGTCGGGAAAGGAGGGGGAAGTCGACAAAGGAGCAGAGGAGGTCGGGAAAGTGAATGGGGGCGGCGGGGGAGGTCGACATAAGGGGGAGGGGGGAGGACGGAAATGGAGGGGGGGGGGGGAGGGAGAAATGGAGGGGGGGGAGGGAGAAATGGAGGGGGGGGGAGGGAGAAATGGAGGGGGGGGGAGGGAGAAATGGAGGGGGGGAGGGAGAAATGGAGGGGGGGGGGAGGGAGAAATGGAGGGGGGGGAGGGAGAAATGGAGGGGGGGAAGGGAGAAATGGAAGGGGGTGGGAGAAATGGAGGGGGTTGGGAGGACAGAAATGGAGGGGGGGTGGGAGGACAGAAATGGAGGAGCGGGGGGGGGGGGGGGAAGGACAGAAATGTAGGGGGGGGGGAAAAGGACAGAAATGGAGGGGGGGGGAAAAAAGGACAGAAATGGAGGGGGGGGGGGGAAAAGGACAGAAATGGAGGGGGGGGGGGAAAAGGACAGAAATGGAGGGGGGGGGGAAAAGGACAGAAATGGAGGGGGGGGGGAAAAGGACAGAAATGGAGGGGGGGGGGAAAAAGGACAGAAATGGAGGGGGGGGAAAAAAGGACAGAAATGGAGGGGGGGGGGAAAAAGGACAGAAATGGAGGGGGGGGGGGAAAAGGACAGAAATGGACGGGGGGGGGGAAAAGGACAGAAATGGAGGGGGGGGGGGAAAAGGACAGAAATGGAGGGGGGGGGGAAAGGACAGAAATGGAGGGGGGGGGGAAGGCGGAAAAGGAGGGGGGGAAGGCGGAAAAGGAGGGGGGGGAAGGCGGAAAAGGAGGGGGGGGGAAGGCGGAAAAGGAGGGGGGGAAGGCGGAAAAGGAGGGGGGAAGGCGGAAAAGGAGGGGGGGAAGGCGGAAAAGGAGGGGGGGAAGGCGGAAAAGGAGGGGGGAAGGCGGAAAAGGAGGGGGGGGAAGGCGGAAAAGGAGGGGGGGGAAGGCGGAAAAGGAGGGGGGGGGAAGGCGGAAAAGGAGGGGGGGGAAGGCGGAAAAGGAGGGGGGGGAAGGCGGAAAAGGAGGGGGGGGAAGGCGGAAAAGGAGGGGGGGGGGAAGGCGGAAAAGGAGGGGGGGGGAAGGCGGAAAAGGAGGGGGGGGAAGGCGGAAAAGGAGGGGGGGAAGGCGGAAAAGGAGGGGGGAAGGCGGAAAAGGAGGGGGGGAAGGCGGAAAAGGAGGAGGGGGGAAGGCGGAAAAGGAGGAGGGGGGAAGGCGGAAAAGGAGGGGGGGAAGGCGGAAAAGGAGGGGGAGCGGAGAGGGGGAAGGCGGAAAAGGAGGGGGGAAGGCGGAAGGCGGAAAAGGAGGGGGGGGAAGGCGGAAAAGGAGGGGGGGAAGGCGGAAAAGGAGGGGGGGAAGGCGGAAAAGGAGGGGGGGAAGGCGGAAAAGGAGGGGGGAAGGCGGAAGGAGGGGGGAAGGCGGAAAAGGAGGGGGGGAAGGCGGAAAAGGAGGGGGGGAAGGCGGAAAAGGAGGGGGGGAAGGCGGAAAAGGAGGGGGGGAAGGCGGAAAAGGAGGGGGGGGAAGGCGGAAAAGGAGGGGGGGAAGGCGGAAAAGGAGGGGGGAAGGCGGAAAAGGAGGGGGGAAGGCGGAAAAGGAGGGGGGGGAAGGCGGAAAAGGAGGGGGGGAAGGCGGAAAAGGAGGGGGGGAAGGCGGAAAAGGAGGGGGGGGAAGGCGGAAAAGGAGGGGGGGAAGGCGGAAAAGGAGGGGGGGAGGCGAAAGGAGAAGGCGGAAAAGGAGGGGGGAGAAGGCGGAAAAGGAGGGGGGAGAAGGCGGAAAAGGAGGGGGGAGAAGGCGGAAAAGGAGGGGGGAGAAGGCGGAAAAGGAGGGGGGAGAAGGCGGAAAAGGAGGGGGGAGAAGGCGGAAAAGGAGGGGGGGAGAAGGCGGAAAAGGAGGGGGGAGAAGGCGGAAAAGGAGGGGGGGAGAAGGCGGAAAAGGAGGGGGGAGAAGGCGGAAAAGGAGGGGGGAGAAGGCGGAAAAGGAGGGGGGAGAAGGCGGAAAAGGAGGGGGGGAGAAGGCGGAAAAGGAGGGGGGAGAAGGCGGAAAAGGAGGGGGGAGAAGGCGGAAAAGGAGGGGGGAGAAGGCGGAAAAGGAGGGGGGAGAAGGCGGAAAAGGAGGGGGGAGAAGGCGGAAAAGGAGGGGGGAGAAGGCGGAAAAGGAGGGGGGAGAAGGCGGAAAAGGAGGGGGGAGAAGGCGGAAAAGGAGGGGGGAGAAGGCGGAAAAGGAGGGGGGAGAAGGCGGAAAAGGAGGGGGGAGAAGGCGGAAAAGGAGGGGGGGAAGGCGGAAAAGGAGGGGGGGAAGGCGGAAAAGGAGGGGGGGGAGAAGGCGGAAAAGGAGGGGGGGAAGGCGGAAAAGGAGGGGGGGAAGGCGGAAAAGGAGGGGGGGAAGGCGGAAAAGGAGGGGGGGAAGGCGGAAAAGGAGGGGGGGAAGGCGGAAAAGGAGGGGGGGAAGGCGGAAAGAGGGGGGGAAGGCGGAAAAGGAGGGGGGGAAGGCGGAAAAGGAGGGGGGAGAAGGCGGAAAAGGAGGGGGGGAAGGCGGAAAAGGAGGGGGGGAAGGCGGAAAAGGAGGGGGGAGAAGGCGGAAAAGGAGGGGGGGAAGGCGGAAAAGGAGGGGGGAGGAAGGCGGAAAAGGAGGGGGGGAAGGCGGAAAGGAGGGGGGGAAGGCGAAAAGGAGGGGGGGAAGGCGGAAAAGGAGGGGGGAAGGCGGAAAAGGAGGGGGGAGAAGGCGGAAAAGGAGGGGGGAGAAGGCGGAAAAGGAGGGGGGAGAAGGCGGAAAAGGAGGGGGGGAAGGCGGAAAAGGAGGGGGGAGAAGGCGGAAAGGAGGGGGGAGAGGCGGAAAAGGAGGGGGAGAAGGCGGAAAAGGAGGGGGGAGAAGGCGGAAAAAGGAGGGGGGAGAAGGCGGAAAAGGAGGGGGGAGAAGGCGGAAAAGGAGGGGGGAGAAGGCGGAAAAGGAGGGGGGAGAAGGCGGAAAAGGAGGGGGGAGAAGGCGGAAAAGGAGGGGGGAGAAGGCGGAAAAGGAGGGGGGAGAAGGCGGAAAAGGAGGGGGGGAAGGCGGAAAAGGAGGGGGGAGAAGGCGGAAAAGGAGGGGGGAGAAGGCGGAAAAAGGAGGGGGGAGAAGGCGGAAAAAGGAGGGGGGAGAAGGCGGAGAAAAGAGGGGGGAAGGCGGAAAAAGGAGGGGGGGAAGGCGGAAAAAGGAGGGGGGAGAAGGCGGAAAAAGAGGGGGGGAAGGCGGAAAAAGAGGGGGGGAAGGCGGAAAAAAGAGGGGGGAAGGCGGAAAAAGAGGGGGGAAGGCGGAAAAAGAGGGGGGAAGGCGGAAAAAGAGGGGGGAAGGCGGAAAAAGAGGGGGGAAGGCGGAAAAAGAGGGGGGAAGGCGGAAAAAGAGGGGGGAAGGCGGAAAAAGAGGGGGGAAGGCGGAAAAAGAGGGGGGAAGGCGGAAAAAGAGGGGGAGCGAAAGAGGGGAAGGCGGAAAAGAGGGGGGAAGGCGGAAAAAGAGGGGGGAAGGCGGAAAAAGAGGGGGGAAGGCGGAAAAAGAGGGGGGAAGGCGGAAAAAGAGGGGGGAAGGCGGAAAAAGAGGGGGGAAGGCGGAAAAAGAGGGGGGAAGGCGGAAAAAGAGGGGGGAAGGCGGAAAAAGAGGGGGGAAGGCGGAAAAGAGGGGGGAAGGCGGAAAAAGAGGGAGGGGGAAGGCGGAAAAAAGAGGGGGGAAGGCGGAAAAAGAGGGGGGAAGGCGGAAAAGAGGGGGGAAGGCGGAAAAAGAGGGGGAAGGCGGAAAAAGAGGGGGGAAGGCGGAAAAAGAGGGGGAAGGCGGAAAAAGAGGGGGGAAGGCGGAAAAAGAGGGGGGAAGGCGGAAAAAGAGGGGGGAAGGCGGAAAAAGAGGGGGGGAAGGGCGGAAGGGAAAAGAGGGGGGAAGGCGGAAAAGAGGGGA